>NC_133781.1:18445844-18517503 GCF_003597395.2 Chelonoidis abingdonii
GACCCCTTTCACATAGTGAGCCTCTGAGTGTGACCTCCCCCCCCCCCCAAATTAAAAATGCTTGTTTATATATTTAACACCATTATAAATGCTGGAGGCAAAGCAAGGTTTGAGGTGGAGGCTGACAGCTCGCGACCCCCCATGTAATAACCTCATGACCCCCTGTTTGAGAACCCCTGCTTTAAAACTAGCCAAAAGCTGTGGAAGTTCATTCTGCTGTAAGTTACACTAGTTCAATCCTCACTGAAGTCAGGAAGACCACCTAGGGATAACGGAGTGAAGGATTCAAACCCCTGCTTTTGGGAAGAAACAAACGGTGACATGCTGTTTTCTCCATTTCTCTTGAGGTTTTTAATGGGACACACATTGGTGGAAGAGTGCCAAAGACAGCAGGGAAAACTGAACTACTACTATAGTACAGAGAGGAAAACCTGGTTCCAGGGTGCTTCCCAATGGCTGACTTTCCCTACTGAATACAGATGCAAAACGCATGAACACAAATGTTATCCATGAGATAAGATGAGCTTCTCACTGAGGTGGTGAATAGGGAACTAAGTGGGATTCTTTGGAGGAAGAAACTCTTCTGACCATTTGATATGTTTTATCTATCTGTTCAGTCCCCTTGAATCTCACTCAAGCCATCATTCCATTTTAAGACACTAAAGAAGGCATTTGACCAGGTTGAGAGGAACCTCTGTCACTTCAGACAGAGCTATGGGCAAGTAGCTTAGGTGCAGATCCAGCAACTGTCCAGTGACCAGGTCTGAGGCTACATTTATATCTCCAGATGAGTGCAGAGAAGCCTTAATGGAACACAGAATCCAGCCACAAGGAGGGAGAGAAATTGTGTAGGCTAGTAAAAGGGAGCACAACTTGGAATAATGGGTTAACATTAAGAAAGGGAAAATCTAGGGTGAACAACAGGAAATACTTTGACAGAGCCGTTGGCATGTGGAATAGTTTCCCAAGAGATGTGATGGTGCTGGAAATGCTGCCACTTGGAATATTTCAAACTTGCCTTAATAAAACATTAAATGTCCAGTAGGGAACAATTTTGCATTGGCTGGAAGGTAGACTAGGTGATTTCCTAGGCTCTTTAGTCAGCATACGAACAGATGACACCAGCACACTCATTGACAGCTTCCACCAGTTCAGAGGGGTACAGCAGGATCTGGCTTGCCCTGCTATTTGTCCTGGTGATAAACTTCTGGCACACAAGATTAGAGGGAACATCAGAGAGAGAGAAAATAAAGTCTGTTCTACAGCCTTAGCTAACAACCAGCTGGCTTTTAGCAAATGCTGTAGAGGCTCATGCACTAAGTTCCAGAGATCCCTGGTTCAATCCCGCCCATGGGGGTCTGTCTGTGTTACACCTGGTTTTGTTAAGGTGGGTGCATAGCACCTCATTAAAGTGTCACTTGTGCACCCCAAATCACTAGTCACTTGAAAATCTTGGCCTACCTGCTGATGAAGCCTTGCTACCTCCTTGCAAAACACACATGTATCACTATTTTTTACAGATGGGAGGGCAGGGGAGAGAAATGAGGCACAGAAAGGTTACATGACTTGCTCAATGTCACACAGCGAGTCAGTGGCAGAACAAGCAATAAAACCCAGGAGTTCCCAGCCTCTTCAGAATTACAAAGGTAATGGAACACCAGGGAGAAATGGTGCATAAAGGAAAGGCTGGTGTAAATAGGTGGATGACAATCCCCTACCACCTCTAGATGACCCTGAGAACTGAACAAACTTCTCCCAAGGGAATATCCAGTGTAAACACCATTTATGCATCACCTGTTTTTTACCTGTAGTCAAGCAATTAAAAAAAATGAGCTCTGCAGCCATAGGTAGAAGTGAATTTTATTAGCAACAAAGAGCCCTTGTGGGATACAGGGAGCAAATCTGCCCTTACTGCTTCAAGGTAACGGATGCTGCTTCAAGGTAACGGAGCCGCCGCTGCTCACCATGACTGCAGGATATAGTGGCTCCGTGAAAGTGGTCAGGAAGCGGTAGATGAGGTTCATGGTGTTGGTGACGCCATAGAAAGTCAGGGAGCCAGCAGCATAGTCCAGGAAGACACCAATGGTCTTGTAATAGCTGCCCTTTACCACGGTTTGGATGTTGTTGTGCCAGACAGAGAATTTCAAGGAGTCCCACTCCAGGCACCAGGAGGTATCGTTCCGGCCAATCAGGTAAAAGATACAGCTCTTCCCAGTCTTGTGCATGTAACTGTAGGTTGCTCCCAAGCAGACCCATGAGTCTGAGACCTCGACTTCCCAATAATGGCAGCCCTCACACAAGCTGCGGGTACACAAGACCTGTGGCCAGTGGTTGAATCCCTGGCAGGACCCGAAGAAAGACTCCATCAGGATGCCCATGTTCAGCACGGAGTGGGTCTCCTTGAACAGCAAGAGCTCCTCGCTGGCGGTGTTGGGATCGAAGTTCAGGTTGCAGTAGTCTGTTTCACAGGAGACAAAAGGAGATATGGCCAAAGTGAATCCACTCCTGATGGGGGTGTGAAGGGAGGTGTCAAACTGTGTCCTGCTCAGTCTAGTTCCATTTCCAGACCAGAAGGGCAGGGAACACTGTGATGAAGGGACTGATATTAGCTATTCCTACCATGAAGGTGGCAAAGGGCTGTTTCCTCTCTCTCCACAGAGAGGATTTGCCGCTAGCGGTAAGAGAAGTGGTGGTCATGTAGTGGGCATGTATTGGATTTTTTTTTTTAGTGGAAGATACTTGGGGAAGGACTATGTGGCTGATTTCTTCTCACCTACACTGGGATTACACCAGTGTTAGTCTGACTTCAGTGCGGTTAACTCCTGACTTTTCCCTAGTGTGAATGAGAGAGAGACATAAGGGCTGCTGCTTGAGTCCTAGAAAGCACTGAGCATCCCATCTGTATTTAAAAACATTATGCTACTGCTTGAGACCGCTACAGGCTTCTCTTCTGGCACAAAAGTAGCCTGAAAGAGCAGGTACCATATGGAGCTCCAGATCAGAGCCTTAGCTGCAAATTCAAGTGGTCTATGTAAGTCATAGTGTATTGTCTCATTTCCTTGTGCTCCCCTGTCTGTATCCGCCTCTTCTCTTACCTTATGCTTAGATTGTAAGCTCCAAAGAGGTAGGACTGTTCTTTTTGTTCGGTTCATACAGTGGGTAGCACAATGGGGACCTGGTCCATGACTAGAGCTCCTAGGTGCTGTGATCATACCACTAATACTATGAACATTTTTCATTACTCTTCTGTGTTGTGCTCTTAAAATGGAATATGCCGTGTAAGTAAAAGTGTGCTTTTTGTGCAAGAAAATGTCACGTGTATTTAAAGTTAAAGGAAAAAAAAACCACATGGTGTAATATTGTAGCTGAGAAATAGCATATGATCATATACGTGTAGGACATGAGCCAGGGAGAGGAGCCAAAGTTGCATCTACAACCTTAGGACAGGCTAGACTTATCTTCCAAATATTTAACTGTGCAGCCTTAACTGTCTCCTTGGCTTTTATTAAAATAAAAAAAAGTGAAGGGGAGAAGAGAGGGACGAGAAACCCCCCAATAAAACAAAGCCACTTTTCTCTGCAGGAAGTTTGAAGCTCTGTTGGCCTATAAACTCGTTATATAATAAGTGTAAATTCCATAATATGAAATTATTTGGCTAGATGCCTCTAGGAACACCCTGTCCCAGGGGAAGCCTCTCTACTGTGCAACTTAACTAGTATACAGGAGACAACAACCTTTCTCCTTCCTAGAGTGAATTGCAGCAGGTCTCCCTCCTATGACCATTAAAAGGTGAGTGGCAGCTCTCCCTGAGCTTTCCACACCTTCAGCATGCTGCTCACTGCTCTGTTAGCTTAGCCTCAAGAGACGTACGTGGGGCTTGCAGCCTTTTGTAACATCACACGGGGTCTGATCCTGCTCCCATTCAAGTCAATGGGGATATAGTCATGTCCATCATTACCCTAGCTAACCCCCCTCTGTAAGATGTCCTGACTCAAATGCACAGTACATTCCCCCTCCCCCCTAGTCAAAATAAGCCCAATTTTCACTGAAGCACGTGGACTCCTCTCATTGAGGACTGTTGACATAGCAAAGCTCAGTTTCTATCCTGAGTTATTTTGACTGTAGAGTTGCTTCAGAAACCTGCAAGAATATTTTTAATAAGTATATTTTCCCCACCCTATTGGTACTCCAACAAGCCAATCTCATTTTTTTTTAACAAAATGGATCTTGAAGCCAAAACAATCTTTTTAAAATTAATTTAACCTGAAAGGAGAGAGTTTCAAGAAATTCTGAACAACTATAAAAATAGGAGTGTAGAATGGATGCAGCAGCTTTAACTATAACTGTCATCTCTTCCATAACAAAATAATTTAAAAGTCCTATAACGGGTGGCCAACCTGAGCCTGAGAAGAAGCCAGAATTTACCAATGTATATCGCCAAAGAGCCACAGTAAAAAGTCAGCAGCCCCCCATCAGCTTCGCCCCGCTCCCAGTCCTCCTGCCCACCCGCAGTTCCGCTGATCAGCGCCTCCCCATCCTTCCTTGCACCTCGCAATCAGCTGTTTCGTGGCATGCAGGAGGCTCAGAGGGGAGGGGCGAGGGCACAGCAGGCTGAGGGGAGGGGGCAGGAAGGGGTGGAGTGGGGGCAGGACCTGTGGCAGAGTCAGGGTTGAGCAGTGAGCACCCCCTGGCACATTGGAAAGTTGGCGCCTGTAGCTCCAGCCCCAGAGTTGGTGCCTATACAAGGAGCCACATATTAACTTCTGAAGAGCCACATGTGGCTGCAGAGCCACAGGTTGGCCACCCCTGTCCTATAAGATAAGACCTCCTCTACCTTGTCTCGCTAATCAAGAAGTTATGCGTATAGGGCCCAGTCCTTCTTCTGAAGCCAGATGCAAAATTGGGATCAGTTCTCCCCCCACTCCCAAGACAACGCCCACCCAGAACTTTTCATTATTTATCCTGTGGGCTAACTTTTTGCATCTAATTCAGCCAGTGAAAATAGTTCTAGTCAGTTTCATCTCCAGGCTAGTGCTGCAGGGTTTGGATTGCAGGAGAAAACTGTAATTCAAACAAAACCCTTTTGATAATTAAGAAACTTAAAATATTTTCCTTCACTTTAGGGTTTGTATAGGAAAAATAATTGGTCTCAAAAACTAACTTTACTCTTAAATTCTCTTTTGTGCAATGCTAACTTTAAATTTGTAACCAATACTATGATTACTTATATCACTTTTTTCCTCTTAACTCCTTTCTTTTAAGACATGGTAGATCCAATTCAAGGCAGATACAGACCACAGAATCCTAGTACTAAGTAGAAATTAGTTTTGTTTTTTTTAAAGTACTTTCTCAGGTATTCTTAAAACTAGGCAAAGCTACCTGGCTTTAAGCCAGTTTAAGACGACCCTTTTGCTCTATTCTGAATACAAAGGGCTCCTTTTTTTTAATATGACCCTGAACCCAGCCTGTAATCCTGCAAGCACAGTTTAGACCGACAATTAATTGCAGTTGCAAATGATAGACTAGATCCAGTTATTTTATTGTGCCCACAAATCAAGTACTTAGGCTACTAAATCTCATCACTTGTGCCTGCAATTAGTTGCAGTTGGAAAAACACATAAGAACAGACAATTATGCCTCCAAAATTAGAGATAATATTTTAAAAGCAGGCCCATATTGTTAACAACATGGTCTCTCATCAAAAATACACTAATGATTAAAGGAACATTGTTAGGTTTTTTTTTAAATATCCCTGCTTTATATTACACAAACTTTAGATTATTACAATTGAAATAATTTAAAAAATCTAACTCACCTGTTACTATACTCATTTTATTTTTTGCATTTCTCTCAGCTTAGATAGTTGTCAATTTTCCTTTTTTTCCAGTTACCTCCTAGTCTATTTCAAATTCAGTTTTATCCCAGAATGCATTGGCACTTAAGTTTCAATAACCAGGGAACCTGTTTCCATTAGAATTTCAAAACAAATCCATAGAAACATGGCTTTTGGCCTCCAGTTTCGTAAAACTCATTTGTCTTTTTTTTACTAAAGCTAAGTTTTGGGTTAAACTTGACCTGATGGCATCCTCTGGGTCTATGCTGAAAATATCTCCTGATATCGACAGTAATAAAGGTCAGGCAACCTTTGCTTTAGTCTGAAATTGTTTAAAGAAGATGCCACTAGTAAACTGATTGGAATGACGCCTATACGTTTCCTGCTTCGACGGATATAGGGTAGAATTGATTCCTGTAATGGTGAGGGCTAGTTTGGCCCCTCTCATAGTATGAGCTGAGGCAGCTCTAAACTCCAGCTGCAACAGCCTCTGTGGCAGAGGTGGCCAACTTGAGCCCGAGAAGGAGCCAGAATATACCAATGTACGTTGCCAAAGAGCCACAGTAATATGTCAGCAGCCCCCCGTCAGTCTCCCCCACCCTGCCCCAGTTCCCAGCACCTTCCACCCACCAGCAGCCCCGTCCATCTGCGCCTCCCCCTCTCTCCCTGCACCTCCCAGTCAGCTGTTTCGTGGTGTGTAGGAGGGTCTGGGGGAGGGGGAGGAGCGAGGGCACAGCAGTCTCACAGGAGGGCATGGGAAGGGGTGGAGTAGGGGCAGGGCCCGTGGCAGAGCCAGGGGTTGAGTGGTGAGCACCCCCTGGCACATTGGAAAGTTGACGCCTGTAGCTCCAGCCCCGGAGTTGGTGCCTATACAAGGAGCCGCATGTTAACTTCTGAAGAGCCACATGTGGCTCCGGAGCCACAGTTTGGCCACCCCTGCTCTATGGACTATTGCACCCCATAGCATAGCTGGGCTTAGAAACACCCCAGCGCCACCTGGTACCTTCTGCAGGTAGGGTGTGGCTGCAGAGCGCCAGATATTCTGGCCATGTTCCTGCTAGTTAAGCTCCCTACATAGAGGGTGTTTGCGGTAGGGTGACCAGATGACAAGAACAAAATATCGCCGCCACTGAAGAAAAAAAAAAAAAAAAAAAAGCCCAAGTGCTGCCAGAGTGCAAAATATTGGGACAAATGACATCTCGACCATACATCGGTTGGGACGTGGGACAAACAATTAATATCGAGATATCTGGTCACCCTAGTTTGCGGGGTACTTTATTGCTGGTTTGCCAATGAATTTCCCCTAGGGACTGTGTGGAAGCAGGCACCAAGCATGGTACTGTGTTCAAGTAAGTGGTTAGAGATCCTCTGTTCTCATTAGACTGAATGGCACACCATGCCTTTCACCCATATCAAAAGCCCCATGTCTATGACGTTCATTGTAGTGAGGCTGAGTGGCCTCCCTCCAACCCGAAGCCAGCCCTGATAGACTGTTTAAGGGTTGACAGCTTGAGCCACCCAAACCCAGGCTAAAGTCTGACAGTGACTATTGATCACCCAGGCCTATTGTGGGCTCTTGGCTGTCCTGCAGACTCTCGGCCTGGCCAGACAGGACCAGCCCAAGTGGCTTCCCTCCGAGCGAGAGATTGAGGGACCATTACATTCATACACACACATAGCCCATCCCCCTACTATCATTCCAGTGTCACTTTAATATTACGTGGCACTTCTATAGCGCCTTTCATCTGAAGAACCCCAAGCACTTTACAAATGTTTACCAAAGAAGCCTGAAAACCTCCCTGTGAAGTAGGTAATTGCCATGGTCTAAATGGGTGACGCTGACACCGGGGCCTACCCAGGGTCACCCCAAAGAGTTAGTGTCAGAGCTGGGAATAACCTCCTGACTCCCATTCTCTTCCCACTTAACAATGCTTCCTTTTCGATGGTAAGTGTTCTCTCCATTAAAGGCCAATCCTGCTCTTGTTTAAACAACAGCAAAACTCCCATTTCCAGCAGTGCCAGATTCAGGCCCTTCTATTACAAGCTTTTTTGAGCAGAGACTGTTTGTACAGCACCAGCACGCTGTTGGCCCTTTATAAATAACTACCTATGAAGATCACATGACACATGGCCACTCTTCTGTTGCCTGACAGCTGACTGTTGTGTCTAGAGTTTTGCTGCACTAGCCAAAATGGCCCATGTCTGCTCCGCACAACTCGCGTTGTTCTCGCAGTAAACATTTTGCTGCATCTTTGGCTGGTCTGCCCAGTCTTGAGTCAAACTGTAGCAATTTCAGCTCGCTGAGTTCCTTCAGCTGAGGACACTCTCAACTCGAGCAGTTACAATACACCCTCCCCAGAAGCCAGAGAGAGGCTGGGGGGAAAAAGGTCAAACGTGGTACCAATACCTACATTTCAGGAGGTTCTTCCTGTCCATATCTGCTGGTATCACCTCATAGAGTTGCATTGTTATTCCTGTAAGATGAAAGAGACACAGCAGGGGTTTATGATGCTTGGGAAGTGCAGTGGGATGTGTGAGCTTTGGATCAGATGCGTGGGGTGGGCGCAAAAAGCCACCACCTTTCACTTGGGACCTTTATCCGTCTCCCAAAGTGAAGTGTTCTACACGCTGGAAAATGTTCAGTTAAAATAACTGGCCCATTTTCACACCTCTCTGCATGTGTGTGTTCCTGACCAGAGCTGGACCCAGAAACCCTGAAATACCACAAGAGAAGCTGTTCTTACAGTATTCCCCAGCCTGGTCAGAAATTTTTTAAGTCAGTTCTCCTGAGATTTCTAGCAATAGGAGCTTGGACAATGTACCTGACTTTGGATGTCTATTCAAACCGAAGCCTTGTGAAATGAATCCATCCCTAACGTGTGTGACCCTGACTGGGTGCACCCCTGTATTCACATCCTACTACTGTAATAATCTTTGCACAAAATATGCCTTGAGGTATCGTATGAAAACTAATAACTCAATGCTTGATAACCTCACAGTGAAATGTATGTAGCAACATTGTGTGTAAAGCTATGAAATCCCCCCCGTATAATGTTAAAGCACATTTTCAAACTCACATACTCCTGATTAGATAAAACTGGTCAAACGGGTCTTAACCACAGGGGTGTGTATTTACCTCAGTTTGCACGTATGCAGTATACAGCCCTCAGACAGTGGGAGGAAAAAGGAAGACCACAAAGAAAATCTGAATCTCAGCAAACAGAGGGGACAGAAGGAACCACATGAACCTCCCCCCAATGTTCCTCCCCCCAACTCCATGTCTCCTTGCTCAGCTGGAAAGAACTTTATCTAGGGGTCACACTCAGGGAAATGCATTTCAAAGGGTGACTGAACTCTGAAAGTGAGGGGCAAAAACACCCCAGGTTCTCTCCCTATCCATCTCTTTTCAACCTAAGAATACAAAAGAAACAGCCTATGGACTTTGGGGGCAGATCTTGACCTGAAATTTGGTCAGCAATGATACTGGGAATCTGTGGTAAGAACTTCACCCTGAACCACATCTAGTCTGTTTAGTACTAGGAAGCGTTCTGTTTCTTGTAAGCATTTTTGCCTTTAATGCCTTATTACTTGTACTCAGAATCTACCTCTCTGTAGTTAAAGAAATGTTTTTGTTCTTTAATAAAAATTAATCCAGTGTGGGTAACTCCATTTGAAAAGAGCAAGTTGTTGTATATTAGTCCCTTACAGGGACAACCAACCTTTATCTGAACTGCCCAGAAGAGGACTGGTCAGGGCAGAACAAAATACACCTCTACCCTGATATAACGCTGTCCTCGGGAGCTAAAAAATCTTACCACGTTATAGGTGAAACTTGCTGCGTTAAATCAAACTTGCTTTGATCCACCGGAGTGCGCATGCTCCTCCCCCACTTCCAGAGCACTGCTTTACCACATTATATCTGAATTCCTGTTCTATCAGGTCACGTTATATCAAGGTAAAGGTGTACACATTTTTGGGGAAGGGCTGGGATTGGGAGTGTGGTGGAGTCCCCCTGCAAGTGGTAAATAAGTCTGGTGGAAGCCAGCATGTGACTGAAGAGAGGCTGGCTAGCTGCAGCCCACACAGACACTCAGGGTGTTACCTGCAGCCCAGATGGGAGCTACAGAAGTAAAGCATTAAGAAGCCTCTAAAGTTGCAGGGTAGGGGTGACTCAGCCCTTTGCCAGTCTGATTGCACCCCAAAATACCATAGTGGCATAGTCAGCAGGATTTATACACAGGTGGCTATCTGAAAGGAGAGTCACACTTTAAGCACTGGGGTCACAGTTTTAAGTGAGTCTCAAGTGTGGAGGCTGGGAACTGTCAAAGGTTAGTTTTGTTATTTTCTGTTTGCATATTTCAGATAAGGGAACTAGAAACAGTAAAGCACACCTTTACCTTCATATAACGCTGTCCTCGGGAGCCAAAAAAATCTTATCGCGTTATAGGTGAAACCGCGTTATATCGAACTTGCTTTGATCCACTGGCGTGTGCCGACCTACCTCCTGGAGAGCTGCTTTACTGCATTATATCTGAATTTGTGTTATATCAGATGGCGTTATAACGGGGTAGAGGTGTATAAATAGGAGTGAATACCTGCAAAGCATCAATAAAGCTAGGGCTGGCCAGGCTGGAGAAAACACCAGCTACCCCCAGGTTAGCTGATAGCCACTGGAGGATGGCATGTAGAGGTAGTGGTGGAAATTGTCATAGACCTATTGAAGTGAATGGAGCTCTTCTGACTTACAGCAGTCAAGGATTTGGTCCTTGGTGACTGAACTGGAGGGACAGTCCATTCTGACTGGAGCTAGAGGAGGGAGCCCCCAGCCTGGACTCCAGTCCCCTTTCTAGTACCTCAGTCTAGAAGTTAAAGGGAAGACGCTGGTGGCTGATAATACATTCTGCAGGCAAAAGCATGAACACCAAATGGGAAAGTGAGCTCAGGGAGACAATAGGACTCCGTGTAGGAACAAAAGCTCAGAGATGAGACTTCACAGGCTTGGAGTCTCCTCAATAAAACCCTGTGATGGAAGTTGGAGGTTAGTACCCATGAAACTGGATACATGAAATTATGGGCGACAAAGTTGCCCAAAGTCAGTGGGTGACTAGGTTAGCTAAGCAATTCAAGAGACTATTGATCAGATGTATCTTCCAGTCTCTTGCTCCATAAAGAGCCTCTATTTGGGCTCCCGATAGAGGGCTGGTGGTGCTAGATGCATAGGTGCTGTCCCTGAATGCTCTGCAAAGCAGCATCGAGGGAGCCAACCCACTTATTGTCTAGACCAGCCAGGTACAAGTCTGCAGCCATTCTTGAGAGGAGAAGGAGGAGGAGTTCAAGGGAGGAAATGGTGACCACCCTAGACTGGAGAGGCAGGGGATATTTTGGAATCCTGACCATGTCCATCGTGATCTTTAGTCAATGGCAAAACAGAATTCCCCATTGAAAAACCTGGTGAGGGCGGGGTATTCCCCATTTCAGCCACTAAAAATGTTTATGCTGTGGCCAGGGCTGCGTGTTGGGAGATCAGTAAGCAGGATGCTTTCCTAGCCATCCAAAGGAACTGGAACCTGAGGATGCATTGCACAGAAAATCCCCCCCCTTGGGGGAAAAACATTCTGATCTCGTTGGAAGAAGCTCACTCACCTTTCGTGAGGATTTTATTGATGAAGCAGAGGGCAACCATTGATAGCTGAGCCTTCAGGTCACCCAGAGTCTGTTTAAGGTTGACAAAACTTGAGCTCTCCTCGCACTTCAGACTGACGACGGGTTCGGTGCAGGCTCCCAACTTCTTGAGCTTTGGGAATTCCTAGCAGGGCAGAAACTTTTTAAACTTCCTCAGCATTCATTGAAACCAGGCCCCAGGGTGAGATCCTGATCCCCCTTCCTTCCATGGACTCCACAGAGTGAAAGGGACTTCTCGGAGAGTAAGGAGACCCTACACTGGAGTAAGTGTACTAGAATCTGGCCCATAATGAATTTTTCTAACTCAGCTTTCTCACCAATCAGCTCTGAGGAAGGATCCAGGGTGTATGTATGATGGGGTACATATCAAGAGGACCCCCTGGCTTGAAGTGGTTTCCATCATACACAGGGTGTACAGTTTGGTTCAATAGTTCTCAGTACCCTCATGATACACATTGTTCCAGGACCCCGGGCTGGGTGACATTCACCTCAGTGCAGAAACCCTACTCTGCAGCCTATGCACCACTTAAGTTCCCCTTATGCCCTCAAAATAGGGTTTAAGTAGCGCACAGACTGTGGCACAGGGTGGAATTGCCCCTTTCTGAAGGACTTGTTTGGATGAAATCACAGAATTACAGCCACTCGAACTGCCAGACAAGATCCTTTCCTCCATTTTGCTGGAGTCTTTGTTATCCAAGTAAACCCTGTTGGATTTCACGGAAACATTGATTTGTTTTTGGTGTTAAGAAAAGTTCCCCACTGTCTCAGAACATAAGCATGCAGTCTGGGAAAAAACAAACAGTTGCGCTTAAAGCAAGGATTAGTAGCACATGTAAGAGAGAACATTAACAGCTCAATGTGGCTGCTGTGATGGTCCAATCTGTTACTATCTCACTGTCCAATGTATTTCCAAAGCTAAAGAGATTTTCTTAAAAACAAAGTGAGTTTTAAGCCTCTTTCGATTTGGGAAATTTGGCCTGGCTCTGTTAGCTTCAGTGGGAGGCTATGCTGATTTACACTAGCCACAGGGCTGGCTCTTTGGAATTCATCCATTCGCAAGGTGATTACAGTCGTGTTGTTTTGATTGTAGGAGGGTTCCAAACCTTCAAATGGAATTGTGAGAAAAAACTGCCCCTACTTTGTACCCTATTAAATTAAGAACCAGGGAGATGTTGGTTTACTCAGCATGACACGGCCTAGCTTTTTGGTGCACAATGTTCCTCATAAATGTTTGAGTTAGAAGATTCCCATCTGTTGATTTCCATATAAAATCTGCAGTAAAATATGTTTAGTGTGTTTCTCTTGTTCCTACTTTCATCCCAGCTGCTCTGCAAAAACCTGGTGGTGTCTGACTGATGATTTGTATTGGTTACCTGTCTTTCTCTTGGCCAGACCAGAATCTGCCAATCTTAAACACGTTTAGTAATGAATTCAATATTTTGCATCCTTGGGCTCCAGAGTTTTGGGTTCAATCTCTGCTGTACCACAGACTCTGTGTTAACTTGGGCAAGTCATTTACACTCTCTGTGCCTTGGTTTCCCATCTGTAAAATGGGGATAACTTGACTATTTGGACTGGAAGTTTTCTGTGGCCAGGGGCTGTCACGTTTTATGTGTCTAGGGTGCTAGATAGTGTACGATGACTCCCATCTTGGTTAGGGCTTCTAGGTGCTCCTCTAATACAACTAATAATAGATTCACAGATTAAGGTCAGAAGGGGTATTTCTGGTATCTAGTCTGACTTCTTACATAACACATGCCACAGAACCTCGCCCAGTAATTTCTGCCTAATGCCCCCATCTTGTGTTTGAGCAACAGCATCTCTTCTAGAAAGCTATCCAGTCTTGATTTAAAGACTCTAAGTATGATAATCTGTCAGCCTTTAGCTAAAATAAAGCAAATGCAAATAGACGATCTTGTGCATTTGAAGTTTATTTTACCTCTTCACATCAATCTGAGGGCAGAGATGATACTGTAACTAATGTTAGTTTGTGATGAATAATGGTTGCATACCATAATATTTCCCCTTATGTTACTCCTCCACATGGTTCTGTTTGTTTGGCTGATAAAGTGAAAATGATCAATAAAAATCGGTGGAGTAGTAATGGCTACAGGGTGTTGACAGCTACTCTAATCTGAGGATATGTCTGCACCTGTAGGTGGGGGTGTGATTCTCTGCTCAGAGACATACTTGTGCTAGCTCTCATTGCTGGGGCAGCATGAGTTGCAGGGATGGGCTTTCTGCGTACATGCCCATCTGAGACCCTAGGCAGGTGCTCAGGGTGGTGGGACTTTATTAGCATGCCAGTTCTCTTCAAGCTACCATGTGCGGGTATCCTCAAGCTGGGAATCACACCAGAGCCTCTCTCAGCAGAAAGTGCTGTAAGTAATGATTCAGAAAAGCGGCCTATGAGGCCCTTCTCAGCTACTCCAGCCATACCCACTTTTGGTGAGTAGAGGCTATAGGAAATTCACCACTACTCTACTTCAGCTACAGGCATGAAGTAAACTGCAGGGAGCAGTGGTTGATGATGTGGGTGCTAAGCATGGGGCAGACCTCTTACGCAAGGATGACTGGGCCATACTGATGGGTGCAGTTTACTGTGATCAGAGGGTGGAGGGGTGAACTCTACCTGCAGGAACTGTTGGTCACTTGCATTGTCAAGGAGGTCTGTCAGCCAGAGGTTCTGCTTGTTGAAGTCAGCAAGCTTCCCTTGCTTTTGCTGAATGGAATTCCCCAGCTGGACGAGGGCTGCTCTCTCCTCCTTGTCTAAAAACTCCAGCACCTTCACCTGCATTCGTTTGATCTCCTTTATAATCTCCGCAAAGCTTTGGTTCACCTCGTCTCTTGAGTTCTTGACCACTTTCTGGGTGGGAAGGACACACACACACACACGCACTGCAGTCACTGATCTTTGTGACCTGAAGTGCTGATGCGCTCCCAAAAAGTGCCTCCCTCACTCTCTCCAAGCAGGTTCTGGGCGATTGGCTCAGTAAATAGGATGAGAGGAAAATGCCTCTGCCCTATAAGGATAGTTAAAGTACCTTGGGGCAGATTCTGCTGCCCTTAGCTCAAGCTGAGTAGTAGCTCACTCTGCAAGGGGATCGCTCCCACTGCCAACTCAGCATGTTAGGGGCTCAGAATCTGATCCCCTTTGGGATCCTGCCTTGTAAGCTCTTTGGGACAGAGACTGTCTTTTGGTTGTGTTTGTAGAGCCCCTAACACGGTGGATTGTGGGCCACCATTGGGGCTACAGTAATACAAATGAACAATAATAAAAAGGAGTAACTTTGTTCCTTCCTTGGAAAATCTTTCAATATTTTCTGTAATGTACACGAATGCCATTGAGCTGAGGGTCTCTTTGCTTGATCAGTTACAGGGAGAGACTCTAATACTAGGTACATCTGAGGGTAAAGACCCTCTTCCCCCATCTTTGGGTCTCATGTGATACAGTGGCTCTTGTTTCAAGATCCATCCTATTAAAGACCCTTTGACAGTTTGATGTTTGGGAAATAATTTGGTTCATGTTGAGGCTAATGTATTCAGAGTGGAAGCAGCATGTTTTACCGTGAGATAGATCACCCTCCCTTTGTGTTTGTGACTGTCTGATGCCAGCATCAGGATCTGGTTTTCCACATTGGCTCGTACTCTCTTGGCCTCCACCTGGGAAAGCAAGAATGAACATATTTACATTCACTGTAAATATAGCATCACCGTACATGTAGGATTCCATGATGAGACAAATACAAAATTCTCTGTGGAAGCCACTGCTCACTGAAAAATTATGCTCCTGAATGTCAGCTTTCACTTAAAAAAAAAAAAAAAAAAAAAATCAAGTTCCAATGGTTGGGAAGACTTGATAACCTGATGTAGTGTTGTCCTGAACCTGAGACAGCCTGTAACAATAGTTCTGAGTTGTCAGCTACCCCCATTCATCAAGGGAGTGTTCAATCTGAAACCTGAAGAAGATAATTTACATATCCCTATTGTCAGTGAGTTATCTGCTAATCACTAACAAAAATATCCAGTTAATGGGCCAGACCCTCAACTAATGTAAAGCAGCATAAATCTATTAATATATATTTTCCATGTACATAATGTTTCTATTTCAAAGCATTTCAGAAGCAGGAATCAGTAGGGCTGGTCAAAAATCTTCCATCAAACTGGGTTTTTTACTAAAAAAAATGCCAGCTTTCCATGGAAAAAAATGTTTTTTCAATTAAAAAAAAATTAGTGCTGGAAAACTGAAATATTTTGGTTCAGATATGTCACAGCAGTCCCTCAAGGGAGAGGTTGTTTAGGTGCCTCCATGCTGCCATTATGTACCAGGGGGCCCAGGACTCCCATGATGCACTGCCTCTTCCTTAACATTGAGGAGACTGTGGTGCATTAAGGGAAATTTAGTCTGCTTGGGGAGCCTGGCCAATAGGAGAGAATACGGACATGAAGTAACCAGACTACAACTCCCATGATGCATTGCAGCAGCATATCCAAATTGAAATATTTTGGATTTTGATTTTTTTCACTGAAAAGTTGATATTTCCTGGGGAAGCCCATTTTATGGCCAACTTGAAGAATCACTTAAGTGCCTTTTGGAGTGGAATGGGGCAGCGTTTAACAGTGCACAGCTAACACTGCACAACAGGTCAGGTCGGAAAGTGAAAATTACCATGTCCACTTGAAATTGGTGAGGGTATTTAGATTGGATGAATGTAACTGGTCAAAGAAAAAACCTAACCAGGATACAGGGGTAATGTCCCTAACTCTTATGAAATGAGGCCTTTCATGACCACAAGGGATCCTTGAATTTACATCTCATCAGAGTGGCAGCACTTTCAACAGCATAGTCTTACACCCACACACCTTCCTGAGGTGGTTCAGTAGTAACCCTGAAGGAATGCCAGCTTCACAGCCTCTGGTAGCAGCCTGGATTTCCTGGGTGGTCTCCCATCCAAGTGTGATTAACAGTAATAGTATAATAAGTGTACCATAAATTCACAGAGTGCTTTACAGAACATGGCCTTGTCCTGCAAAAAGCTCCCTCTGCACAGACCTCTACACTCCCCTATAGGGCCTTGAATTCGAAAGGTGCTCTTCAGTAAGAGATGTTCCCTGCCTTCAAGAACACAGTGCCCAGGCCTCACCCTTCTTAGTCTGAGCTCTAACAAGCTCACAGCCCTGGGGAGCATGACTGCAGAAAAGCATCTGGCAATTTCTCGGCTCAGCTCCCTGCTGATTACAAACCTGATGAAACACAGACTCTCAAAAACCCAGTGTTCCAACTGGTGCATTAGCCAAGCCTCTCCTTGGATGCTATTATAAATGACAGATCCACTGCAAATTAACTTTATTCCAAAGGAGCAGATCAACAAAATGGCCCTGCTTTGGCTTCAGTAGTTTCGTTCTGTCTGTTTCCGCACCGATTGACTTCTAAACAACTAGAAATAGTCCTGACAGAGGAATACCTGCATCTTGGGGGATTCTAGGCTATTTATTGCTAAGTGCTCAGGACCAGCTCCTTGCCTGCTGCAAGTCAGCAAAGCTTCACTGATGTCAGTGGAGCTGCACTAATTTACACTAGCTGAGGATCTTGGCCCACAATACAGATATAAAAGAGCAAAGGCAGAATATCCTGAGTTACAGTCTGTTTCTGCCACATGTTTATGGCTGAGCAAAAGCTCTCTTATCTATTCTGTGGGATCTTCCTGGTGCCCCTAACAGGGTTACATGGGCACCAGTTCTATTACCCCTTCCCTCCTGCACTATCAGATCTCCGCAGAGAAGGCTATGGCTGTCAGGAATCTGATGTGAGTGGTTGCCTTTGTTTCATGGCAAGATAAGACTGCTCAAATCTCATGCTTCAGCATGTCAGCTGAACTCCTTTCTGAGGCCAGGAAGGCGTTCTACAGCTTCCATCCCTCTGTGTTTTGCCTTCCTCTGATGCATCAGGTGTGGCCACTGCTGGAGACAGGATCTTATGGGGAGTTGTTCAAGGGCATGTAGATGCCCGATGCCTATTGACTTTCAGTGCCTTTGAAAATCTTTGTGTGTTCCTAAATGTGAATCATGTCTCAGGCCATTTTAGTTAATGTTATTTTTATTTTAAATTAAAACTTGGCATTGGAGACATGGATACAGCAGGCAGGAAGCAATAGATGTGTGAAAGAAATGGGCACATGACAACAGGCATATGGGAGAGCTTGAAGCACACACTGTTGCAAAGAAAGGACACTTCTGTGAGATCTTTTCCAAAGCTCTCAGAGATGGCCTAACTCTACTCTGAGTGAACTCAATGGAAATTTTACCATGGACTTCAGTGGGAGCAAAGAGAGAGGCTATCAGTGGGTGCTTCTGAAAATCCTATTCAACATGTTTATACCAGGCTACTGAATCTTAACCAGGTGCCATCTTATGATTATTTTCCCTCTTTATAGTTTTCTGAAGTATGGAAAAGATTTATTCCTTCCAATCCCCGTCCCCTCCCTTTTCCCTGTTCTCTACTCCAAACTAATCAGGAAGTGACATGGCTGTTGGAGAACCCAATGGGATTATCTCCCATTGTAACCCACACACCTCCTGGGTGTGGTGCTCTGTCCCATCAAGTGGTACCAAGACCACTTAGAGATTAATGAGTTTGCTCTACAGCCTTAGCTAACAGCCAAGTGGCTTTTAGCTGATGCAAGAGGCTCATGCATTTAACTCCAGAGGTCCCAGGTTTGATTCTTCCTGTCGATGACTGGGGTCTGTCAGTGTTACATTGCCACCAAGAATGCATAATTCCATTCAACGCTTTCCTGCTCGACACTTCTTATGTCCACTTGCACATTGGCCTGTCTTTAGGGCTCTCCCCCAAAGAGTTTAGGGAAAGGTTTCCACCTCTCATCAAGTTAAATTTGTCTCAGAGGTCTTCATTTGTTCAAAGGATAAAGATCTGGGAGGTCAAGTGGAGGTGGAGTGGCCTTGTTCCACTAGTAAGATGCATTTCCTCACCTTCAATAAGGCTAGGGGAAAAAAAGCATTTTCCCCACATCCGGTGGGTGGTGTGGCCAGGCATACATGCTCCCTGGTAGACAGAGGCATGGATTGATTAGATCAGTTTTTCCTAGGGAATATTTTAGGTCTCCTATTCTGCATCCCAGATTATTTTAAATCATGGGACAGATGCACTTGGTCAGCAACCTGTTGCAGGTATTTTAGACAAGCTGCTCTGGAGTCAGGTACAAATTTACTGTTCTCTCAAGAAAGCCACCTATTTTAATGTCCTTGGAATTACTTGCCCTGGAAGGAGACTGGGAATTGACTATACAGAGGGTGTTTCTCTACTAACAGTTTGATCTAATTCTCATTGAAATCAATGGACCAGACCCTCCGATGTGGAAAATTAGCATAGCACCGTTGATAGCTGATGATTGCACCCATAGTCATCCCGTGGATTCTAGTTGTATCAGGCTGTGAGTGATGAAACTATTGCAGGGTTGGTTGTCCTTGTGATAGTTACACATCTGCATGGTGATGTGTTTGATTATTTTGGTGCACTGCGCACACAGGGCACCTTACAACAGTGGCTGTACCAGTGCATTCTGGGGGATTCCTGAAACACCTAACCCAAAATGCACAGTACTGTGACTGAAAACAAGGGCTTCTGGGTAATTTTCAAAAGTGAAGTACTGCACTATAGGCTGGTGTTAGAACTGTCTGAACCAGGACAGCTTCCCATTCATACTGGTTCAGCCAGACGTCTGCTAAAGATCTGACACAGGTGTTGTAACTAATTATTATGACCAGAGGCCTGGGATGACTGGTTTGTGTGAGTGCAAGTCTTTGCACAGGTGTTGCAAGCACAAGAGGTTCCAAAGAATGGTTCCTTGCCATGCTTTTTATGCAGTGTAGGCAGGTCTTTATTTTAGACCTAGATATCTGCTTTTTGAGAGGGCCCCACTCCTTTTCCTTATTAAATCTATACATCCATACTTACCACTTTCCTGGCTCTCTCCTCCTGTAGCGGGATTGCGTCATGGTTCTTGTGCTCCTCTCGGATGCAGGTGTAGCAAACTAACCCACCCTCCGTCCTACAGTACAGCTCCTGGAGCTTGTGGTGCTTCTGGCATAGTCTGGATTTCAAGTCACCCATAGGTTCCAGCAGCTGGTGGTTCCTGAAAGTTTTGTCTTCGTAGTGCAACTGGGTATGGTTTTCGCACAAGGAGGCCATGCACTGCAGGCAGGACTTGATGGACTTCACTTTCCTAGAGGAGCAGAGATCACAAGGGATGTCATTTGGACCTGCCAGGGGAAGCTTGGCTGTCGCCTGAGCCTCCTCCCGGGTGAACTTTTCTGCTATTTCTCCAAGGCTTATATTTTTGCGGAGTCGAGGCCGTGAGCTGAAGGATTCTCGGCACTGTGGACAGTAGGGACACTCCCCAATCACAGCTTGGTGGTCCCAGTAATCCTGCAAGCAGTCCATGCAGAAGTTGTGCCCACAGGCGGTGGTGACTGGGTCTGTGAACACCTCCAGGCAGATCGGGCACACAATGTTGTCCTCAAGGAAAAAAAAATTTGTGTTGCTCATGGTGACAGAAGCCTCAGCTGGGATGCTGCCTCACAGATGCTGGTATCTTGGGCTCTGGGAAACATGGAACAGACACAGGTTTACTTGTACTCACCTTCAAGACACTCTGTGAAAAGTGATTAATAGATTTGTAACATTTTTATTAAGCTAGATATTCTCATGTGAGAGATCATTAATAGATTTTTAAGGCAAGAAGGGACCATTCTGATTTTTTAGCGTGGCCTGGATGATGCAGGAGATCAGAACTTCTGGTGGAACTCAGGCATATCAGTGAGAAGCCATCCAATCCAGACTGGCAGACCTCAATTGATGGAGAATCCATAACATCCATAGGTAACAGGTGCTGGGGGTTCTGCCACGCTCCCTGGCTGGAAGTGGTTTCCATCATATACTGGGGTTTACAGTTTGGTTCAATGGCTCTCAGAACCCCCACTATACAAATTGTTCCAGCACCCCTGTAGGCAGGGCCGGCGCTTCCATTTAGGTGACAGCTAACAGGCTTGCAGGGCTCAGGCTGGAAGGCTGTAAAATAACAGTGTAGATGTTTGGGCCGGAGCCCAGGCTTTGAGACCATGTGAGGGGGGAGGGTCTCAGAGCCCAGGCTCCAACCCAAACCTGAAAGTCAACATTGCTACTTTATAACCTGAACCCCTTGAGCCTGCATCGGCTGACCTGGGCACTGAAACTTAGTGTCGTGGATTTTTTTATCGCAGTGTAGCCATATGAGCTGGGAATAAAAGTCAGGAGTCCTAGGTCCCATGTCCTACTCTGTCCATAGATGCACTGCTCTGTATCTAGGCAGACACACTTCTGCCTGAGCAGTTCCTTTCTGTGGATCAATCTGCCTGCGTGGGTCTTTGCTTGCTTCCTAGCTTGGAGGACCTGTGGGGACAGCATACTCTATGGCTGTGTGATAATAGTGAGAGAATAGTACAAGAACGCCTAATGTTGAATCCTTCTTAGCTAGGAGAAGGATGGTCACAATAACAGGACCAGAGACATGACGAGCAGCGTGAACAGTCATAGCTGGAGTTTTTCCCAGTAGCACCACGTAGAGGTTGACCACTACATGTCTATCTTTTTGAGATATTGGCAGCCCACCAAAAAGACACAAGGGATCAGAGCAAGGGGAACATGAGGAAATGCAAGACCCTAACCCAGGTGTGGACTGTTCTCTAGCACAGTTGAGCAGGTGCAGAGACCATATGTCCCTTTGGAAAGCTTGAAGAACCACAACCAGGCTACCTTGGAGAGGACAAGGGACAACCCTCCTCATTCAGCTGAGATACTCAGATTGATTGGGCTGAAAGACTCTCAGGGAAGAACTGTTTTTCAGGACTAAATGAATTTTGGACTAAATGAGCTCATCTCCCACTGCAATCATCGGTGACTGGCTTATGGCAGGGCTGAATTTGGGCTGTTCTCTTTACATGGCAAAAAACGCCTGTAGAAGATGATAGTTCATCATGTTATTAACAAGATTTAATGTATTTAAAAATATGGCAATTCCCTGTAGAATATTCCAGTGGGTGGTAGGTGGTGACCAATCCAAAGACTTACAAAGTGAATGGATTTTATGGGCCTACCAATTCTGGGTCAGTGATCATTCTATTGCAAAGCCAGACTCGGTCAAATGCCCCATCCTCACCTGATCTATTTGGATATGAGGTCACTCATGCCTCCCTATGCCAATGAGGAAGCAGTTACATGGCAGTACCAAAGGATATTCCCTGACAGTTGCCACTCAGAGCCTGGCGCTGCTTCCAATGCCAAGTCACTGGTTGGTTTTTGTTCTCCCTGGCCCTTTAGCAGCTCCCCCTGAGGACTCCCTTCCAGTAGGCAGCCCTTCATGGGACAGCTAAGTCTTCTGCATGACATCATAAACCAAACACTCAACATTCCAATTATGATGCCATCACACAGTGTGATCCACTGGAAAGGCTGAATTGTAGTCTGCTGGTTCCTTAGAAGAAGGGAGCTAGAATGAACCTCAGAGGAGCTGCACAGGGAGTGGACACACTAGACTGGCAGTGTTCCTTTCTGACGAGTTCTGCTTGTTAAAAGTTCTTGGGCACAGCTCCAGACTGTAACTGGAGGCCAGCTATGTTGCAAATCTGCAACCCAACTATACTCCCTCCTCCAGGATTAAAAAAAGAACTAGATATGTTCTTGGATAATAGGTTCATAAATGGCTATTAGCCAGGATGGACAGGGATGGGTGTCCCTAGCTTGCGTTTGCCAGAAGCTGGGAAAGGGCGATGGGGTGGATCACTTGATGATTATCTGTTCTGTTCATTCCTTCTGGGGCACCTGGCATTGGACACTGTCTGAAGAAGGATACTGGGCTAGATGGACTTTTGGTCTGACTCAGTATGGCCGCTCTGGTATTCTACCTCCCCTACTGCACTGGATCCGAACACTTCTGAATGTTAGGAAACTTCAGAGCTGAACTTTGTAACCTATGCCCATGCAGAAGTAGTAAGAGCAGGTTTTTTTCACATGGGTTTACTTTGATCTCGTGGTTAAAAGTAGCTCACAATAGATCTTGTAATATGGCTGCTGGGGGGGAAGCAAAGAAATGACTTGAAAACAGAAAAAGAAATATTTGGAATAGCTCAGGTTTGAGAATAGTTAATAGTACAAGGGACAGATTGCATCCCCAGATTCCACTGAGTTGTGGTCTCCACAGCAACCTGCCTAGGGACCATGTATTTTCAGTCTGATGCTGGAGTATTAAACAGTTAGTTGTGGAAAACCATCTACCTGGCTGACAAAGATTCTGAACTAGTTTTTTGATACTGTACTCACACAGGTCAGAATCTGTAAAAGCTTGGACAGTTTTATAGGTGCAGGTTAAGAGAATAAAAGCTGAGCAACGGAGGTGCAGTTATAAATGGACTTCCTATTTTGAATTACTGCTTACACGACTTGCTCTGTTGCGAATGTGAATCAATGTACAGAGACAAGGTGGATGAGGTAACATCTTTCATTGGGCCAACTTCTAGTGGTGAGAGACACAAGTTTTTGAGCATACACAGAGCTCTTCTGCAGGTAGCTTGAAAGCTTGTGTCTCTCATCAACAGACACTCTCATCTTGGGACTGACACAGCAATGCTGCATATAATGAATGTACATGCAAACACAACCTAGGATGACCAGATGTCCTGATTTTTGGGTCTTTTTCTTATATAGGCTCCTATTACCCCCCCATCCCCATCCCAATTTTTCACATTTACTGTCTGGTCCCCCTAACACAACCCGACTTCCTATTCTGCCAAAGCAGTTGGCATTTTGAACCTGAAACTGTTACTAGCTGTGGTCTGTCACCTTCTGAGACAGGTCAGGGGCTTGGGAAAAGCTTTTGAGTTCATTTTGCCAACAGCTTCTGGACCATAATCTAAATAAATAATTTAAGATGTCTAGTTTAAAGAGATCTTCATAACCAGAACCCCAGCATAGATGACCTGATAGATGCAGCTAATGTTACGGTGATTAGACAGGTAGGTAAGCGTTCAAAACTCCAGTAATCATCCTCCCACTAAGGCTCCAAACAGGTACCAGTGGAGGCAAACTCTGGGAGAGTCCCTACTGTGGTCAAGGCTTTGCCAACTGAAGGAACAGAGTTGGTGGCAGATTACACCCATGCTCAGAAATGGACCTTAAGAAGTATAGTTTTGTGGTTAGAGCAGGAGCCTAGCAGTTCCTTGTTCCTAGTTTCTTTTCCCAGCTTTGCTGATTTCCTGCGTGATCTTGAGCAAATCACTTCTCTGGCCTGGTACTGATGGGAGGCTTATTTTACATTAGTACTTTGAGATCCCAGCACAAGGATGACAATCGACAGAAGTTTTAAGATGGCCTCGAACTGCTACATGCTGATCTCCTGAAGCAAAAGCCATGAAAGGAAAAAAGGGGATAGTGCCTTGCTCTTGGAGGTAGGCTGTCACCAGAGCAGAGGTATTCGTGCTAAGCAGGGAGCCAGATTAGCATCAGGAACAGATGTACGAGGCAGCAACAGCTTGGCTCCAAAATTTAGACATTTCTTTTAATATATGGAGATCTACCTATCTCAGAACTGGAAGGGACCCTGAAAGGTCATTGAGTCTAGCCCCCTGCCTTCACTAACAGGACCAAGTACTGATTTTTTCCCCAGCTCCCTAAGTGGCCCCCTCAAGGATTGAACTCACAACCCTGGGTTTAGCAGACCAATGCTCGAACCATTGCTTGGCTTTCAGACTTATTACAGGCAGACTGAATTTTTTAAAACTTATTTAGTTCTTTCCCTGCTCTCTCCTCCATCCAATTGTTCATCTGTTGGTGCCTCTGTGTTCCAAGCCTTTCTGAAAATTAATCCCTGTAAAAAGGAAACAAATTGAATCTCTGCTAATCCATCAATCCTGCTTAAGAGACAAATAAGGAAAATGCTGGGTGCATTATGATTGGGGTAATATAATTATTTAAAATACCTTCTAGAAGTAATGAAGACCGTTTTTACTGTTAAACACTGCCGTACAATGTCTTTCCAAATGGACACTTGCAGATCACCACTTCATGGGGGGGCGGAGCTTTTGTCTTTTGTGCTTCATGATGTACAGAGGTATAAGACGTGGTGGTGTTTGAGGGTTTTGTCAATGGACAAATGCTTTTACCTTGTACAGGTCTGTCACATCTTACGCGCATTTAACGTGTGATTTCAGCTTTATGCGGTCGGCAAAAACCAAAAAAAACAAAATAATTTTAATACTGTACCTGTAGTGCAGGGAATTCCACCTGCTATTCAACTCCATGTAATTTTGACTATACGTGGTTTTCACTTTACGCGTTAACCACGGAACGGAACCCCCGTGTAAGATGAGACTCGCCTGTAATCTTTACAGCTGTGTCCTGTGAGTTTACACCAAAGCATCCTTCCTCCCAAGGTTTAGGCAGTGGAGTAAAACAGGTGTTCAAAAAGTTATATGAAAAGACGACAGCGCAGTTGAAAAGTCAATACAAACAAAGCAGCAGGACACAGGACATTAGTTCAAACTTCCAACCCATTTCAGAATCTTTATTGGAAAAAAATTAATCACAGCATCTGAATCATTATTCAAACACATTTAGTAAACAAAGAGAAACAGTAGCAAAGGGCACTGACATGTGATAAACTGTACAAAACCTCTGGGTTTGCAGGCAAAACCTGAGGAGGAGGAGCCCATGGCCAAGCTGCAGAGGTCTGAGGAGCTGTGCCCCCACCCCTGTGGCTAACCCCCCCACCCCCACTTCCCCTCAGACCAGTCACCCCTGAGAAGATTGATTTAAAAATGTGCAGAAACAAAGACACTGTCAGAGAAGGTTAATTCCAGTCTCCCCATAATGGAACAATTTAGGCCACTGGGAAATTTAGATAAAACTTGCTATCAGTTCCCAGTGCTAATGCTTTAAAGTGAACCTTCCCAAGAGATACAAAACCCCACAGCTATCTATCAGACCTCCTACCACTGCTTGCCTGCTCCCACTCACCAAAATATACTGCTCTCTAGCGTCAACAGGACTGATTTGATGCGACACCCCTCCCCCCGTTTTAGTTTGAAGAAATAATTGCGACTGAGCTAAAGGAAATGGAACAAAAAGCCCCGTCTCCAGCCGTGCAGTGATGCAACTTGTATGGAACGTGGAGACTAAGTGAGACCAGTTCTTCAGACTTTCACAGGGCTAAAGGTGACCTATCACAGACAGTAAAGAGGAGAAACTCCCAGCTAGGTGATCTAGGAAAGCATCCTGCTCTTGATGGATTGCAAGTCTTTGTACCTACAGGAGTCCATAGCCTTCCAGAAGACTATAACAGTCCCTTCTTATCACCAAAGAACTTGAGATCCAGTGAGGATGCAAATGACAGGAATCATTTTCTAGATCACTCATTCTATTGAATTTTAAGAAGAAGAAAAGGCAATTAGGTTCCAGTGGGGCATTAAATCCACTGACAAGCTCTAACAATTCTCACTGGAGGAGGAAGTTAGGGAGAGAATAGGATTTAAATTCTATAGTCTGTTCCCCAGATATCTGGCAGAAATGTTCAATCCATTGCAATTTATACAGGACACACTGAACTGGTCTTGGCCTGTTGTAACTACCAGGTTCTTCTTCTGGTTTGTTTTACTGGAGCCGTTCCCTCTGGTGTGGAGAAGGTAGAGCAGTATTATTTTTCAAACCGATTCTGACAGCAGGCACTCCTCAAATGGGCTTCATGAGGCATGGTGTTTTTGATGACCCAAAAAAAGCAATGAGGTATCATTCTGTCAATTCAAATTGTACTGGATTAAAACATCGCCCTCCAAGCAAACCTAGCACTGCTTTGTGCCCGCCAGCTTGAAAAGCAAGTCAGTTAGGCTTGTATTGACTGAGTCTGACAGGGCGGCAAAGTTATTCCTGTTATTAGAATAGGAGTACTTGTGGCACCTTAGAGACTAATACTCTTGTTCTTTTTGCGGATACAGACTAACATGGCTGCTACTCTGACTCCTGTTATTGTTAGTCTGATCTTTCTTGACTAATTCCCAACTTCCCTTTCTTCCTGGGGGGAAAAGATAGACGGTGGTGTAAAGGCTAGTGTGATATGTGGCTTTTATGCTGCTAAACTGTATATGCATTTTTTTATTTCTCAGTTGTGACCACAAACTGACAATGGCTGGGGCTACAAAATACCCATAGATAAGAGCTGTATGTACACATCACAGTGTTATTTGGGCCCAGCCAAGGCATCCAGTCCAATCACACCCACACCATTTCATCACATGACAGACAGGGAAAATTGGGGAACTAGGAAAGCTGGATTATTGAGTATGGTGCCACACCAACTGAATTTCAGCAGCCCAAAACTGACACAATGAGTTCGGACATTTGGCACAGTCTGTTACCAAGACTAGCTACTACAGATAATCAACCTTCCTTCCTGAGAAAGAGGCGAAGACCCCACTGGAGAAGGTATGCTGACAGCAGTGTGGGGAAAAGCTGGACTGGAGAGTGTGTGTGTGGGGTATCCCTCTGAACTTCTTTACTGCACCTTGTTCACTGAAAAGGTCATCCATACCCACAGAAACCACTGGTCACAGCCCTCTGCCCCAAGTCAACAAGGAGACAGGATGGGGAACTTCCCCGTGCACAAAACACTGACAAGACCACAGTGAGCCCAATTGCTTCAGGGAGAATCCCACACTCATCAATTCAAACAAGGAATTCTGTGCTCATGACCTACTCCAGGACCGTTCACTATGGCCTTGCCAATGCCAGTGAATTCCAATGTACCTGGAACTTTGGTTCAACAGCAGTTTGGGGCTCAACTCAAAAGCCCAGGTGCCAGAGCACTGGGCTACAAAGGACAAAGCCAGGACAAAGGGAAAAACATGCAGCAAACTCCTACGAAATTCCATTTACCAGATAGTAGGGACATGTCACTGCCTAGGGATGGCACTGATTCATTGAAGGGACCAGTGAGACCAGTTTGGCTAAGATTAGAATTAAAGAGAGAGGCACAAACGAACATTTGCACGTCCATTCAAGGCATTCCAAAAAAAGTCACAAAAGTAGACACATCACTTTGAACAAGAAACATTACAACACTTTGGCAACTTTCACCAAGCCCCCGCCCCAAAGTCTCTGCAATGCCCCTTGGTACTTCAGGCTGACCTACTGAAGGCGGGGTAATGAGCAGGCTGCAGATGTGGAACTGCCATATGTAAATAGGGGCTCTCCTCCCCAAACTATCCCATGGATTTAAAACAAACCTACCTGCTTGCTACAGTACAAAATAAAGCCTCCCCTAACTCCTCCTGCTGGGAGAAGACAGCAGGAGATCAAGGGAGTCCATGCTGCTGGAGACAAACAAGGCAAAGCTGAACGTGGCAGCAACAAGTCCCTAACCTGGGTAAATCAAATAACATTATGCCAGGATAAGATAAAGCTGTGGCAAGGGACTGGAGGGGAAGCAGGACAAGATCCCGGACACCACTTTCATCCAACCTGGAGAGAATAAAGGACAGAACCATTTACTCTCTCACTAGGATGGGACAATGTAGATTTTTAAAAATGTATGAAGATCAATGGGCTTTGGGATATGCCAAGAGCCCATATATAATAGTGCCAGCAGCAGATCCCTCCCAAGGCCCATATTAGACAGAAACACAACTGCTCTCCCCACTAGGATTATTTTGTATCTAACTCAGCTCTCAGGAACCTGACAAATACCAAATATAAAGCAAGAATGAAAAAAGTTTCAGTATAAAAGACAGTTCTTGTTTTTGTCACTCACTTCTAAACGCTCTTCATCTGATTTGCGTGGGGCCAACTGGTGGGGAGAAACGCTGCAGGGTCTCTCTACTTGATAAACCTGGGCACACAAAATGGCACAGCTCTAATACAAATCCTCTTTCACTACTCCATCCCACTGGAGGTTGTGCTGACTACATGGGGTCATGGACCTGAGCAACCCTCCCAAAGGCTCTGACTGGAATCTGGCCCAGCCAGTGTTGAAAAAATTCAATACAGCGCCGGCCAAGAAAACAAAAACAAACATTTGAAAAAGGGACTATCCGACTGGAAGAGTCTCTTCTTTCCTTTGTTTTCTGGGATTAGGGGGAAGCCTTTGGTTTTGACCAGAATTATTCTCTGTTGGCAGGACAGGCTCAGCTTTGCTTTGCGTTAGCTCGGTTACTATACAAGAGCAAGGCTGAACTGCGAAGAAACGCTCTGCCCAGCTAGATTGCCCTTTTGACATCTTGGAGTACAACAGAACCAGATACGTGGATCACATTCTGGATCCTCGCTCCTGAAGAATCTGAAAAGAGAAGGACCAGTATAATAAAGGCTGAACTTGGACAAATTTGGATATTAGTTCTCATGTTTCGAAAAATGCTATTTGTGTCAGTAGGGGAAGGAAAAATTGATGGAGGAGGGAAATGTACAAAGAATCATCAGGAATGGCTGCTGGTTTTTACATAACTCTTACGAATGACTTATTTCCTTGGAAAAGACAGGCCTGTGCTAAAAACACTTGGCTTTTGGTCACCACAAGGCATAACATTCTGCTGCATCTTGACAAAATCTTTTACTGTTTGAGGCTGTGATCTGTGCATGTTTAAAGATGCATAGTCTTGGTCCATAATACAGTTCTTTCCATTTTTCTACCCAGATACCTCACCCACTCAGATTCAGCAGCATGAACTGTAGAAGGATTTTAAAAGTATATATTGTAGTTCACAAATGTTAAGATGCTAATCCTAGTCACCTCTGTGAGGTAAGCATTATAACCATTTTACAGCTGGGAAAATGGAGGCACAGATTTTAAATGACCTGCCCAAGGCCACACACAGCGTGTGTATGGCAGAGTTAGGAGTGGAGTCCCTAGTTCCAAGGTCTGTACTCAAGACCGTTAAAACCTATGAGCCTCCCTCAGACCCTTTAGAGAAAATGGAGATAAGAGATGATAAAGCCTCTTCTAGAGACAGGTCAGTTGCACGCAGGAAATTCAGAAGGATAGTTTCATATTTTTCAGATCCTGATCAAAGGTTGATTAAAGGAAAACAACCAACCAACCTCCTTCACTCCCTGCAATGGCTGTCAGCTAGGAAATATGATCTGCTTCAGTCTTCCTAGTTGTGCTAACCCTTTCTTCTTTCCTTCTTACACCTTTTTTTTTTAAAAAAGGTTCATCACTTTTTCCCATATATCTGTGGCTCAATGTGAAATCTACGAAGAGCTTTGGATCTGGATAGATTTGCTGTAATGTCATCTAGTAAAACTGCAAATCTCACTGGAGGATGTGGGGTTGGAGGGAAGAGTGGAAGAGAATAAGCATGTGCAATTACTATCATCAATCTCATGGCATCGTTAGAGCACAGAGGAATTTTTTTCTGTGTACAGGGACATTTAAGACAACTCTCTTAACCAAGCTTCTCACCTTTGCCTTCTCACTAGGTTCGATGACAATGCCATTAGTAGAGTTATTGAGCTCCCTTGAGACGACACAGAGGAATTCTGCCTGGTCTTCATTCCCATAGTTATAGGAAGATCCAATGCTGATTAGCTGAAGAACAGGAAAATAACCGAAAGGATGTAAGGATTAATGCAGCAATAGCCAATGGACTTTACTCTGTCCTTGTTATTGTCTTGTGTGTGGCTGGTTGAACCCAATCAGAATTAAAATTTCAACAGGACAAAAATCTCTGGGGTATTAACTTGTGTTATAAGCTTTCCTGTCAAATAGTACGCATATTCTTGGTCCACGACTGGCAGTGCTACAGAGCCCCCTGGTGGTGGCTGAACTCAGGGAAAATTGACTGAAAGGGTAACATGGAAAGCTGTGATGCATTTTCCAATTAATGAAAACACTGAAAATATTGATCATATTTTGTGATACAAAATGTTAAACCTTAGCCAAATACTTCAGAGACTAGATATGCTCGGCAATGTGGGCTCTACAGAAGGAGTCACTCAGTCTAGACGATACACCTGTTTAACAAAATTCTAGGAATACAGCTTCTTACTTTTTGATGCAGAAACACTGGACAGGCAATTTCTTTGTCACAAAGGTAGGGCAGCATATTCCAACAACTAAAGCACACCTGGCAAACTAGCACAATTCTTTTATAATTATTACATTAAAGTGACAGCCTGGAGTAAACAGCATAGCAGTAATTTGTATTTCTCAGCCCTGCTCTTCAGACTAGTCTTGGATTTTACACCCTGAAGAAACACAGTATGAATCTTGTGTGTATCTGAATGGCTACACTAGTTCTGCCCAAAGGATTTTAGAAAAGAGAACCTCACACTTATAACAACAAGGGATAGATGCAGCTCCCTGTCCCCTGAATATAATAATCATATCCATTGTTCTGTGGGTCTGAAGGAGGATTAGCCAAGCTATAATAATGGAAATGGCTTGTACAATGAATGAGCTTTAATGGTTCCATTGATTCACTACTGAGGACAAAAGACTTGGTTTTAGGATGTCAGTGGACTGTGTTTTCCCTTTGTATTTTACCACTTGACTGTCTAAACTATAATGAACATAAACAGCTGCACTTCAGACCACAAGTCACTGTGGATACACAGAATCCATGTTAATTAGGAAAGATATTTAGCGGCTATCTGCCCTCCCTCAACTACACTGCTATTTATACTCGCACTAGCTCTCATTGAGCTAGTGGAGTACGCGTACATGAGCTGAGAAATCACATCCTTAGCTCATAGCATAGATATAGCCATAGAGAGAACCTGTCAGGATAACAGGGGAATTGAATTCCTCACCCTGGTCAATCCTTGATGTCTGTATTAAGACTGCTAACAAAGAGTAAATAGTGCCAAATGTGATATGGACATTTGTTCATTGGAAAATGGACACTGAACCATCACATTGATTTCACATTGGTGACTGCCAGGTAGCAGACAGTCACAGATTTTTGTCACTACTAAACTGGGCTGGATTTGAATAGATCTAGAAGTGAAGGCTCTGTCCTATTAGTCCTATGAGCCATTTGGTGTTGTCGTATTTCATTGCAAACAGATATTGCAGATCTATCTCTGTCACAGTTCAGGAACTATCATGATGGCTTAAGTTCTTTGTATATCCACACAAGAACAGTTTGAGACTTCTGATACCAAAGTTGTGGCTGATTTATACCCTCGGCAACTCCCTTGAAACATGTCCAGGGAACTTGTGTTGTAAATGCAGCATGTTTTGCATTTGCAGGGCAAGGTATTTCTCATGTCACAACACTTCTTTGTGAAGGGGTTGTGCTGCTGGGCTCTGAAGAAAGTAGTTTTCACTTCTCCTGGATCTCATTCATTCTCCTTGGATAAAAGCTCCACAGTGGGGCCAGGAAAATGTGGGAGGAGAGAAGAATTTCTCAAGAGTCCGACAAGGATTCAAAAGATCTCAAGGAAACATTATTTCTGGTTATGGGTTCAGTAAGCTACTGTTGTTCCCCTGCCAGTTATTCCATATAAGGTGGACTGATTCTGGATACAGACTCCCCGCCGCCAGCAGGAAGGAGTCGTGAGAGGGGTAGTTAAACAGAATCTAAACTCATTCCATATGCTGTTCCCACAGGGGGAATCTCTTTCTTTGGATATAGGAATGGCAATCATTGGCAACAGTACCTGTTCAAATTTCCATCCATCAGACATAGTGGACACCATCTGTGTGAGCTCTTCCTCTTGGCACTGCAGAACTCTGTACACATGTTTCACAGGTCCCTAAAGCACCAAGGGGAAAAAAGCAAAGCAGGAATTTTAAAATCAGGAGAGGGAGTTGGCTTAGTGGTGGTTGCTTTCAGACAAAGAAATACAGCTGAGGCTTTAGTGTCTTCCTGTAGGGAAACCTGATCTATTTTGTGCCTTGAGGATTATAAAAGAGGAGGAAGTCTAAGTTGCATAGACTTTCCCAAGCTAGTCTACATTATATAGTGTTTTTTTTCTTGCTGAGGGTCATGAGGATTTTGAGGTGACACTATCAAAAGCATGTAAATGACAGGAGCCCAAGACCTCCAGGTGTGTTTTGAAAATTTTACTTGTCTAGTATTGATTCTACAAATTAAAAACAGTTCAGCAGCAGCAAAAAGAATTGCAGTAAAGAAATACTGAGAGAAGATGCTGGTCTGAGAAGGCTTATATTTGACAGAAATATTAAAATTGTCTGGGAAGGACAAGAAAAGCATATCCATAGATCTCATTTTGTAAATATAATGAGAGAGAAAATCACCCAAGTTCCCTTTCTTAGGGTTGACTATAGGGAAAGAGTGACCCACAATTCTGGTAACATCCCACACCAAGGAAAGGGAAATAGACTACACTGGGCACTCACCCAAACTGTTTATGCAACCTAACGTTTTCTGCCAAAATAGTATCACTGCACTTTTATTAATTGCAAATGTAATAAAACATAGTAAAGCAACTCCCATTTTCTAAATGGGATGCATGGCCCATGTACTCATAAGATCTTTTTGTAGGTCAGCTAGCTAATCTGCTTTTTGAAACTCAAAGTCCCATCTATTGCCTTGAGTCCTCATTTTCACACCTTGTTTCAAAACTGACCCCATTTCCAGCCCCCTTCTATTCAATTGCTCCTGACCTCTACCTCCAAATATCAGGGAGTAGATTTGAGAGCCCATGCCAGTAGCCGTGAAGGATGTGCACTCTCAATCATATGTCGGATCAATCAGAAAGCAGGGACACCCAACTACTTGAGAAACTAGACACCAAGTCTGCTGTCCTGTGTGTCACCCTGCAGCACACTGTCCCTCCGTCACATTTTTATTAATGACTGAATCCTGCTGACTGAGTTTTTCTACTTAAGTTTTAACATGCATTACTTGAGAGGTTCTGTTCTCATTGTCCCGTATCCGCTCCTTCACCAGACGCACCAGGGATGCAATATTGTAAAACTCAGCTTCTTCCAGTACCCCTACAAAAATCCAAAAGCAGAGGAAGAAATTCTGTTAGTCAATAGAAAACAGAATAAGCACAATTTTATCAAAAGTGCATGGTATCAATTTGTAGTTAACTTTATATTTGCAATCTAGCCTGTATGTGGTACAATAAATGGATCCAGAATGGATGGTGGTATTGACCTGAGTCTGGAAGAAAATCCTCTGCTCAGATGGCCATAACCTCCTTATGTGAAAGCATACATCATCTAACAGAAGCATACTCCCCCTTCTCTAGGATTATAGAAACCCACCAGGCTGTAATAGGGAAATACTACTCTTTTATTGGAGGATTTTGGCAAAATAGGTTTAGCCATCTCAGATCAATCTGTTTCATCATCTCAGTATATTACAAAAAAGCCATTTACGTCTCTGGATATACAGGACTGCAGTTTTTGAAAAGAGAACAGGAAAGATCATTTTCTCTCTATCTCCTCTCTCAGAAACTACAATTTGCTGTTCAAAGCCAATGAGTTGAGCATAACTAGGATAGCCTGCATTATGATCTAGAGGTCTCTGCTTCCAGTATATATCTGCTTCATATTATTCATGAGCGTCCTTTGTGGGAATCTAAAAGAAAAGACAGTATTATTGCAAAATGGAGCTTACACACAAGGCACCATGTTAATGCATTAGGAAGCCTCCACACCCAGACTAGCTCTAAGTAATGACTGGCAAGTCAAACCGTGCCAATGGGGCATTTACAGCTGTTTGCTCTGCCATAAGTTTTCCTTACCTTCTTCTGCCAGCTCCTTGTTTATTATGAGTTTTCCATGTCGGAGGTAGTTCAGGATCGGACCAAAATAAGTGGGATCCCTGTCGATGAGATATGCCCCTGTCTCATCCTGTGAAACACACATGGTAGTCAAGCTAGATGCCCCCCTTCACGGGGACTCTAAAATTACTAACCCCCTTGAAGCTGTATTGGTGTTAGCAATGATGAGAAAACTTTGCAAAATTTCTGTAGCGTAGGCAGGCCCATGTTTGTAATGTTGAGTAGTGTTTGGGTTGGGGAATGTATGGCAAGTGAGCCTGTTTACACTAATTTTCTTTCTGCAACTTCTGACCCAGCATGAGTATCTGTTAAGGGGATGGTTAAAGTGCACCAGAGAAGTTGGTGTGTGGGAGTAATAGCATGAAATAGATCATCCTGATCACAGGAACTGGGCTCTCTTTCATGTAAAAAGAAGAGGCAACTCCAAATTTTGTTTAAAAATCTTCTGTTTATATGTAAATGCCAAACTCCTAAACTCCTTCTTAATTTATCTGAAAATTACACTAAGGCCAATCTCGACGATGCAAATTAGCATCAGCTCTAAAATTTAACTACTCTAAAATGTCTCTTGTTCCATAAAATGCATCTTTAGAACAAAACTTCCTTGCACATAGTCCAAATCTCAGCTTATCACTCAAGATACAGATTTCACATTTTACTCATTTCTCTCTCTCAATCACGTTTCCATAGATACAGTCCTTGTTAATCTTTATTTCAAATCTCTATCTTTATATACCATGCTGGATTCAGCATGTCTGTATGTACCAGTTCATCTCTTAAATGCAACTACTGGCACAAATATCTGCTCCTAATGCACCAAATGCTACTGATGAGGTTTAAAATTAATATCACTTCTACAGTATTTTACAGACAAATAAGGTAGTCTGTTACCTGAATATATTACAACTTTAGAACATAATCTTGCGAACTCTATTTCAAGGAAGTCAATGGGGCCTACTCTTATGAGGATTTGCTGGAGTGGGCCCAATATTTAGACATAATGTGATAATGGAAGCAATAAACAATTAGTAGGGTTGTGGGGAGGGTTACAATAAGGTAACTGTTTGTCTTGGTGGTTCTAACATTTATTGATATTGACATTTTAAAAATATTTTTGGCTGTTTATGAACTAAGCCTCAAATCCTATAACTGGATCCATGCAGGCAGACCTGAAACCTAGGCACCTTAAGGGACAAATGTTTTTTCCTATAAATCAAAATAAATAAAAATATAGGTCACCTTAGCACTCACTTAGCACTGTGACAACAGGGACAAACATTATTGCTCCAACAAAAACTGCAATCTTTTTAGGTCAGTCTGCTTTTTGTTTCTGTGACTTTTTCAATCAAAAAACAAAATAATGCTTCTGAGGAATTAAAGAAAAATAAGACACACGCAACCCAGGCCTCACTGCAAATTATTAATGGTTTGCATCTCCTCTAGACAACACATTGATTTCCAAACTATGCATCAGATACTTAGAGCAGCTCCTTATTTTTCCACTTCTTAAAATCAACATTGCAATAACAAGTTAGATCTATGTAGGGCCTTTCACAGTGCACAAAATTGTAAATTTATCAATAATTAACAGGTATAAGAAAAAACATTTATTTCCCACATATGATTTAGTTGGGAATTGGTCCTGCTTTGAGCAGGGGGTTGGACTAGATGGCCTCCTGAGGTCCCTTCCAACCCTGATATTCTATGAACCAAGTTTAATGTGTTGACGCAGAACAACACAGACCTTTTAGAAATACACTTTGATACAGCAATGTTCATGATCATTACAAGTAGGTCAAAGTGCTCTTTTAAACACCATAGATATGATTCAGCTTATTTTGTTCATTGAGTAAATTTGGTACTACTGAGATTGGGGCAGTCTGATTTACAGCAGAATAAAGAATTCCCCTCCCCCCCACCCCTGAAGCCCCTTCTTACTCTGTACTGAGATACTAAGGTAATGGGAGCTATTATAAATACCTTAATAAACAAATTATTTGACAGGCAGGAATTTTAACTCCTGATTAATCTTGTAGTTGAAGGAAGGAGTGTTTGTTTAATTATGTATCTAATCTCTCTGTTGTGTTTTGTGATAATTATATAATGAATATTACAGAAAAAGATTGCAGTTACCAACATATTGATTTATTTGTGAAATTCCCAGTACGGGTAGGAGGTTGAAATCCGAGTTTTCAAAGCCACAAATCAAAGTAAATAGCCTATACTAATATACTTAGTAAGTATTAAAGCAAGCCACAGAAGAATATAAAGAAAAGGAGAAATGACAAATATATTCCTAGGCTGAGAAAGGTTACTAAATACTTAAATCTAGAGAACAGACAAGTGTTTTACAGTTGAGGACTTCCCCAAACACATTAGTCCTCATAAATAAGTCATTGTTTAGGTGAAGCCTAAAGGATGTGGGGCATCTGATACTTATCTGTGCTGAGTATACGTGGGTGTGGGAAACAAAAAGCTCAACTATACATATAATATGATAGGGGCTAATTTAGCTACAACGATTCAGGAAAAAGATCTTGGAGTCATCGTGGATAGTTCTCTGAAGACGTCCACATAGTGTGCAGAGGCGGTCAAAAAAGCAAACAGGATGTTAGGAATCATTAAAAGAGGGATAGAGGATAAAACGGAGACTATCTTATTGCCCTTATAGAAATCCATGGTACGCCCATATCTCGAATACTGCGTACAGATGTGGTCTCCTCACCTCAAAAAAGATATACTGGCACTAGAAAAGGTTCAGAAAAGGGCAACTAAAATGATTAGGGGTTTGGAGAGGGTCCCATATGAGGAAAGGTAAAGAGGTTAGGACTCTTCGGCTTGGAAAAGAGGAGACTAAGGGGGGATATGATAGAGATATATAAAATCATGAGTGATGTGGAGAAAGTGGATAAGGAAAAGTTACTTTTTAGTCCTATAATACAAGAACTAGGAGTCACCAAATGAAATTAATAGGCAGCAGATTTAAAACAAATAAAAGGAAGTTCTTCTTCACGCAGTGCACAGTCAATGTGTGGAACTCCTTACCTGAGGAGGTTGTGAAGGCTAAGAACATAACAGTGTTTAAAAAAAGAACTGGATAAATTCATGGTGGTTAAGTTCATAAATGGCTATTAGCCAGGATGGGTAAAGAATGGTGTCCCTAGCCTCTGTTTCTCAGAGGATGGAGATGGATGGCAGGAGAGAGATCACTTAATCATTGCCTATTGAGTTCACTCTCTCTGAGGCACCTGGCATTGGCCATTGTTAGTAGACAGATACTGGGCTAGATGGACCTTTGGTCTGACCTGGTATGGCCGTTCTTATAGTCTTAAGTAACAGAGAAAAGATTTATGCTCACAGCAGATGATCTGGATGAGAGGGGTATGGTTGGTGTTTATGCTGGATGAATGAATGCCCCCAACTTCAACCCCCTCAAGTTGTCTGATCAGAACTGGGTCCCCTCCTACCAGCAGAAGTAGCACAAAACCTAGATTGGTGCGTGTGTGAGAGGAGCCTGCTGTAAATGGAGAGGGCGTTAGAGGCTGAAGGGACTCGTTGCCTCCCGCTATTTTCGGATGGTGGTTATGACTCACACGAGTTAAGTGAGTTTTGTATATATGTGAACGCTGCACTCCTGCTATTGCTTGGGGGAGGGGGGGGAGGGCACTGACCTTTTTGTCTCTCTAGCAGGGGGCAGCTTAGTCGGTGCGGGGAGAAGGGATGAAGTTTCCGTGAGGGTGCGATCGGGACTGTGGTCTCCACAGGAGTGTGCACGGCGTCGGCGGTTTCTATAGCGCCCGTTGCCCGCCCCGCGCAGCCCCTCACCTTGTCCGAGCTCAGCTCGGGCCCGTCCTGGCAGCAGAGGCGGCATAGGAAGGACTTGGGCTCCCGACACAGGGTTTGCCGGGTGCTCACGAAGTATGTGCCGCCCACATTGAGCCGGACCCACTTGGAACCGGAGCCAGGCCTGTCCGGGACGGACGGCTCGGAGCTACGTGGGGACAGCCCCCCTCCGGAACAGGCAGGCCCAGGCAGGCGGGGGCTCGGCGGCCCGGGAGGAACGGGGATGCCCCCCAGCACCGGGCTGGGCGTGCGGCCCCGGGGCGGCCCATCCCCCGCCGCCATCAGCTCCGCCATCCTGGACCGTCACTTCGTGGAGGCGGCCACCCTCGCTCAGCGCTGGGGGGAGAGCTGGGTCCGGCGCCCGGCAGCCATCGCTTCCCTCACAGCTGTGCTCCTCCTCCCAGGAAGAGCCGGACTTAACTTCCGGGTCATCACCAACCTCCCAGTCACACCAAATTCCTCACGTGACGCACACAACTCAACGGCTAATCTGAGTTAACGGGGGGAATCCCTAGGCGCAAGACGGTAAAGAAAAACACAGGAATTCAATATAATAAGCAACTCCCGAGAAAGAGCGGAATATTTATTTCCGGAGCAACCGGAAGTGAGTAGGGGACATGCCCCTGGAAAACCCGGAATTTTGAAGGCTGGTGTTTGAAATGAAGAGTAAAAGGAAGGGGAAGATTTTTTGAAATTGTATTTGTGTTAAAAGAACCGTTGAGAATCACTTCCGGGTTGCCTAAGGGGTGGGCGGAGAGTGCGATTGAGTCCTTCCGGGGGCACCGGGCTATGATTGGTTGGCGCAGGACTGGGTTTCCGGAGGGTGATCAGCGGGAGGGTGGTGGCGGCGGTCGCTGAAGGTGAGACCAACCCGGGTGGGTTGGGATGGAGACCCCGGCGTGGGCGGGGCTGTGTGTCTGGGGTAGGGGGACTTTGGACAGCAGGGCGGTGTCTCGGGCTGGGCTGGGCTGGGAAGGGGAGCAGTGAGGCGCGCCGGGTCCCTGAAGTCCGCTAGCAGGTGGGGGAGGGGGTGTATCCTCGCAGCCGGCGCTCGGATCCCGTCAGCTCCCCTGAGCTGTGCCGGGTTATGGGGGGCTCGTGCCTGGAGGGGCGGGGGTGAGTCGAGGAGCACTTTCTCCCCCGAGTCAAACCTCCGATGATGTCCCCGCTTAGTGTTAGTGGTGGCTTTGTGGTGCTGCCTTTCAGGTGAGAGGGGGCTGGACTGCTCTGTCGTGGCCCCTTCCAGCCCTCGAGCTATATGATAATTCTGTTAAATCAATGTAGTGATAACAATCAAAGTTCACACAGCAAGAGCAGGATGCTATCGGGAGCCTGGCTGTGGCGAAGTAACTACACATTGGTGGTTATAATTCCAGTAACTGGGTGGAGTAGCCTTGACTTTGTCTTAAACAGTTTGATAGTGTTGCTGTGTGCTGCCATGTTCCACCCCAGGGATGAATGCATTTGCGTCCTGTTGAAATGAGCTCTGTATATCTCATCTAGCTAAGCGAAGTATTTTGGTGCTCAGTTATTGCTTGTAAAGTTCTTCTCTCTTCTCAGCAATGTAAGAAATGTGAAGTGTTGTTATAAGCATTTCTCTTGGTGGGAATCAATAGAATGAGTGAAATAGCAGCAAAGAGAGAGCTGAAGTGATGTTTCAGTTGATGAAATGCCCAGACTTTTACATTGATGATGATGATAAACTTACCTGTTCTTCTATATCCCTCTTCAAATTTAAGTTTCTCTGCTCTTTAATTTTTCTAGAACACAAAAATGGCAGGTCGCAGAGCCGCTCTGAAAGCGATTGACTGGATGGCATTTGCAGAGAGAGTGCCTCCCAATCAGAGAGCTATGTTTAATGCCCTGAAAACACGCAGTGATGCCCTTTCAGCCAAGTGAGTATATTTCAGTGTGAAAAGGTTGCTCTGGTGAGAAGACGGTGGCATGAGCAATTCAGCACTGGTAGTCCATGTGTAAACCAATGTAAAAATAGTTTGAAGTGCCATTCTCATAACTGTGCGCCTGCCATAAGGATGTTAAAGTAAGTCTTAATTCTTCACGATTTTTTTTTTTTAAAAAGTAGACTTTAACAGCCAAATTTTGTTCTTTCTTGATCTTCTCCAAGGTGCTACAGTAGCTATAATGTTAGAGGGAGTCCTGAGAGAGGTTACACATGCAGCTAAGATTTGGCCTTCACTTAAAATTGATACCTGCATTGCTATGTTGATCAGGTGTGAGGAAAAATATACACCCCCCAGTGACATAGTTAGGGTGACAAAACCCTCAGTGTAGATACATTTATGCTGACAGAAGATGGCTTTTGTCAGCATTGCTGGCATCGCTGGCGGAGGTGGTGTTCCTGCACTGGACAAAAACCTTATTTTGTTTGTGTACATTGTGTCTACACTGGGGGCTGTGCCAGCACAGGTTCTCTAGTGTAGACACAGCTAAAATACTATTGCTTATTATCTATCTTTTTTTTTTTTTTTTTTTAAATCCTTTGTCAGCCTTGCAAAACTGTAATGAAAACTACCTGTCCCATTCACAAACTCTCCTTGCTGGCTCCTACCAGTGTTCATGATGAAAAAAAATGAGAAAACTTGTCCATCCACCCAAAAAAAAAAAGAAGGGATGTAGAATTTTGTGTGGCTGCTTTATTGCCATTTCTGTCTTAATGGTGAGTGAAAATATTTGCGACTAAAATTAACGTAGTTGCTACTCTGGGGCCTGATGATGGGTGGGGCAGTGGATACTGCACAGTTGTCTGGTGTGAAACAGGGAGCTCTCTGAAATTACTGTGGGTTGTTCTATCAGCTGTTCTGCTCCACCTGTACAGGTTGACCTCCTTGCCTGAGAAGCCCCCAGCTATTGATTGGGTTTATTACAAGACTGCAGTTGCTAAGGCTGGCATGGTGGATGAGTTTGAAAAGAAGGTGAGATTCTCATCCTCGATTGGATGTTGCTGCTGTTTTGAAATCCAAGTGGAGGCTGCTAATATCTGATGCACAAGACACAGAAATGTGAACTTTTCCTCTAGCAGGCTGCTAGGTGAGATTATTAGGAGGTATTGGCCCAAATCCTGTGCTGTGATATGCAACTGCTTTGCATCACACTGCTAGCACAAAGCGGCCTAAAAGCTGGCATAACTAAAAACAGAAAGGGTCATTTTAGAGGTGGGGGATCCTCTAGTGGCATAAAGCTAATGCTTTTTCTTTTACAGGCTGCATAGGTTTTCCTGGCTGTAGGTGTATAGCCTGAGGATAAGAGTATATGGTTAGAGCTTTCCTATTCTCTGCTGATTCCCAACTGCCGTATAAGCCTCTTGAGACTTTTAGTAGTCTGCATAATTTAGAGCAGCGTAACGTATGCTCTGATACTTGCCTGCGTGCAGCTGCTCTGGTATCAGGAGTGAAAAGGCCTCTTTTGTATGCCTCTATCAGATTCTGATCTGTGCTGTGTTCTCCTTGGCTGTAGCCAAGGACCTGGCCCAGAAGCCTACTGGAGTAAAATTTTGCAAATAAACTACTCAATGAGGTGTGATGGCTTAAGAAATAACTCTGTGTTCTCTGAGGAGAGAGTGTTCAAGCATCCCTTCAACCCTTGCCACTGAAGGGCAGGAAACAAAAAGCACTGTTAACAGCCCGAAGTGGTGTGGTAATAAGATTAATCCCATAAAGTGGATGTTAATCTTTTTAAATAAATGGGCATTGGGCAAATAACTAGTGATTTGCCCAGGATCACATAGGGGGTTGGTGTCCGAGCTGGAATTAGAATGTAGCAGTTCTTGGCTCCTGGCCCTGTGCTCACTGACCTTTGGAGGAATTCAGGTCATCCAGTTTTTCATCTGTATAACTTGACTTGCTTTGTGGGACAAGATAGTAACCCTTTGGGATTAGATTGTTAATGCTTCCATACAGCATGTTTTGGCTCTGTACAAGACTACGAACATCCTGGTGATAGTGTAGTGCTGAGTATGTTGTGTACATATGAGAACCAACCAGTGCTATTTGTGAAGCTGGCATCAAGTTGACTTGATTGGTGACCTAGTGCAGGAAGCCGGTTCACTTGGAAGGGTCCGAGAGTGTTTTTGGGGAGACCAAAGAGCACTAGTCTGCCTATTGGGGAAATATTTACTCTACGAGCATGCAGGGCTTTTAATGGAATTGAGAGGCAACACATTTAGAATTTATTTTTTTTGAATTTACAGTACAATGCACTAAAGGTTCCTGAGCCTGTGGACACACAAACAGGCAAGATAAATGCCCAGGAACAGGAAGCTGTAAGTATTTAAAAACTCTTCCCTGCCACATGGTTTCTCTTTGATCTTTGAAGAGGTATAGAATAATTCTGACTTGGAGTCTGCTGGTGGGTAACTGTGCTGAGGTACAGGAGCTGCAAGTCTGGGTTTGTGCGTATAGGCAGCTTTTGAGCAAGAATAGTTCTCTCTACCTATTCAGGACCACACTTGGGGATTTAGAGTCTGGTACTGGATTGCAGTTCTGCTTGTTCTTCTGGTGCAATAAACTTAAAATTCATGCAAAACAAAGGCAACCGAACTCTGATCAACTGAGGAGCATATTGGTATCTTGTCAGCAGCTCAGAGCATGCACCGATGTTGCATAAAATAGGCCTGACTCCTTTTTAATGTGGAGTTGGCGTTCTTGGAGACTGCGGGGGTCAAGATGGAGCATTGCACAGTGGAACTTCTATTCTATTCTATGGATTCCTCCTCTGTGTAACAGAGGAGGGTGGGTGTAACAAACTCCACAGGTTGTGCTCAGGTCATTGACGTTGTCTTTAGCCAGAGAATTTATCGACCTCAAGAGCTCCTTGTGGCTTCCTGTTACAGAATGTGTCTCCCTAAAAACTTCTAGATCACTAAAGTCTTGTAAATCCGCTGTTCCAAACAAGTTTGAACAAAGCGGCTTACATGACATTTTTGTAACACTTAGCCGCAGAGGCTGAAGCCTATGGCTTACAGAGTTTACCTGACTTCAGACTCTCCCTTCGATCTCTTCAAAAAAGGAGTTGAATCCACTTCCTAACTGATCAGTGCAGCAGGGAATGGTAACTTCAAACCTCTCTCCATCTTTCCAGGCTTTGGAGGCAAAATCACTTAGCAGTTGTTACAATTAACACCTAAGATAACGAACTTCTTTCTGTTGTAGTAAAAAAACGATCTATTCAGTTTCTTTTGTGCTTTTGAAAGCACTTTGGGGAAATGATTTAACTGACTATGCACTTAGTCAATTTCCCTCTTGTATCTCACGTAGCAACAGGGGAGAGAGAACTTGTATTAGAAAACAGTTATTGAAACCCACAAAAGTTGCAAGGAGGCTCAGGGGCAGGTATAGGGCTTGATATTACTTTTACCTGTTTTTATTTAAAGCAAATGCTATTTTAAGGTCAGTGTCTCTTTAAGGAAGAGCTAAGATGGGAAGGGGGACTCCCTCTAAATTGAAATAGGATGAGAGTCACAGCTTCACTACAGGAAACAATCTAGGATTAATGTGCTCACCAAATCTTTTGTTCTCTTGCAGGCTAAAAGTGCTGCTGAATATGTGCAAGCCTCTAAATCCCGTATTGTCCAGTATGAGAAAGAGGTAGGTTTGATGGGTTCTACCCTGTGAATTTCATGTTTAAGGCAGCTTGGTACGAAACTTTGTTTTAATTTCTAATTGTACATCTAGTGTAGTTTAAAGTCAGTTGTATGCAAGAACTCAATCTTTTCTTGTCTCTCCTCCCACTTCAAGCTTGAGAAGTTCAAAACCATGATTCCATTTGATCAGATGACATTTGAGGACTTGAATGAGGTCTTCCCTGAAACCAAACTGGACAAGGAGAAATATCCATATTGGCCACACAAACCTATTGAAGACCTGTAAATCTGTCTGAAAGCAGTTTCTGGTGACTGTCTAATTCTCTAGAATCTTTTTAAATAAAGTAATTGTACAGGGCTTAAGAAAAGTGTCTTGTCTTGATCTCAAAACTAAAAGATTAAATCCACTAGGAGTTTTTTTTGTTTTTTTTTAGTGGGTGATGAATGCTGTGAAATAAGCAGGCAATTGGTATTGGAAGCTCTTCACTCTTTACAGGGTGGGGATAGTTCCTGAAGGAGGACAGGATTGAGTCTTCCAAGCAGGATAGCCAAGGTTTAGTGTTTGTAGAATACTCTCCCTGTTCTTGCTTGGGTTAAACCCAAGGTTGTTTGGGTGACTGAGATAACAGTGCAGCCACACACATGTCCATCCCAATTTAACTTTCAGCATTTTTCTGTATTACAAGCACAAGCATCTCTCTGTAGCATGTCCATGATATGCTCATTGGACCTGGTTAGTGGTAGCCTGGACTCCAATCACAGTTGGAGGAGCCTATCTCATCTGGTCAACCAGCACTAATCTAGTCCATTGTGCTATTTCATGTTTGCTTTGTTCCCCCTGGATCTCCATGTGTAGTTCAGCACTTTTGAGAGGTACAGCTAAAATGACTTATACATACTCCAATAATTCACTGTCAGCTGGAACACTAGTTCCATGAATGTATTTTATTCAGGTAACTTATTTGCTGATGGCATGCCCTAGGTGTACACGTTGTTTTACATAGCACATGCAAGAACAAAGCTCCTGCCCTGCAGAGCTTGCACTGCTATTCAGACATGCAGTACACAGCTTAATTCAAGCATAAGAAGCAGGAAAACCTTGTTAGGGAGAAAGTTGAGGCAAGCAAGTATTAGAAAAGGCAATTGGCTCACATTTAACTGCTCCATTGCACAATGATGATGATGCTAAACAGTAGTGATAAAAGCAAATGACTGCAGAAAAGCACCTTCTCCAGAACTAGCAGAGCTGACTTGCACTCCTGTAGCTCTGCCTGGGTCCCAATTCGCTGCCCCTCTGCATTGATTCTTCTTGTAAGCATGGGTAGTTCTGTATTTCCCTTTCCGAATGGGCTTGAATCGCTGCTCTCCTCTTGTCACCTGGCCATCTCAATCAGCGAATCTCCTACAATGGGCAGAACAGCAGCTAAATCTAAATATACATTAGAGGAAATTGTGGACAAAGGCAGAAGTGTGCATGATGCTAAACTTGACTTTACTTGCTTGGTAGTTTTTTATTAAAACTTCACGTTTTTCTATCAGAAAATCTCAGGTACTGTTCTGGCTCAAGGGACTTATGGGGCTGGCCAGAGTTGCTGGACTTGGGGGTGGGCTGGGCTGCTGGATTTACAGCTGAGCCTACATAAATAACAAAGGTGCAGCTCTTTTGTATAAATATGTTGCCTGTATATATTTGATTTTTATAATGTATACATCATCATGACGTTGAGAGGTAGGTATCTAAACTGTGTGTGAATTTATGATCAAATGTGGCCTGAAACACAATGGACTTGGGTTCTAAGCCTGATAGAACCCTGCTATTGGTTACGGAGTATCAGATATAGGTAACCAAACACCAACCCTGCTTGTGTAGGAGGCTTCCGGGTGTTCTAGCTTGCTTGCGGCATCTCAGCAGTTTCATAGTCTTGAGTAAAGGGTGTAGGGGTTTCTTGTTCAGCTGCATTAATAGGCAGGTCTCCAATACACCCATAATCATTAGGACAAAGACACCTATGAAAAACATCACTGCAAAAGGAGACAAAGAATATGTGCTTCATAAACTCTCTGCCTTACTTCTTCTAGATCCATAATTCTATCTACTGTGGGCTTCTGCTTCATAGAAGAAATATAGTTCCCCAAGTTCAGAAACTGCTCTGAATAGGACTTCTAGTATTACAGCTCAATCACAGTGACTAGTGTTCCTCTTCTTACTATCTTTGAACAGGTGACATATTTGTACTCTGCTCTCTTCCTTACATCCAGTGCATGTCTAATATAAAGTGAGTTTTACTCAATATAGACAAGTACCTATTATGGGTGGGTCATCGGAAGAAGTGGGAAGGATGTCCTTAAGAATCACAGCTAACACAGACTCTCCAATGATGAGTGACAGCTGGAAGCTGATCTTGTCCCCGTAAGAGCTGTCACTGAACAAAATAGCCATATCCAATAAATAGAGAGCACATGTTGGGAAGATAAGGTTCAAAACGTATAAAATGGGTCGTCTCTTCATGGAGATCTAGAGGGAACAAGACAAACATGAAATAACAGACTGGCCTGGATTAATGCTGGTCTCGATGGGATAAGACTGATGCCTCCAACTGTGAAGATAAGAACGGCCATAGTGGGTCAGACCAAAGGTCTATCTAGCCCAGTATCCTGTCTTCTGACAGTGACTAATGCCAGGTGCCCTGGAGGGAATGAACAGAACAGGTAATCGTCAAACGATCCATCCCCTGCTGTCCGTTCTCAGCATCTGGAGGTTAGGGACACCATCCCTGCCCATTCTGGCTATTATCCATTGACTGACCTATGCTCCAGTGGGGAAGGGATAGCTTAGTGATTTGTGCATTGGTCTGCTAAACCCAGGATTGAGAGTTTAATCCTTGAGGGGCCATTTAGGGAACGGGGGTAAAAATCTGTCTGGGGATTAGTCCTGCTTTAAGCAGGGGGTTGGACTAGATGACCTTCTGAGGTCCCTTCCAAACCTAATATTCTATGTTTCTAACTTATCTAGCTTTTTTTTTAACTGTTATTGTCTTAGCCATCACAACATCCTCTGGCAAGGAGTTCCAGAGATTGACCGTGATGTTGTGTGAAAAAAAAACAACTTCCTCTTGCTTGTTTTAAACCTGCTGTCTATTCATTTCATTGGGTAATCCCTAGTTCTTGTGTAATGGGAAAGAGTAAAGAACACTTCCTTATTGACTTTCTCCACACCAGTCATGGTTTTATAGACCTCTATCATATCTCCCCTTAGTCGTCTCTTTTCCAAGTTGAAAAATCCCAGTCTTATTAATCTCTCCCCATATGGAAGCCATTCCATACCGCTAATCATTTTTGTTGCCTTCCTCTGAACTTTTCCTATTCCAATATATTATTTTTATTTTAGATGGGGTGACCACATCTTCATGCAGTATTCAAGATGTGGGTGTACGATGGCTTTACATAGAGACAATATTTATTCCTAACCTTTGTTTCCTATCTTTTAATCAGTTCCCAATCCATGAGAGGAACTTCTCTCTTATCCCATGGCAGCTTAACTCTCCAACTGTGGTTGGAATCCAGGCTACCATTTTCAACTCAAAGGCGGGAACAGGCCCCAGTGGGCTTCCTACCCTCTAGTGCAGTCCAAATGTTAAGTGCCAGCCTTAAACACTCACCCTCATCCTGTCCCCGGCTTTCTTTCCTTGCTTGCTTACCGTCATTTCCTGCTTGCTAATCCCAACTTCCCATCCTCTCATAGTCTGACCCTTATTCCACCTGTCCTGTTAACTTTTTCTTACCTGCCCATCTCTTTCTACCACCTACTTCCCACCACTTCACCTAACCCTCTTTGCCCTCATTTTGGGTGGAGCCCTATGGCTTCTATGCACTCTTGCTATTTTCCTACTGGTATTCTCTTTATGAATATTCAAGCACAGGTGCCCATTGAATACATATGCCCTCACTGGTCTGGGTTTTTTTTCCTTCTACTCCCCTAAACACACACATTGAAATGGGAGCAAACAAAAAGGTCCATCTAGTGCAGTAAGCTGTCTGAGTGGCCTATAATAGATGCCTCAAAGGAAGATGAAAACCATCTTCAGCTGGTATAAATCAGTGTATCTCCAGTAATGTCAGTGGGGCTATAGCAATTTGTACCTACTGAGGATCTGGACCCATAACTGTAGTGCTGTATCATGGAAGTGTTTTTGTTACCAGCTATGAAGTAATCCAGCGACTTGCTACCATTCATGTATGACCCCATGTGCTCCTATGAGAGCTGTACTGTCAAAGTTCATTTTGCTAAAACATGATCTGGCTTGCACAGTAGGCTGCTTTGGTTCCACCCTCTTTTTGGTCTTGCCTCTTGCTTTGTTAGAAGCAAGTTGCTCGGAATGTGGCAATGGAACTGGTACCACGAATTGTCTTGGGGACACGTGCTGCTGGGATTTGTGAGACTGCTGTAATTCTCCCATGTAGACATGTGAGTTGCCTATTTCCTCCATGAACTCCTTGCCAAAAAGAGCACTTGGTATGAACAGCAGATCGTGCCCTTTCTTGATTTAGCTCTACAGATCTGCTATTGTAGAGGTCAGGCAAATGCTGCAGAGGTGCCACATTCCGAGACTTCCATTTAGAGGTATGTAACTTTCTTTTTTATCAGATCATTCTGGTTTGAGATTTTGAACTCCCACAAAATTGCTACGGTAGCAATACTAACTCTTGGATGTAAGCAAATAATATTTATCTCACTGGACCTTTTCTTAAAATACCTATACTTTATAAAGTGCTTTGCCTTCTAGGGAATGTGTATGTGTAATTATGGGGGTTAGTCCTTGAAAGATGACTAGATTTTGCTTGGGTTGTGTTTTTAGTTTTTGTAGCTTAGCCCTGATGTTCTGAAGGGCATGTTTATGATATTTCAATGAATGAAATATACAATGTATGAAATACACTGATGATGCAATACCTCATAGGTGATCACAACGAACTCTTCTTCCTCTAGTAACTCCATGTATTGTATGATGTTTATGTTCGTGAACTTCCATTCTCCATTGGTCAGGTGATAAAGTTGGCTTTGTTCGTTCGCCTCTTCTGTTGTCTGATTGGACAGGAATATAATGTCTGTTGCTATTTGAGGAAAGAAAGTGAACACAGAATGGTTAAAAGGTGGCTCCTTTCTCAGTTCAAGGAGTTCAGATCAGCCACCATAGTCCAGGTGTGTATTCAAAAGGAGGGAAGAGACGATTAGGATCCCTCGCCCTGGTGGAAAAATTACATCTCTTGCCCAAAACAGAACTGGTGCAAAGGTCACTGCTTAAATGGGAGCAAATGTCTGCTGACAGTAGGAGTTTCATAACTCCATTGGTCTTGGATACCTGGTTGAATTCTGTCTCCCATCTTATGGTCTTGATCCAAATCCTGTTGAAGTCAGTGGCAGTCTTTCCACTGACTCCAGTGAGCTTTAGATCATGCACTTAGAGGAGCAGTTGGAGGTGGCTGTCTTTTTCCTGTGCTTCCGTAAGTACTTGAGAGTAGCTGCTATCTGGCCCTCTTCTGCACAGACTCACTGCAAGCACATTCCTTTAGCTACAGAAGGATGATCCTTAAGGTGGCAATTGTGCAAATGGAGCATTTTCTTAGGAAAAATATCTAGGTCTTGATACCAAGATGGCTAGCCCCCTTTCCTGGAATGTTTCACTTCCGAATGTGAAGTGGGTGACCTTACTACTTGCATTCCTAGCAAAGAGTTTCCTCTTCAAATTGTGGCTGGCTGACTTTCTGGAAGAGCTGCTTTAGTCAAACACAAGTTATTGGGCTCAATTCACGGGTAACTGAGTGGCATTTGATGGCCTGTGATAAACAGAAGGTTAGACTAGATGATCTAATGGTTCCTTCTGCCTTTAAACTCTAGGAATGTCATGAAAAATTTGCTACTTTTAGTTTAACGAAGCCAGTTATTTTTCAAGTGAAACTGAATTATTAGAATAGTTGTAGCTAAATGGACACCTGTTCTATGCAAACAATAAAAGATCATGCTTGAAAGTAAGTCTTGCCTCTCCATTTCTGCGACTACCATGGGGATAAAATAAGAGAGCATGCACCAGTCCAGACCTAGATCTCTACCCTGGAACTCAAATCTCTAAGTCTGGGTCCATTCTGCAGCCCTTTCTCAGTCATGTGAGTAGTCCTCTCAACTTCAGCCCTTGGAGTTTTATTTTGAATCTAGACCCTCATGCACATTTTAAGGACTCTAGACCTTGCAAATTCTTATACAAGTAATCCCTATTGCAGTCAGTGGGACTAGTCATTTGACTATGCTACCACTGCTATGAGTAAAGGCTTTGCAGAGGCAGATTCTGGATTCTTTCAAGGATATTCATATAGGAGACTCCATAGGGGGAGATCATGCCATAGCCCAGTTTCCCTCTTGCGTTATAATTTTTCTTTAACACAGTGGACACTGAGTAATGAACATAAAAATTCAATGGCAGATCAAACCTGTGATCCAACTAGTTCATTGTCTTGTTGCGGACTGTGGCCAGCACCAGCAAATCCAGTCTAGTTATAGTAAAAGTGAATAAGAATGGACATACCTCGATAATTTATTGTGAAGAGGGTTATCCTGCACGTCTGGATGTCAAATGGAAACTTGTGCATCTCCAAGTTGCATGCTATGGTGACATGGTGCTGTTGGGTTGTGCTAACAATGCCATTGTGAGTGATGGACAGAAAGGGCCTGTTGAGTGATTTCTTTTCATCCACTCTGAACAACAACAAAAAGTAAAATGACAGAATGCTTGTTGTAGATCGAAGATAATATTTTTTTTGCAAACTTTTTTGTTAGTCTGACTTTGAATGGTCAGTGAACCCTACTTAATAGAACAGGAAACAGAAGAGAGAGGGTGAGTGACAGTGAGTAACCAGGGATGAGAGATTTAAAACAAACAGGGGAGGACAAAAATGCTGTGGGAGGAGATAGGAGAGATGGGAAGAGGAACCGCAAGCAGAGAAGGTCTGGGGCGCAGAGAAGGGCTGATAATCCCCATCTACACCAAGACTTGCCGTGCACCCCATTAACATGCCAGATGAGATAGGAAAGACATACAAGGACATATGAACCACTTGCCCCATTGGACCAGGGACTGTTGGCCTAATTCTGATCTCACACTGCTTCTACCCTCTAACTATTGAATTCTGCTGAATTACTCCTGATTTCCACCATGTAAATAAGGGCAGAATCAGGCCCTATATCGTTATTTGTGTCTTGTGCAGTGCTGAGCACATCGCTGCTTCTTAACAAATAATATTTAATTGTTTAGAGACAATACCAAATATCATAGTACAGCGGGCATCTCCTGCACCTCCAGAATCAACAGTGACAGGACCCACTAAGATATGCTGTTGGAGTCTGTCTCCTTTTGATTGGCTTCCCTGTCTGTCAGATTTCGCATAGCCTGCACATGCTCCACTAGTGCCCCCTCACTCAGGAACTGAAAAAAACCCATTTTATTTAATGAATGTTTTCAAATTGTCATGAGATCAGTTAATTGGTTCTTAGTTATTCCGGCGCCTCCCCCCCAAAACCTTTGCTTATGTGAGTAATCCTCACTCAGATGAGTTAGTCCCATTGATTTCAGTGGCATCAATAATGTCCCTTGTAATAATCCCTCTTAGGGAAGCAAGTTGAAGTCAGCCAAGGAGAGTCTTACTGTTCAAGAATGATGATATATGGGGACCAAAAGGTATCCACTGGCAGATCGAATTCGTAAATGTTACAGAAATCCTGAGGATTCCAAGTTGCAAAGACATTTTTCCACTTCTGGAGGAAAGAAAAATCACAGAATGGAAACAATTTCTGGACTCACAGCACACAGGAAATAGCTTTGATTTTACAGAAAATAGCTCTTACCATAGTCAATATGAAATAGACAGTGACAGTTTGAAGCTTTTCAGTCTAGAGAAGCAAAATTGGAAAGTGATTATCATGATTTCATTTACTAAGATAGGTACAGAACTTAGAGACTGTTCAGCGTTCTTCTTACAATGATGGCGTGATGTGTGTCCAAGATAGGAGAAAATCAGGGCAGACCAATAACGTACTTTTCTTGGTCTTACAAACTGAGGCGTAGATGGGAAGGGTAAAGTTCAATGTTTGGAAAAAATAGTTGCCTGATAGAATACACCTGGCTATGTAAATCTGTATTGGGACAGGATCCGGAGCAGGAGAAATATTGCAACACGGCTCAGGGAAATTAAGTCTACAGAATCTGATCCCTGATATATAAGGAAGGCAAAACCAAACAAGAATTACCAAGTCTCTCCTCACTCTTCCTTACCCCCCGCTCACTTTGCTGTAACACTGGCTAATAACATGTGTAACCCTTCTGCCCCTCTGAGTTGGCAGCAACAAGGGCCGGGTTCAGTATCCAGGGGTTCCGTTTCAANTGGACGCACAATGCCGAATTACTGTGCCTAGTGTGGCTGCATGAAATCGAATTTACAATACTAGTTTTATAAAACCGATTTTAGCAAATTCGATTTTATCCCGTAGTGTAGACGTGGCCTGAGACTAGTCATTTGGCTAAGCTGTCCACTCCTGGGAGTAAAGGCTTTGCAGAGGAAGATCCTGGATTCTTCCAGAGATATGCATATAGGAGACTCCATAGTGGGAGATCATGCTATGGCCCAGTTTTTCCCTTGTGCCATAATTTTTTTTTAGCGCAATGGACACTGTTGAGTAGTGAACATAAAAATGTCAATAGTAGATCAGACCTGTGATCCATCTAGTCCATTGACTAGTTGAGGACAGTGGCCAGCACCAGCCAATCCAGACTAGTTGTAGTAAAAGTGAATAAGAATGGACATACCTGAATACATAACTGGGGATATGCTCATGTTGCACGTCTGGGTGTCAAATGGAAATTGGTACATCTCCAAGCTGCATGTTATGGTGACCTGATGCTGTTGGATTGTACTAACGATGCCGTTGTGAGTAATGGATACAAGGGGCCTGCTGAGGGATTTCTCTTCATCCACTCTGAAGGAACCAATGATTCAACAACAATGAAAAGTAAAATGACAGAATGCTTGTTGCAGATCTAAAACAATATTTTTTTGCAAACTCACTGTTAGTCTGACTTTGAATGGTCAGTGAACCTTACTACATATAACAGGAAACAAAAGAGAGAGAGTGAGCAACAGCGAGTAACCAGGGATGAGAGATTTTAAACAAACGGGAGGACAAAAAGGCTGTGGGAGGAGATACGAGAGATGGGAAGAGAGAAAGCAAGCAGAGAAAGTCTGGGGCACAGAGAAGGGCTGATAATCCTCATCTACACCAAGACTTGTAGTGCACCCCATTAGCATGCTAGATGAGACAGGAAAGACATACAAGGACATATGACCCACTTGCCCCATTGGACCAGGGACTGTTGGCCTAATTCTGATCTCACTCTGCTTCTACCCTCTAACTGAATTACTCCTGATTTCTGTCATGTAAGTGAGAGCAGAATCAGGAACTATGTTTTTATTTGTGTCTTGTGCAGTGCTGAGCACACTTTTGCGGCTTAACAAATAATCCTTAATAATTAACCATTTAGGGACAATACCAAATATCATAATACAGTGGGCATCTCCTGGACCTCCAGAATAAACAGTGACAGAAGCCTCTAAGATACATTGTTGGAGTCTGTCTCCTTTTGATTGGCTTCCTTGTCTCTCAGATAGTTTTTCATAGCCTGCACATGCTCTACTAGTGCCCCCTCACTCAGGGACTAAAAAAACCCACAGTTTTATTTAATGAATATTTTCCTACTGTAGCATGAGATCAGGTAATTGATTCTTAGCTATTTCATACCCCCTCTTCTCCCACACAATTCATCCTGCAAAACCTTTCCTTATGTGAGTAATCCTCACTCAGATGAGTCAGTCCCATTGATCTCACTGACACCAATCATGTCCCTTGTAATTATCCCTCTTGTGGAAGCAAGTTGAAATTAGCCAAGGAGAGTCTTACTGTTCAAAAATGACGATATATGGGGACCAAAATGTATCCACTGGCAGAACGAGTTTGGAAATGTTACAGAAATCCTGAGGATTCCAAGTCACAAAGACATTTTTCCACTTCTAGAGGAAAGAAAATCATAGAATGGAAACAATTTCTGGACTCACAGCACACAGGAAATAGCTTTGATTTTATAGAAGATAGCTCTTACCATGGTCACTAAGAAATAGATAGTGACAGTTTGTAGCTTTTCAGTCTAGAGAAACAAAATGAGAAAGTGATTATCCTGATTTCATTAACTAAGGTAGGTGCAGAGCTTGGAGGCTGTTCACCATTTTTCTTACAATGAAGGTGTGATGGGTGTCAGAGATATGAGAAAATCAGGTCAGGGCAATAACTTACTGTTCTTGGTCTTATCCTCCCATTCTACTCTCCAGCTGTAAGATTCAATGTTTGGAAAAAATAGTTGCCTGATAGAATACACCTGCCTATGTAAATCTGTGCTAGGAGAGGATCCAGAGCAGTAGAATGGGAGAAGATTTGCAACATGGCTCAGGGAAATAGAGTCTACAGAATCTGATGATAAGAATGGCCTTACTGCGTCAGACCAAAGGTCCATCTAGTCCAGTATCCTGTCTTCTGACCGGGGCCAGGGCCAAGTGCCTCAGAGGGAATGAACAGAACAGGTAATTATCAAGTGATCCATCCCCGGCTGCTCATTCCCAGCTTCTGACAAACAGGTCCCTGATATATAAGAAGGGAAAAACTAAGTATCTACTCACTCTCCCTACTCCCACAACTCCACTTTGCTGTAATACCAGATAATAATGTGGGTTTCCTTCACCCAGGCTAAGCAGAGGGTGGTGTTTCCCTTGTAAGAGGCGCTTTTGTGTGTGTGTGGTGTGTGTGGAGGAAACAAAAAGAAAGAAGTTCTGATGACATCCAAATTAAGGGCTAAATTCCTGAATATTCTTGGACAATTTTGCAGTGCCTTGGCAGCACAGGGCAGCTTAATAGGCTAATTAAAAAGTTGATAGGAGGCTGCTATAGAAATGAATTTTGCCCTGGACTTTAAAACAAACAGGAGGACAAAAAGGCTGTGGGAGGAGATAGGAGAGACAGGCAGAGAGCTCATTTTAATGTGACATCTGTTCAATATGTGATCACTAAAATGATTTTAAACAACTCTCTGATTTGTGCGGATGTGACAAACTATTTTACACCTGGCACCTCTAAGAAACATTGCTCTGGATTCTACTTTCAAACCACAGCCATGAAGTTGAGAGAAGGTCAGTAGAAGACCGAATGTTTGGGTTCTACTCTCTCACATCAGTGACAGTAACTGGAGTTACTCCCGATTTCTGCTGATATGAGTGAGAGAAGGATCCCTTATTTACTCTAGGATCATCAGCTGCCTCAACTTGTCAATTTAACAATATTTCCTACTATACAGAATAATAAAGAGGTTTGTTTTCTTACCACCAAGAGGATGGAAAGCAGTATAAATTCTATCTCCACTTTCAATGGCTCTTTCCAATTTTCCTTGGGTATTGTATGTAGTTGGGGTGTCTTTTCAGAGAAGATATTTAGGTACTGAAGAACGTCATCGTACTTACAGAGCTGTTCTGGGGCAGCACCTGTGGAAATAAAATGGAAGTCTGGTTACATCCAAATTCATTTTATCAGAGCAATACCAGGCAGGATCTTAGCATACACCACACAGCCAGCCTGTAGGATGGGAATGCATCAGAGAATAAAAGGCATTGGGCTGTAGCTTTTAGGAAACCACTGTCAGATCTTTGTCCCCTTTCGCACTGGCAGGACTACGGTGCCCGTCTTAATCTTCCTCATCCATGTATGAGAATATATATTACTCATGGGTAATCCAGTGGTTTTCCCCTAGTTCTCCTACAATTTAACCTACCTGTTGCCAAAGACAAAGTGAGAATAGCTAAGATTGTGTCCCACATCATTCCCCTTTTCCTAATGAAGCAAATGGTACAGCTAATGCTACAGCTAGTTGCCAGTGGCTATCAGCTGATATGCAGCTGGTGATTTGATATTAATCAGTGTAGGGAGGAAGTTTATGTAATTGAAGCCTTGTTTTTTTTTATGAAAAATTCAGTGATAATGGCACAAAGCACTCAACTGGCTCTTGGGATCAGCTCGTCAAATTATTGTTACTAAATTGATGTTGTGGGACCAATCCCGTGGTAGGAATAATTTACTTTAACTCCATCATCGCATCATGTTCCCATTATGCCTCTGCCCGTTAGGGCAGTGATGAAGCTCCTCCACTCCTATCTGTTTCTGAGAAGTCTTTCAATAGTTCCCCAATTGAGCCTCAGGTTTTTCAGCTCAACTGCCACAGTTCTTTGCCATGTTGTTTTCAGGCAGCCTCATTTTCGCTTTCCTTCAGGTGTCCATCGTAATGCTATGCTGGTGATGGAAACAGTTTCTATTCGAAGCACATGACCGATCCATCTCTAGCGGCTCTTGGTCATGATGGTGCTCAGATCCTCTTGACTGTGCTCTGTCAATAGGTTTTGGTTTGAGATTGTTCTGGGCCAAAAGATAGAGAGGATTTTTCTGAGGCAGGTTGTATGAAATGAAGACAATTTGGACATGTCACGCTTTCTCATTCTCTGGCATTCTGCACTATAAAGTAGTGTTGAAAGTACGCAGCTCTGATAAATCTTGAGTTTGGTTTTGGTGTTGTATTTTGATGATTTCCAGACTGCATTTAAGCTCCTGAAGGTGTTCCTGGCTTTACAGATTTTGTTCCGGATGTCTTGGTTTGTTCCACTGTCCTAGCAGATGGTGCTGCCCAAGTATGTGAATATTTCTACCTTGGTGAGAACATGATCCTCTATCTGTACTGCTGATGGTGAGGCAATTTTAAAGGTCATGATATCTGTCTTATTACAGTTGACTTTCAGTCCCATTTGCTAGCTGAATATGTTGAGTAGAGTTGTTTTTTCTTGTATATGGTGTTGGGTATGTGATAGGAGAGTGAGATCATCTGCAAAGTCCAGGTCTTCAAGGGATGAGAAGGGTGTCCATTTAATGCCTCTTGGCATATCTTCTGTTGTACGCTGCATTACCTAGTCGATGGCAGTGTTGGAGAGGATTGCAGACATGATACACCCCTGACATATTCCTGTTTTGACTTCAAAACTGTGATCAACACTGCATGTAAAGTTGGAATAGAAGCTTTTGATTATGTTGATTATATGGAAAGGGATTCCATATGCCCACAGAATGCACCATGGGCTGGTCCTGTGAATAATATCAAAAGTCTTCTCAAAGTCTATGAAGTTTATGTAAAGTTGCCATTGCCATTCTAAGCATTGTTCTCTTATGTTTCATAGAGTGAAGATCTGGTCTGTGCATCCATACCCTTTCCGAAAACCGGCTTGCTCTTTTCCGAGAATGTTATCAATTGCCTCTGATAGACATGGACTATGATCTTACACAATACTTTGCTTGGCACAGATAAAAGTGTGATACCAAGCCAGTTATTACAATCATTGAGAGTTCCTTTCTTTGGTATCTTCACTATAACACCATTGGTCCACTCATCTGGCTCTTTTCCCCCTTTTTGATGTAAATAGAGGGGCCAGGATAGATGCTGCTAACTCAGGATTTACCTTGAGTAATTCTGCATTCAAGTTATCCTTGCCAGGAACTTTCCCATTGTTTAAGGAGTTGAGGGCTTGAATGATCTTCCTTAGTTTGGGTGTCTGTGTTGATATCAAGAACTTCTTCTGCCTCCTGGATGTTTGTTTCCTCTTTAGGTGGCTCCTTGTTCAGCAATTCTCTGAAATGCTCTGTCTAGCACATTTCTTGTTTTTTTTCTGTTGTCAGTAGGTGGCCTTGTTTGTCTCTGATAAGAGTGTTTGTTGGTCTCTGTCATTTACCACTGATAAGCCACATCATTTTGTAGACTGTTCCTTGTTCACCATGAACAGCTGCATCCTCTGCTTGTGTTGCCGAATTATCAATATAATGTCCTTTATCTGCCTTCACAAGCCCTTTGACCTCCTGGTGTGCCTTGCTATACTGCTTGTGGTATTTGTCCTTTAGCTTCTGGGATTTTGTGTCAAAACCCATTTTCTTCAGGGCTCGTCTGGTTACTATGGGATTCCATGTGCTGGGTGTAATCCACTCCTTTCTTCTCTTCTGCCTGTAGCCTAGACAGGCTTCACTGCTCTGTTTATAGACTGTTGTTACTTTGTCCCAGTTCTTGTTGATCTTCTTATGACGTTACATCCTGTATTTTTCATAGAAATATTGTTGTGATATGAATATGGCATAACTAAGATATGTTTTATCCAAGAGAGGTCATGTAAGATATCATTGAAAAAGTGGTGGCCAGCACATCCCTCTGCCCACACAGCTTCCTGCAGCCCTCATTGGCCTGGGGCGGTGAACCGCAGCCAGTGGGAGCTGTGATCGGCCGAACTCGTGGATGTGACAGGTAAACAAACTGGCCTGGCCCACCAGGGTGCTTACTCTGGCGGGCCACGTGCACGTGCCAAAGGTTGCCGATCCCTGGTCTATGTCGACCCACACGTCTCAGTTTTAGCTTGATGGAGTTTGGCACAAGGTGGTGGTCACTGCCAACATCTCCCCTTTTCACTTTCACATATGTCAGTGAGCATTCCCATTTGCCATTGATCATTATATGGTCAATCTTGCTCTGTCATTGTTTATGTTGTCCTTATCAACCTTGGCATTCAGGTCTCCCATGACCATAGTTAGGTTGTGGCACCGTACTCTCTTGAACTTCGCCTGTAATGTAATATAGAATTTGTCCCTTGCTTCTTCATCACTGTCATTTGTCAGAGCATAGCACTTATTCAGGGTGATATTATTGTGTTTCCCTTTCAGTCTGGCTTTCATAAGTCTGCGGCTGATGGACTTCCGGTCAAGCAGGGACTGCCCCATTCCCTTCTTCAAAAGGATGGCAACATGGTGTTGTACATCATCCCATCCAGAATACAGTAAAGCTTCTCCTGAGGCTGTTGTTAATCTTCCTGATCCCATCAATCTGCTGTTGCTGACACCCAGGATGTGTAAGCTGTAGAGTCTCATCTCGCAGTGATCTGAACTAGCTTCCCTGTTTCATACAATGTACATATGTTCCAAAACCCAAGTCTGGTTTTTGTCTTGGTGTTGAAAACTTCAGTCTTCATGCCAGTGGCTTCCTTTTGGCTTTCACCACTAATCCCATAGCCCCCATGCGCAAAAAAACCCAAACCTTATGCAGAGAAAAAAGGAAGGATTCAACCTCACAAAGTGTAATGCTAAAAGCTTTAGCCCTTTAAGGGCCAAATCTTGTGCATTTTTATGTGTTGGGTTTAAATCTGATCCAACTCCACTGACCTGCCTGGGTTTTCTCTGGAAATAGAGTCCCTCTGGGTTTTTACTGGCCTGACAGAGCATCATTTGGGGCTACACAGCCCAGTTACGATTCTCTTTTATCTCTCTGAATTCCTGTCCCCATATGTAGGCTGTTCAGGAGAGGGGGAGTGAGTGACCCTGTGGTAGAAATTCTCCATTTTCTAAACCATCAGTCCTTTCACTCATTCACTCCACCCTTAGCTCTTTTACCTTTTGTGGGCTGAGCAGACAATTTCAGCACCTAGACATCATTCCCTAGAACTTCCTAGCCCTAATTCCCAGTGGGGGTTTGTCACTTCCCTTTATGTCACTTTCTTCAATTAAAAAATCCCTCTAACTTCTACATGTTTACTGTGTTTGACCCCGGGAGACGTTGGCAGGAGCTGGAGAGGCAACAGTAGGATACAGTTTCATCTCTGAAAGCATTTAAGTCCATGGAGTTGCATAGTGGTGATTTGGCCTATGTATTATGTAGCTAATTGATTCATTGTGTCATTTAACTGCGTTATCTATTATCATGGCAATAGATAGTTTGTCCACACGTAATCAATGTATGAGACATAGATTTCAGTTATATGTATAGTATGACAGGGTCAGGCCAGATGGCTACAGGAGAGTGTTAGAAGGCAGATATATTAGTCCCAGATTAAGTAGATCCCTTTTTCCTGGGTAAGCTAACAGGGGCAGTTCCAGAACAAGCAGGAACTTGCTGGAACCAATTAATGCAGGCAGGCTAATTAGGACACCTGGAGCCAATGAAGAAGAAACTGCTAGAATCAGTTAGGACAGGCTGGCTAATCAGGGCATCTGAGTTTAAGCAGGACCTCACTTCAGTTTGTAGAGTGCATGAGTGGAGCTGGGAGCAAGAGGCACTAGGAGCTGAGAGTGAGCAGGCATATTGCTGGAGGACTGAGGAGTACAAGCATTATCACCAGGAGAAAGGTCCTGTGGTGAGGATAAAAAAGGTGTTGGGAGGAGGCCATGGGGAAGTAGTCCAGGGAGTTGTAGCTATCGTGCAGCTGTTCCAGGAGGCACTATAGACAGCTACTGTCCACAGGGCCCTGGATTGGAACCCAGAGTAGAGGGCGGGCCCGAGTTCCCCTCAACCTCACAATTCCTGATCAGACACAGGAGAAGTTGACCTGGACTGTAGATTCCACCAGAGGGGAAGGTCTCTGGGCTGTTCCCTGACCCACATGGTGAATCTCTGAGGTGAAAAAATCTGCCAGTAAGCACAGGACCCACCAAGGTAGAGGAGGAACTTTTGTCATGGTAGATAAAGATACAAGTAAGATAGCATCATAGGAGTGTGAGACTGACAAGTAGTTAGGAGTGATGACTGTGTATTGGGTAAATAAGAAAAGCAAGGCTGTAATGCAAGGCCTACAGGCTAAGGCTTGTAAGAGTTTAGCTTAACCATGCTAGGCCTCAGGCTTAAGAAACCATGATATATGTTGGTGACCTAGGACTAACCCTGTGCCAGTCAAATTACAAGATCATGTAAAGCATGTGCCAGTAGGTCCGGGTTTCTCAAACAGAGGTTGCAGCTTCTTTAGGGAAAGCCTCTGGTGCGCCGGGCCGGTGTGTTTACCTGCCCCGTCCGCAGGTCTGGCTGATCGTGGCTCCCACTGACTGTGGATCGCTGCTCCGGGTCAATGGGAGCTGCTGGATGCGACAGCCAGTATGTCCCTTGGCCCGCGCCGCTTCCAGGTTAGAGGTTAAACTGAGTGCTGCTGGAAAGGAGGGTGAGTCCCAGGAGCACCATAAACCAGAACATCATGGGCCAAATTCCACCCCTACTGCATTCCTCATCCCCCACCTGGGAGACAGTGTGGTAACAACCAAGCCATGAATTCGCTGGGCTGGGATGGTGCAACCTCACCTAGCAGAGATGCTGGCAAAAGCCCACCCAGCAGAATCAAACCTCCTGGGGTGCATGTGTTGAATAGAGACCCCCTCCCCGCCCCCAACAGCTGTGTGGAGAACAAACCCTGAGCCATGTGGCTAAAAGGGCAGATTGGCTTTCAGAGCCTCTAGTTGCCTGGTGCACAAGTGCTGGAACTTGAAGTGGTTTCCATGTTTATCATCTTTCTTTTTTTAAAACTCTTTGTCAGCCTTGCAAAACTATAACAAAAACAAACCATCCCATTCACAAACTCTCCTTGCCTGCTCCTACCAGTGTTCATGATGGAAAAAACTGAGAGTATTGTACTTGCCTATTGAAGGGTTAAAATCCATGTGCATATTATATAACAACCTGGTACATGGATTGTGCCAGCTCTTTCTCAGACCCAAAGTCCAGAGTTTGGTCAAGACCAGAGGCCTAGCAAATAGTGATTAGTTAAGAGAAAGCTGGGGTAAACAAATAATCTTGTTTTGCTAAAATAGGTCTGGTCAGCAAATTGCCAGGTGTTGGAGCTAAGAACTAAATAATTGTGTCTTATTCAGAGTTGCAGATTGAACAAAGGATCCCTGTTCCTATTGGGTCAGTCTCTTCTGTAGGAAACGTTCTTCCCACAGATCCAACCTTGAGTTTATGAAAAGTTGGCACGTCAGTATAAGATATGGCCTCCTTCGACCTCCCTTCTCAGGGACCAGTGCCTGCCTTACGACATAAAGGGGACAATCTTTATTGCCATATACTTTCACTGTTTCTTCGCTTTAACCCTTAGCAATGTACCTGGTAGACAATCCAAGGAGTTGCTCCATTCCTATGGACCCCAAATCAGAATTCAACATATATATTTTATACTACTAACATTTTATCAAAATATTAATTAAATGTTAACTTGCTAACTTGAGACCATGGTCTGAGACATTATGTAACCTTTTAACCATTGGCTAATGTGCTATCTTGTTTTGCTGCAAAACCTATCCCGGGGTGTGGAACTGCCTACCCTGTCACTTTCCCTGCCCATGGAAAATCTATATATTATATTGTAATCAATTGATTGACAGTGTCTCTGAGCCTAATAAGCCAAGTGACACTCCGCCAGCGCTGTGTGTAATAAAAACTCCTATGTTTGGCCTCTACACGATATGGATTTATGTCCTTCACCTATCCACACACCCAGACCCCTCCCCCCCAAAAAGGCAAAAGTAGGCTTTATAGAATTTTGTGTGGCAGCTTTATTGCCATTTCCGCATTAATGAGAAGACTGAAAATACTGGCAACAAAAATTAGCAAAGTTGCTACCCTGGGGCCTGATGATGGGGGGGCAATGGATACTGTAGAGTTGCCCGGTGTGGAACTGGAAGCTCTCTGAAATTACTGGGGGTTGTTCTATCAGCTGTTCTGCTCCATCTATACAGGTTGACCTCCTTGCCAGAGAAGCCCCCAGCTATTGATTGGGTTTATTACAAAACTGCAGTTGCTAAGGCTGGCGTGGTGGATGAGTTTGAAAAGAAGGTGAGATTCTTGTCCTCAATTAGATTTTGCTGCTGTTTTGAAACCCAAGTGGAGACTGCTCGTATCTGATTCACAAGACACAGAACTGTGAACTTTTTCTCTAGCAGGGTGCTAGGAGAGATTATTAGGAGGTTTTGGACCAGGTCCTTTAGTGTGGTGTGCAGCTATTTTGCATCACACTGCTAGCACAAAGCAGTCCAACAGCTGGCATAGCTAACCATAGGAAGGGTCATTTTAGTGGAGGGTGATCCTCCAGTGGCATAAAGCTCACACTTTTTCTCTTACAGCCTGCACAGGTTTTTTCCGGCTGTTGGTGTAGAAGTGACTCTAGAGCTTCCTTATTCCTTAAGCCGCCCCTGGAATTGTGCCACCCCAAGCACGTACTTGCTTTGCTGGTGCCTAGAGCTGGTCCTAAATTTACAGTACAACGCACTAAAGGTTCCTAAGCCTGTGGACACGCAAACAAACAAGATAAATGCCCAGAAACAGGAAGCTGTAAGTATTTAAAAACTTTTCCCTGCCACGTGGTTTCTCTTTGATCTTTGTAGAGGTATAGAAGAATTCCCATTTGGAGTCTGCTGGTGGGTAATTGTGCTGAGGTACAGGAGCTGCAAGTCTGGGTTTGTGCATATAGGCAGCTTTTGAGCAAGAATAGTTCTCTCTACCTATACAGGACCACACTCGGGGATTTAGAGTCCAGGACTGGACTGCAGTTCTGCTTGCTCTTCTGGAGTAATAAACTTGAAATTAGTATAAGATAAAGGCAGTCAAACTCTGATCAACTGAGGAGCATATTGGCATCTTGTCAGCAGCCCAAAGGATGCACCTAAGTTGCATAAAGTAGGCCTGACTCCTTTTTAATATGGAGTTGGAGTTCTTGGAGCCTGCAGGGGTCAAGATGGAGCATTGCACAATGGGACTTCTATTCTATGGGCTCCTCCTCTGTGCGAAAGAGGAAGGTGGGTGTAACATAAACTCCATGGGTTGTACTCAGGTCATTGAGGCTGGCAAATTCTCTGGCTAAAGACATTAAGAGCTTGTACCTGTTTTATTTAAAGCAGATGCTATTTTAAGGTCCGTGCCTCTTTACGGAAGATTTAAGATGAGAATGGTGACTCCTTTTCCATGGCTAAAGTGAAATAGGATGAGAGTCACAGCTTCACTGCCAGAAACAATCTAGGATTAATGTGCTCACCAAATCCTTTGTTCTCTTGTAGGCTAAGATTGCTGCTGAATATGTGCAGGCCTCTAAAGCCCGTATTGTGCAGTCTTTAGAAAGAGGTAGGTTTGATGGTTTCTACCCTGTGAGTTTCATGCTTAGGGCAGCTTGCAATATAACCTTGTTTTCATTTCTAATTATACATCTAGTTTAAGTTGAATTCTTGCTTACAACTGACTTTTAACATTTTCTTGTCTCTCCACCCACTTCAAGCTTGAGAAGTTCAGAACCAAGATTCCTGCCCACCTCCCAGCCACAGTGTGCCAGCTGTGTTTGTGCCTCGCTCCTATTATGTAGCTGTACAGTTATCCCATACTTCCTCAGTAGGGGTTAGGAGAGCTCCATCCTGGTTGTAGAGGCAGGGATGTGGGAGGGCTTTGCCATTACATGGCCAGATGAATATTACGGGCTGATTACATGAACCTATCAAAGAATAGGCAGATATGCTGCTCTTGATCTAAAGATGGTGTGTAGCATTGGGGACTGTAGGTAAAATGAATAGGAGAGCAGCCTCACCACAGGCGCCTTCTGAGAGGATTGTAAGATTCTATTAGGTAGGTTTCACCTTCAGCCAAAGACATGACCATCTTTGTGTGTGTTATTTCTGAGTGGTCCAGGTCTCCCGTTAGTAATGTGCAGTACTAGTAAGGCAAACACTTCTAGTGGTCTGCAAAAATCAGATACAGGGTATGTTTATGTAAGACAGCATGTCCTGTGACCAGCACTAACTGGTTGGGATTTTTGCTATGGTAAATATACCTTTTCCTCTGGAGCTGATTATTCTCCTATAAACTTGCATCCTGGGCTGTAGTTGAGGGTAGGGAGCCCACCCTGGCCTATTCTCTCCTTTGGGTTGATAGTGGTAGCCTGGACTCCAATCACAGTTGGAAGAGCCTGTCTCATCCCGTCAACCAGCACTAATCTAGTCTATTGTGCTATTTCATGTTTGCTTTGTTCCCCCCGGATCTCCATGTGTCATTCAGCACTTTTGAGAGGTACAGCTAAGATGACTTATACCTACTTCAGTAATTCCCTGTCAGCTGGAACTCTAGTTCCATGAATGTATTTTATTCAGGTAACTTATTTGCTGATGGCATGCCCTAGGTGTACATGTTGCATTACAAAGCACACGCAAGAACAAGGCTCCTGCCCTGCGGAGCTTGCATTATTGTTCAGACATGCAGTACACAGCTTAATTCAAGCATAAGAAGCAGGAAAACCTTGTTAGGGAGAAGGTTGAGGCAAGCAAGTATTAGAAAAGGCAATTGGCCCACATTTAACTGCTCCATTGTACAATAACGATGATGAAAAACAGTAGTGATAAAAGCAAATGACTGCAGAAAAGCACCTTCTCCAGAACAAGCAGAGCTGACTTGCACTCCTGTAGCTCTGCCTGGGTCCCAATTTGCTGCCCTTCTGCATTGATTCTTTCCGTAAGCATGGGGAGTCCTGTATTTCCCTTTCCAAGTGGGCTTGAATCGCTGCTCTCCTCTTGTCCCCTGGCCATCTCAGTCAGAGAATCTCCTACAATGGGTAGAACAGCAGCCAAATGTAAATATACACTAGGGGAAACTGTGGACAAGAACAGAGGCCTGCATGATTCTAAACTTGACTTTATTTGCTTGATTTTATTAGAACTTCATACATCAGAAAATCTCAGGCACTGTTCTGGCTCAAGGGACTGGTGCGGCTGGCCACAGTTGGTGGTCTCTGCTTGGGGCTGGGTTTACAGCTGAGCCTACATAAATAACAAAGGTGCAGCTCTTTTGTATACATTTGTTGCCTATACATATATGATTCTTATAATATATGCACCATGATGACATTGAGAGGTAAATGTCTTAACTTGTGTATGACCTTATGATCAAATGTGGCCTGAAACACAATGGAGACGGGTTCTAAGCCTGCTAGCATGATTGATTTCCAGAGATAAGGGGCTCCCTACTGACAGAACCCTGCTACTGGTTACAAAGTATTCATATGTAGGTAACCAAACACCAACCCTGTTTGCTTAGGAGGTTTCCAGATGTTGTTCTAGCTTGCTTGCGGCATCTCAGCAGTTTGATAGCCTTGAGTATAGGGTGTAGGGGTTTCTTCTTCAGCTTCATTAATAGGCAGGTTTCCAATATACCCATAATCATTAGGACAAAGATACCTACGAAAAACATCACTGCAAAAGAAGACAAAGAGCATGTGATTGATAAACTCTCTGCCTTACTTCCTCTAGAGCCATAATTCTATCTAGTGTGGGCTTCTGCTTAATAGAAGAAATATATATATATATAAAATAGAAGAATATAGTGCCCCAAGTCCAGAAACTGCTCTGAATAGGGACTTCTAGCATTACAGCTCTACTGCAGTGATTAGTGTTCCTCTTCTTACTATCTTTAATAGGCGACATGTTTGTACTCTGCTCTCTTCCTTACATCCAGTGCATGTCTAATATACAGTTACTTTTACTCAATAAAGACAAGTACCTATTATGGGTGGGTCATCGGAAGAAGTAGGAATAATGTCATTAAGAATCAGAGCTAACACAGACTCTCCAAGGATGAGTGACAGCTGGAAACTGATCTTGTCCTCATAAGAGCTGCTGCTGAACAAAATAGTCATATCCAATAAGTAGAGAGCACATGTTGGGAAGATAAGGTTCAAAACGTATAAAATGGGTCGTCTCTTCATGGAAATCTGGAAGGAACAAGACAAACATGAAATAATAGAATGGCCTGGGTTAGTGCTGGTCCCGATGGGATGAGACAGACTCTTCCTCCAACTGTGGTTGGCGTTCAAGCCATCAACTTAAAGGAGGGAACAGGGCCCAGTGGCTTCCTACACTGTAGTGCAGCCGTAAAAACTCTCCCATATCCTGTCCCCAGCTTACTTTCCTTGCTTCCTTACCTTCATTTCCTACTTTCTTCCTACCTTCTAACCCCAACTTCCCCTCCTCTCATAGTCTGACCCTTCTTCCACCTATCTTGCTAATTCTTTCTTACCTGCCCATCTCTTTCTACCACCTACTTCCCGCCATTTTACCTAACCCCCTTTGCCCCCATTTTGTGTCGAGCGCTATGTTCTTCTGTGCACTCTTGCTATTTTCCTACTGGTATTCTCTATGAATATTCTTTCACACTTGCTCATAGAATACAGATGCCTCCACTTGTCTGATATTTTTTTTCTTCTACTTCCCTAAACACACACATTGAAACTGGAGTGGACAAAGAGGTCCATCTAGTGCAGTAAGCGGTCTCAGAGTGGCCTATACCAGGTGTCTCAAAGGAAGATATAACCGCCTTAGGCCACATCCTCTGCTGGAATAAAGCAGTGCAGCTCCAGTGATGTCAATGGAGCTATAGCAATTTGTACCTACTGAGGATCTGGACCCATAACTGTGTAGTGTTATATCATGAAGAATGTATTTTGTTACCAGCTATGAAGGAATCCAGTGACTTGCTAGCATTAGTGTATGACCCCCTATGCTCCTATGAGAGCTGTACTGTCAAAGCTCATTTTGCTGAAGCATGATCTGGCTTGCACAGTAGACTGCTTTAGTTCCACCCTGTATTTGGCCTTGTCTCCTGCATTGTTAGGTGAGAGATGCTAGGAATGTGGCAGTGGAAATGGTACCATGAGTTGTTTTGGGCACATGTGCAGCTGGATTTGTGAGACTGCTGTAGTTCTCCCATTTAGACATGGGAGTTGCCTCTTTTCCCCCATTAATTTCCTTGCAGAACAGAGCACTTGGCATGAGCAGCAGATCATGCCCTTTCTTGATTTACCTCTACAGAGCTACATTGTAGGGGTCAGGCAGAGGGTGCAGAGGTGCCACATTCTGAGAGCTCTGTTTACAGGTTTATCATTTTTGATTTTTATCAGATCATTCTGTTTTGAGATTTTTAGACTCCCACAAACTTGCTGAGCTAGGAATATTAACTCTTGGGCATAAGTCAGGGGTTCTCAAACTGGGGGTCAGGACCCCTCAGGGGGTCATGAGGCTATTACATGGAGTGTTGCGAGCTATCAACCTCCACCCTGAACCCCGCTTTGCCTCCAGCATTTATAATGGTGTTAAATTAAAAACCGTTTTTTCTATATTTATAAGGAGGGTCGCAGTCAGAGGCACGTATGTGAAAGGGCTCACCAGTAAAAAAGTTTGAGAACCACTGCCATAAGTGAATAATATATATCTCCCTGGATCTTTTGTTAAAATATCTATGATTCTATAAAGCGCTCTGCCTGGTGGGGAATGTGTATTTGTAATTGTGGGAGTTAGTCCTTTAAAGATGACTAGATTTTGCTTGGGTTATGTTTTTAGTTTGTAGCTGAGCCCTGATGTTCTGAAGGACGTGTTTATAATAAATCACTGAATACAATATATAGTGTGTGAAATACACTGATGCAATACCTCATATATGATCGCAAGAAGGTCTTCATGTTTAGCAATGTTTATGTTTGTGAACTTCCATTCTCCACTGGTCAGGTGAATAAATTGGCTTGCTTTAGTCACCTCATCTGTTGTCTGACTGAACCAGAATATAATGTCTGTTTGAGGAAAGAAAGACGCAGTGGTTTAAAGGTGTTTCCTTTCTAAGTGCAGGGAGTTCAAATCTGCTACCACAGTCCAGATGTGTATTCAGAAGGAGGGAAGAGAAGGTTAAGATCCCCCACCCACGGTGGGAAAATGATCTCTTGCCCAAAACAGAACTAGTTGTGTACTTGGAGCTTGATTCTTACTCCAGGGTAAAGTGGGAATACGTCACTGAAATCAATGGAGTTATACAAGTATGAGATCAGAATCCACCCCAAAGGTCACTGCTTAAATGGGAACAAATGTCTGCTGACAGGGAGTTTCATAACTCTATTAGTCTTGGATACTTGATTGAATTCTGTCTCTCATCTTATGGCCTTGATCCAAATCCTGTTGAAGTCAGTGGCAGTCTTTCCACTGACTCCAGTGAGTTTAGATCATGCACTTAGAGGAGCAGTTGGCAGTGAATGTCTCTTTTCTGTGCTTCCATAAATACTAGGAAGTAGCTATTATCTGGGCCTCTTCATCACAGACTCGCTATGGTGGCAATTGTGCAAATGGAGCATTTTATTGAGAAAAATATCTAGGTCTCGATACCGAGATGGCTAGCCCCCTTCCCTGAAATGTTTCATTCCGGGATGTGAACTGGGCCTGTTTAATACTGGCATTCCTAGCAAAGAGTTTCCTTTTCAAATCGAGACTGGCTGACTTTCTGGAAGTGCTGCTTTAGCCAAACACAAATAATTGGTCTCAACTGGGTGACATTTAATGGCCTGTGAGACACAGAAGGTCAGACTAGATGATCTAATGGTCCCTTCTGCCTTTAAACTCTAGGATTGTCATGAAACATTTGCTACCTTTAGTTTAACGAAGCCAATTACTTTTCAAGGGAAACTAAATTATTAGAATAGTTGAAGCTAAATAGACACCCGTTCTATGCAAACAATAAAAGATAATGCTTGAAAATAAGTTTTGCCTCTCCGTTTCTGTGCCTACCATGGGGATAAAATAAAAAAGCATGCAGCAGTCCAGACCCTAGATCTCTAACCTGGAACTCAAATCTCTAAGTCTGGGTCCCATCCTGCAGCCCTTTCTCAGTCATGTGAGTAGTCCTCTCAACTTCAGCCCTTGGAGTTTTATTTTGAATCTAGACCCTCATGCACATTTTAAGGACTCTAGACCTTGCAAATTCTTATACAAGTAATCCCTATTGCAGTCAGTGGGACTAGTCATTTGACTATGCTACCACTGCTATGAGTAAAGGCTTTGCAGAGGCAGATTCTGGATTCTTTCAAGGATATTCATATAGGAGACTCCATAGGGGGAGATCATGCCATAGCCCAGTTTCCCTCTTGCGTTATAATTTTTCTTTAACACAGTGGACACTGAGTAATGAACATAAAAATTCAATGGCAGATCAAACCTGTGATCCAACTAGTTCATTGTCTTGTTGCGGACTGTGGCCAGCACCAGCAAATCCAGTCTAGTTATAGTAAAAGTGAATAAGAATGGACATACCTCGATAATTTATTGTGAAGAGGGTTATCCTGCACGTCTGGATGTCAAATGGAAACTTGTGCATCTCCAAGTTGCATGCTATGGTGACATGGTGCTGTTGGGTTGTGCTAACAATGCCATTGTGAGTGATGGACAGAAAGGGCCTGTTGAGTGATTTCTTTTCATCCACTCTGAACAACAACAAAAAGTAAAATGACAGAATGCTTGTTGTAGATCGAAGATAATATTTTTTTTGCAAACTTTTTTGTTAGTCTGACTTTGAATGGTCAGTGAACCCTACTTAATAGAACAGGAAACAGAAGAGAGAGGGTGAGTGACAGTGAGTAACCAGGGATGAGAGATTTAAAACAAACAGGGGAGGACAAAAATGCTGTGGGAGGAGATAGGAGAGATGGGAAGAGGAACCGCAAGCAGAGAAGGTCTGGGGCGCAGAGAAGGGCTGATAATCCCCATCTACACCAAGACTTGCCGTGCACCCCATTAACATGCCAGATGAGATAGGAAAGACATACAAGGACATATGAACCACTTGCCCCATTGGACCAGGGACTGTTGGCCTAATTCTGATCTCACACTGCTTCTACCCTCTAACTATTGAATTCTGCTGAATTACTCCTGATTTCCACCATGTAAATAAGGGCAGAATCAGGCCCTATATCGTTATTTGTGTCTTGTGCAGTGCTGAGCACATCGCTGCTTCTTAACAAATAATATTTAATTGTTTAGAGACAATACCAAATATCATAGTACAGCGGGCATCTCCTGCACCTCCAGAATCAACAGTGACAGGACCCACTAAGATATGCTGTTGGAGTCTGTCTCCTTTTGATTGGCTTCCCTGTCTGTCAGATTTCGCATAGCCTGCACATGCTCCACTAGTGCCCCCTCACTCAGGAACTGAAAAAAACCCATTTTATTTAATGAATGTTTTCAAATTGTCATGAGATCAGTTAATTGGTTCTTAGTTATTCCGGCGCCTCCCCCCCAAAACCTTTGCTTATGTGAGTAATCCTCACTCAGATGAGTTAGTCCCATTGATTTCAGTGGCATCAATAATGTCCCTTGTAATAATCCCTCTTAGGGAAGCAAGTTGAAGTCAGCCAAGGAGAGTCTTACTGTTCAAGAATGATGATATATGGGGACCAAAAGGTATCCACTGGCAGATCGAATTCGTAAATGTTACAGAAATCCTGAGGATTCCAAGTTGCAAAGACATTTTTCCACTTCTGGAGGAAAGAAAAATCACAGAATGGAAACAATTTCTGGACTCACAGCACACAGGAAATAGCTTTGATTTTACAGAAAATAGCTCTTACCATAGTCAATATGAAATAGACAGTGACAGTTTGAAGCTTTTCAGTCTAGAGAAGCAAAATTGGAAAGTGATTATCATGATTTCATTTACTAAGATAGGTACAGAACTTAGAGACTGTTCAGCGTTCTTCTTACAATGATGGCGTGATGTGTGTCCAAGATAGGAGAAAATCAGGGCAGACCAATAACGTACTTTTCTTGGTCTTACAAACTGAGGCGTAGATGGGAAGGGTAAAGTTCAATGTTTGGAAAAAATAGTTGCCTGATAGAATACACCTGGCTATGTAAATCTGTATTGGGACAGGATCCGGAGCAGGAGAAATATTGCAACACGGCTCAGGGAAATTAAGTCTACAGAATCTGATCCCTGATATATAAGGAAGGCAAAACCAAACAAGAATTACCAAGTCTCTCCTCACTCTTCCTTACCCCCCGCTCACTTTGCTGTAACACTGGCTAATAACATGTGTAACCCTTCTGCCCCTCTGAGTTGGCAGCAACAAGGGCCGGGTTCAGTATCCAGGG
>NC_133781.1:18517603-18802418 GCF_003597395.2 Chelonoidis abingdonii
AGAGGCTAAACTGGTAGTTAGTGACTTTGCAAAGTTCTCCCTTGCCTGCCATGGTCCCCCTGACTGTCTCTGCATTCTCTGGTTTGTTGTTTGATGTGGAAGATCCTTCCATGCTGAACACAGCTGCTCCTTCACTAGTTTATTATCTAGCAAACACAGCTGGCTCATATGCTTGTATGTCTGAGATTCAACTGGCTGTGTGTGTATATATGTAAATATACAGTGTGTGGGGTGTAAGTGCCACAGTGGAGTCAGGCTCTAGGGCACCCGCTGTATCATTCCCTCCTCCCCCCAGTCCTCTGATTGTAACCCCTGGAGCCAAATCCTGCTTTTGTTAGATCCTGGCAAAACTCCCCAAGGGTGGAGACTCCACCCCCAGAATCTCCAGCTCCCTGTTCCAGCTAGATCATGGAGGCTGAACGACCTCACTCAACCCAGCTGGAGCAGAGGAGGGGTACAGGTCACCTGGGGAGAGGGGTTCCCCTCCCCAGCTCAGCCCCTCTCTGCACAGTCTGGCCAGCCCTTGATGGGCTGGTGTTGGGATGAGTCTTGGTGTCCAGCCAGGGGTGTCTTCCCCTGTAGAGGTTGATCTAAAGCAGGGGGAGTTGGGACCAGCCTTTTCTGCTCTCCCCCATGGCCTGGGTGCCTTGGAAAGATGAAAGTAGCCAAACAGCCCATGCATGGCTGTGGTTAAACTGAGTGTTGCTGGAAAGGCGGGTGAGTCCAGGAGCACCATAATCCAGAACATCATGGGCCGAATTCCACCCTTACTGCATTCCCCTCCTCGTGGGAGTCAGTGTGGTAACAACCAAGGTGTAAATTTGCTGGGCTAGGATTGTGCAACCTTACCCAGCAGAGATGCTGGCAAAAGCCCACTCAACAGAGTCAGATCTCCCAGGGTGCATGTGTTGAATAGCGACACCCCCCCTCCAACAGCTGTGTGGAGAACAAACCCTGAGCCATGTGGCTAAAAGGGCAGATTGGCTTTCAGAGCCTCTGGTTGCCTGGTGCACAGGTGCTGGAACTAGAGGTGCTGCTGCACCCCCTGGCTTGAAGTGTTTCCATGTTTATTATCTTTCTTTTTTTAAAACCTTTTGTCATCCTTGCAAAACTGTAATGAAAACAAACCATCCCATTCACGAACTCTCCTTGCCTGCTCCTACCATTATTCATGATGAAAAAACTGAGAGTATTGTACTTGCCCATCCACCACCCTTGCCCCCAAAAGGCAAATGTAGGTGTGCAGAATTTTGTGTGGCTGCTTTATTGCCATTTCCGCATTAATGAGGAGACTGAAAATATTGTCAACTATAAGTAGCATACTTGCTACCCTGGGGTCTAATGATGGTCAGGGGGAGGGGGAGGGAATGGGTACTGCAGTGTTGCCCTGTGTGAACATAAGAATGTCCTTACTGGGTCAGACCAAAGATCCATCTAGCCCTGTATCCTGTCTACTGACAATGGCCGATACCAGGTGCCCTAGAGGGAGTGAACCTGAGAGGTAATGATCTCTCTCCTGCCATCCATCTCCACCCTCTGACAAACAGAGGCTAGGGACACCATTCGTTACCATCCTGACTAATAGCCTTTGATGGACTTAACCTCCATGAATTTATCTAGCTCTCTTTTAAACCCTGTTATAGTCCTAGCCTTCACAACCTCCTCAGGCAAGAGGTCCAGTAAGGTTGACGTGTGGCTTGTAAGAAGACACTTTCTTTTTGATTCGGTCGTGCCCTAGTTCTGATATCTAGTAGGAAACAAGTAAATAAGATGTTTCCTTATTACATTCTCCACATCACTCATGATTTTAGTATACCTCTAATCATATTCCCCCTAGTTTGTCTCCGTTTCCAAGCGAAAAGTCCTGAGCTACCTTTCAATCTCCTCCTTCAAAATATGGACTCGTTCAAACACGCCGATCATTTATAGTTGCCCTTCTCTGAAACCTTTCTAGTGCCAGTTATATATCTTTCAGATGAGGAACCACAATTCTGTTACACAGTGATTTGAGATGTTGGGCGTATCCATGGACTTTATATAAGGGCAGTAAAGATGTTCCTGTCTGATTCTCTATCCCCTTTTTCAATGATTCCTGAACATCCTGGTTCGCTTTTTTGACCGCCTCCTGCGCACTGCGTGACATCTTCAGAGAACTATTCTCACGATGACTCCTAGACTCCTTTTTCGCGATTGATTGTAGCTAAATTGACCCCATCATGGTGTATGTATAGTTGGGGTTATTTTTCCAATGTGCATACTTTACATATATCCACATGAAATTTCATTGCCATATTTGTTTGCCCAGTCATTTAGTTTTGTGAGATCTTTTTGAAGTTCTTCACAGTCTGCTTTGGTCTTAATTATCTTGAGCAGTTTAGTATCATCTGCAAATTTTGCCACCTCACTTTTTACCCCTTTCTCCAGATCATTTATAAATAAGTTGAATAGGATTTGCCCTTTGGGAACACCACTAGTTACTCCTCTCCGTTCTCAGAATTTACTCTTTATTCCTCCTCTTTGTTCCCTGTCTTTTCAACAGTTCTCAATCCATGAAAGGACCTTCCCTCTTATCCCATAACAACTGGAACTGGGAGCTCTCTGAAATTACTGGGGGTTGTTCTATCAGCTCTTCTGCTCCACCTGTACAGGTTGACCTCCTTGCCAGAGAAGCCCCCATCCCCAGCTATTGATTGGGTTTATTACAAGACTGCAGTTGCTAAGGCTGGCATAGTGGATGAGTTTGAAAGGAAGGTGAGAGTCTCGTCCTCAGTTAGATGTTGCCGCTGTTTTGAAATCCAAGTGGAGACTGCTCGTATCTGATTTAAAAGACACAGAACTATGAACTTTTTCTCTAGCAGACTGGGTGCTAGGAGAGATTATTAGGAGGTATTGGCCCAGGTCCTGTGCTGTAGTATGTAGCTGCATTCAGGACTGGCGCCAGGGTTTCTTGTGCCCTAGGTGCACAGCCATTTCGCCGCCCCCTGCGCTGATCCCACAGCTCCGGTGGAGCTGCCGCAGGCATGCCTGCGGATGGTCTGTTGGTCCGCAGCTCCGGTGGATCTGCCGCAGGCATGCCTGCAGGAGGTCCACCGGAGCCGCAGGAGCAGTCGACTGTTCTCAGGCATGACTGCGGCAGCTCCACCGGAACCGCAGACCAACAGACCCTCCGCAGGCATGCCTGCGGCAGGTCAACCGGAGCCGCCTGCCGCCCCCCAGGCAAAATGCCGCCCCCTCAATAATCCTGGCACCCTAGCCGATTGCCTAGGCTGCCTAAATGGTAGCACCGGCCCCAGCTGCTTTACATCACACGGCTAGCACAAAACAGCTGAAAAGCTGGCATAGCTAACCATAGGAGGGGTCATTTTAGTGGAGGGTGATCCTCCAGTGGCATAAAGCTCATGCTTTTTCTCTTACAACCTGTACAGGTTTTCCCGGCTGTAAGTGTAGAAGTGGCCTGAGGAAAGAGTATATAATCAGAGCTTCCCTATTCTCTGCTGATTCCCAAGTGCCAAAGAGCACTAGTCTGGCTGTTGGGGAAATAGTCGCTCTGGGAGCATGCACGGCTTCAACAGAATTGAGAGGTAACACATTTAGGATTTATTTTTTGAATGTACAGTACAATGCATTAAAGGTTTCTGAGCCTGTGGTTTCTCTTTGATATTTGAAGAGGTATAGAAGAATTCTCACTTGAAGTCTGCTGGTGGGTTTGTGCTGAGGTGCAGGAGCCGCAAGTCTGGGTTTGTGCATATAGGCAGCTTTTGAGCAAGAGTAGTTCTCTCTACCTATACAAGACCACACTCGGGGATTTAGAGTCCAGGACTGGACTGCAGTTCTGCTTGCTCTTCTGGTGTAATAAACTTGAAATTAGTATAAGACAGAGGCAGTGAAACTCTGATCAACTGAGGAGCATATTGGCATCTTGTCAGCAGCCCAAAGGATGCACCTAAGTTGCATAAAGTAGGCCTGACTCCTTTTTAATGTGGAGTTGGAGTTCTTGGAGCCTGCAGGGGTCAAGATGGAACATTGCACAGTGGGACTTCTATTCTATGGGCTCCTCCTCTGTGCGAAAGAGGAAGGTGGGTGTAACATAAATGCCGGGGTTCTACTCAGGTCATCGATGTTGTCTTTAGCCAGAGAATTTGTCAGCCCCAAGAGCCTGTAGCTTTTTTATTTAAAGCAAATGGTATTTTAAGGTCCGTGCCTCTTTACGGAAGATTTAAGATGAGAATGGTGACTCCTTTTCCATGGCTAAAGTGAAATAGGATGAGAGTCACAGCTTCACTGCCAGAAACAATCTAGGATTAATGTGCTCACCAAATCCTTTGTTCTCTTGCAGGCTAAAATTGCTGCTGAATATGCGCAGGCCTCTAAATCCCGTATTGTGCAGTCTTTAGAAAGAGGTAGGTTTGATGGTTTCTACCCTGTGAATTTCATGTTTAAGGCAGCTTGGCATGCAACCTTGTTTTAATTTCTAATTATACATTTAGTTTAAGTTGAACTCTTACTTACATCTGACTTTAACATTTTCTTGTCTCTCCACCCACTTCAAGCTCGAGAAGTTCATAACCATGATTCCATTTGATCAAATGACATTTGAGGACTTGAATAAGGTCTTTCCTGAAACGAAACTGGACAAGGAGAAGTATCCATATTGGCCACATAAACCTATTGAAGACCTGTAAATCTGTCTGAAAGCAGTTTCTGGTAACTGTCAAATTCTCTAGAATCTTTTAAATAAAGTAATTGTACAGGGCTTCAGCAACGTGTCTCGTCTTGGTTTCAAAACCAAAAGATTAAATCCACTAGGAGATGTGGTTTTTTTGTTTTTTTTTAAGTGAGTGACAAATGCCCTGAAATAAGTAGGCAATTGGTTTTAGAGGCTCTGCACTTTACAGGGTGGGGATAGTTCCTGAAGGAGGACAGGATTGAGTCTTCCAAGCAAGATACCAAAATTTAGTGTTTGTAGAATACTCTTCCTGTTCTTGCTGTTCAGGTTAACCCAGGGGTCGGCAACCTTTCAGAAGTGCTGTGCCGAGTCTTCATTTATTCACTCTAATTTAAGGTTTTGTGTGCCAGTAATACATGTTAACGTTTTTAGAAGGTCTCTTTCTATAAGTCTGTAATATATAACTAAACTATTGTAGTATGTAAAGTAAATAAGGTTTTAAAATGTTTAAGAAGCTTCATTTAAAATTAAATTAAAGTGCAGAGCCCCCCAGACTGGTGGCCAGGACCCAGTCAGTGTGAGTGCCACTGAAAATCAGCTTGTGTGCCGGCTTTGGCACACGTGCCATAGCTTGCCTACCCCTGGGTTAAATCCAAGGTGGTTTGGGTGACTGAGATAACAGTCCAGCCACACAAATGATCAGCCCAGTTTAATTTTCAGCTCTTTTCTGTATTACATGTGCAAACATCTCTCTGTCGCCTGTCCATGATACGCTCATTGGATCTGCTTACAAACCTGGCAAAGCGTACAGCAGTTTTCTTCCCCCACAGCTTGAATGTGCCAGCTGCGCTTGTGCCTTGGCAACTATTATGTAGCTGTGCAATTATGCCATGCTGCCTCAGCAGGGGGTAGGAGAGGGACATCCTGGCTGTAGAGGGAGGGATGTGGCTTGTCCTGTGACTGGCACTAACCTGGTTGGGATTTGTGCTACGGTAAATATACTTTTTCCTCTGGAGCTGATTATTCTCCTATAAACTTGCATCCTGGGCTGTAGTTGAGGGTAGGGAGCCCACCCTGGCCTGTTCTCTCCTTTGAGTTGATAGTGGTAGCCTGGACTCCAATCACAGTTGGAGGAGCCTGTCTCATCCCGTCAACCAGCACTAATCTAGTCTATTGTGCTATTTCATGTTTGTTTGTTCCCTCCGAATCTCCATGTATTGTTCAGCACTTTTGAGAGGTACAGCTAAGATGACTTATACCTACTCCAGTAATTCCCTGTCAGCTGGAACTCTAGCTCCATGAATGTATTTTATTCAGGTATCTTATTTATTGATGGGATGCCTTAGGCGTACACATTGCTTTACAAAGCACATGCACGAACAAGGCTCCTGCCCTGCAGAATTGCACTGTTATTCAGACATGCAGCACACAGCTTAATTCAAGCATAAGAAGCAGGAAAACCTTGTTAGGGAGGAGGTTGGGGCAAGCAAGTATTAGAAAAGGCAATTAGCCCACATTTAACTGCTCCATTGTACAATAATGATGATGAAAAACAGTAGTGATAAAAGCAAATGACTGCAGAAAAGTACCTTATCCAGAACTAGCAGAGCTGACTCGCACTCCTGTAGCTCTGCCTGGGTCCCAATTTGCTGCCCTTCTGCACTGATTCTTTCCTTAAGCATAGGTAGTTCTGTATTTCCCTTTCCAAGTGGGCTTGAATCCGTCCTCTCCTCTTGTCCCCTGGCCATCTCAGTCAGTGAATCTTCTACAGTGGACAGAACAGCAGCCAAATGTAAATATACATTAGGAGAAATTGTGGACAAGAGCAGAGGCCTGCATGATGCTAAACTTGACTTTATTTGCTTGGTAGAAAAATGTATGAAGTTTTAATAAAAACTATCAGAAAATCTCAGGGACTGTTCTCGCTAAATGGGCTTGTGGGGGTAGCCAGAGTTGTTGGACTCTGCGTAGGGCTGGGTTTACAGCTGAGCCTACATAAATAACAAAGGTGCAGCTCTTTTGTATACATATGTTGCCTATACATATATGATTCTTATAATATATGCACCATGATGACGTTGAGAGGTAAATGTCTTAACTTGTGTATGACTTTATGATCAAATGTGGCCTGAAACACAATGGAGACGGGTTCTAAGCCTGCTAGCATGATTGATTTCCAGAGATAAGGGGCTCCCTACCAACAGAACCTTATTACTAGATACAGAGTATTCAAATGTAGGTAACCAAACACTAACTGTGCTTGCTTAGGAGGTTTCCGGATGCTGTTCTAGCTTGCTTGCGGCATCTCAGCAGTTTGATAGCCTTGAGTAAAGGGTGTAGGGGTTTCTTCTTCAGCTGCATTAACAGGCAGGTCTCCAATACACCCATAATCATTAGGACAAAGACACCTATGAAAAACATCACTGGAAAACAAGATGAAGAGGTTGTGATTGATAAACTCTCTGCCTTACTTCCTTTAGATCCATAATTCTATCTAGTGTGGGCTTCTGCTTAATAGAAGAAATGTAGTGCCCCAAGTCCAGAAACTGCTCTGAATAGGGACTTCTAGCATTACAGCTCTACTGCAGTGATTAGTGTTCCTCTTCTTACTATCTTTAATAGGCGACATGTTTGTACTCTGCTCTCTTCCTTACATCCAGTGCATGTCTAATATACAGTAACTTTTACTCAATAAAGACAAGTACCTATTATGGGTGGGTCATCGGAAGAAGTAGGAATAATGTCATTAAGAATCAGAGCTAACACAGACTCTCCAAGGATGAGTGACAGCTGGAAACTGATCTTGTCCTCATAAGAGCTGCTGCTGAACAAAATAGTCATATCCAATAAGTAGAGAGCACATGTTGGGAAGATAAGGTTCAAAACGTATAAAATGGGTCGTCTCTTCATGGAGATCTGGAAGGAACAAGACAAACATGAAATAATAGAATGGTCTGGGTTAGTGCTGGTCCCGATGGGACGAGACAGACTCTTCCTCCTACTGTGGTTGGCGTCCAAGCTATCAACTCAAAGGAGGGAACAGGCCCCAGTGGGCTTCTTATGCTTTAGGGCATCCCAAGGTTCAAGTGCCAGCCATAAACACTCACCCTCATCCTGACCTCAGCTTTCTTTCCTTGTTTTCTTACCTTCATTTCCTGCTCGCTCCCTACCCTCTAACCCCAAGTTCCACTACTCTCGTAGTCTGACACTTCTTTCACCTGTCCTGCTAATTCTGTCTTACCTGCCCATCTCTTTCTACCACCTACTTCCAGACACTTCATCTGGCCCCCTTTGCCCTCCCTTTGGGTTGAGCCCTATGATGTTCTATGCACTTTTGCTATTTTCCTACTGGTATTCTCTGTATGAATATTCATGCACACCTGTCTATTGAATACATATGCCCTCACCTCTCTTTTTTTTTTTTTCCTTCTACTCCTCTTAACACACCCATTCAAAATGGAGCGGACAAAAAGGTCCAATTAGTGCAGTAAGCTGGCTCAGAGTGGCCTATACTAGATGCCTCAAAGGAAGATGAAACTGCCTTAGCCCACATTCTCAGCTGGTATAAATCAATGCAGCTCCAGTGATGTCAATGGAGCTATAGCATTGGTATCTATGGAGGATCTGGCTCCATCATGAAGAATTTATTTTGTTACAAGCTATGAAGGAATCCAGCGACTTGCCAGCATTAATTTCTGACCCCATATGCTCCTATGAGAGCTGTGCTGTCAAAGGTCATTTTGCTAAAGCATGATCTGTCTTGCACAGTAGACTGCTTTGGTTCCACCTCTTTTTGTCCTTGCCTCCTGCATCGTTAGAAGCGAGATGCTAGGAATGTGGCAGTGGAACTGGTACCATGAGTTGTCATGGGCACATGTGCTGCTGGATTTGTGAGACTGCTGTAGTTCTCCCATGTAGACATGGGAGTTGCCTATTTCCCCCATGAACTCCTTGCAGAACAGAGCACTTGGTATGAGCAGCAGATTGTGCTCTTTCTTGATTTAGCTCTACAGATCTACATTGTAGGGGTCAGGCAGAGGGAGCAGAGGTGCCACATTCTGAGACCTCTGTTTAGAGATATGTAACTTTGATTTTTATCAGATCATTCTGTTTTGAGATTTTAGACCCCCACAAACTTGCTGAGGTAGGAAAATTAACTCTTGGGCATAAGTGAATAATATATATCTCCCTGGATCTTTTGTTAAAATACCTATACTTATAAAGTGCTTTGCCTGGTGGGGAATGTGTTTTTGTAATTGTGGGAGTTAGTTCTTTAATGATGATTAGATTTTGCTTGGGTTGTGTTTTTAGTTTGTAGCTGAGCCCTGATGTTCAGAGGTGGTAGTGTTAATAATAAATCAATGAATGAAGTATATAGTATGCGAAATTCACTGATGATGCAATACCTCATAGCTGATCAAATTAGAGGTTTCCTCATAGTTCCATTGTACGTCTGGTATAATGTTTATGTTTGTGAACTTCCATTCTCCATCGGTCAACTGATAAAATTTGCTGTTTTTATTCACCTCTTCTGTTGTCTGATTGGGCAGGAATATAATGTCTGTTGCTGTTTAAGGAAAGAAAGTGAAGACGCGGTGGTTTAAAGGTTGTTCCTTTCTCAGTACAGGGAGTTCAAATATACTTCCACAGTCTGAGTGTGTATTCAGAAGGAGGGAAGAGAAGGTTAAGACCACCCAGCCACCCACCCTTGATGGGAAAATTACATCTCTTGCCCAAAACAGAACTAGTTGTGTACTTGAAGCTTGATTCTTACTCCAGGGTAAACCAGGAATGACTTCATTGAAATCAATAGAGTTACAACACTATGAGATCAGAATCCAGCCCACAGGTCACTGCTTAAATGGGAACAGATGTCTGCTGACAGCAGGAGTTTCATAACTCCATTGGTCTTAGAATTCAACCAAGTATCCATCTCCCATCTTATGGCCTTGATCCAAATCCTAATGAAGTCAGTGGGAGTCTTTCCACTGACTCGAATGAGCTTTAGATGAAGCACTTAGGAGAGCAGTTGGCAGTGGCTGTCTCTTTGCTGTGCTTCCATAAATACTTGGGAGTAGCTACTGTCTGGGCCTCTTGTTCACAGACTCACTGTGGTGGCAACTGTGCAAATGGAGCATTTTTTTGAGAAAAATATCTGTCTAGATACCGAGATGGCTAGCCCTCTTCCCTGAAATGTTTCACTCCTGGATGTGAACTGGGTCTGTTTACTACTTACATTCCTAGCAAAGAGTTTCCTCTTCACATTGAGACTGGCTGACTGGAAGAGCTGCTTTAGCCAAACACAAGTTATTGGACTCAATTCAGTGGTAACTGGGTGACACTGAATGGCCTGAGAGACACAGAAGGTCAGATTAGATGATCTAATGGTCCCTTCTGGCTTTAAACTCCAGGAATGTCATGAACATTTGTTACCTTTAGTTTAATGAAGCCAATTGATTTTTCAAGTGAAACTGAATTATTAGAATAGTTGTAGATAAATGGACACCTGTGCTGTGCAAACAATAAAAGATCGTACTTGAAAGTAAGTCTTGCCTCTCCATTTCTGTGCCTACCATGGGGATAAAATAAGAAAGCATGCGGCAGTCCAGACCCTAGATCTCTAGCCTGGAACTCAAATCTCTACGTCTAGGTCCCATTCTGCAGCCCTTTCTCAGTCATGTGAGTAGTCCTCTCAACTTCAGCCCTTGGAGTTCTATTTTGAATCTAGACCCTCATGCACATTTTAAGGACTAGACCTTGCAAACTCAATTAATCCCTATTGCAGTAAGTGGGACTAGTCATCTGACCAAGCTGACCACTCCTGGGGGTAAAGGCTTTGCAGAGGCAGAACCTAGATTCTTCCAGAGATAAACATATAGGAGACTCCATAGTGGGAGATCTTGCCATAGCCCAGTTTTCCTCTTGCTTTGTAATTTTTTTTAACACAATGGACACTGTTGAGTAGTGAACATAAAAATTCAATTACAGATCAGACCTGTGATCCAACTAGTCCATTGTCTTGTTGTGGACAGTGGCCAGCACCAGCAAATCCAGTCTGGTTGTAGTAAAAGTGAATAAGAATAGACATACCTTGTACTATGTCTGAGAAGAGGGTTATGCTGCATGTCTGGGTGTCAAATGGAAACTTGTGCATCTTCAAGTTGCATGCTATGGTGACACGGTGCTCTTGGGTTATGGTAATGATGCCGTTGTGAGTGATGGACAGATAGGGTCTGTTGAGGAATTTCTCTTCATCCACACTGAAGGAACCAATGTTCCAAAACAAAGAAAAGTAAAATGTCAAAATATTGTCTTCGATCTGCAACGAGCATTCTATTTGCAAACTCACTGTTAGTCTGGCTTTGAATGGTCAGTGAACCTTACTACATAAAACAGGAAGCAGAAGAGAGAGGGTGAGTGACAGCAAGTAACAAGGGATGAGAGATTTAAAACAAACAGGGGAGGACAAAAAAGCTATGAGAGGAGATAGGAGAGACGGGAAGAGAGAATGCAAGCAGAGAAAGTCTGGGGCACAGAGAAGGGCTGATAACCCCCATCTACACCGAGACTTGCCGTGCACCCCATTAACATGCTAGATGAGACAGGAGCGACATTCAAGGACATATGACACACTTGCCCCATTGGACCAGGGACTGTTGACCTAATTCTGATCTCACACTGCTTCCACCCTCTAACTATTGACATCAGCTGAATTTCTACCATATAAGTGAGAGCAGAATCAGGCCCTATGTCTTATTTGTGTCTTGTGTAGTGCTGAGCACACAGCTGTTCTCAACAAATAATATTTAATCATTTAGGGACAATACCAAGTATCATAATACAGCGGGGATCTCCTGGACCTCCAGAATAAACAGTGACAGGAGTCACTAAGATATGCTGTTGGAGTCTGTCTCCTTTTGATTGGCTTCCCTGTCTGTCAGATTTCGCATAGCCTGCACATGCTCTACTAGTGCCCCCTCACTCAGGGACTAAAAAAACCCACAGTTTTATTTAATGAATATTTTCTTATTGTCATGAGATTTGTTTGTTTGATTGATTGATTCTTAGCTATTCCACCCTCTGCCCCTCCCCCCCCCCGCAATTCATCCTGCAAAACCTTTGCTTACGTGAGTAAACCTCACTCAGATGCGCTAGTCCCACTGATCTCAGTGGCACCAGTCATGTCCCTTGTAATTATACCTCCTACGGCAGCAAGTTGAAATCAGCCAGGGAGAGTCTTACTGTTCATAAATGATGATATACGGGGACCAAATTGTATCCACTGGCAGTTTGAGCTTGGAAATGTTACAGAAATCCCGAGGATTCCAAGTCACAAAGACGTTTTCCCACTCCTAGGGGAAAAAAAAAATAAATCACAGAATGGAAACAGTTTCTGGACTCTCAGCACAAACAAAATAGCTTTGGTTTTACGGAGAAAGGCTCCTACCATATTCACCAAGAAACAGACAGTGACAGTTTGAAGCTTTTCAGTCTAGAGAAACAAAATGGGAAAGTGATTATCATGATTTCATTAACTAAGATAGGTACAGAACACAGAGGCTGTTCAGCGTTCTTCTTACAATGATGGCGTGATGGGTGTCCGAGATATGAGAAAATCAGGACAGACCAAGAACATACTTTTCTTGGTCTTACAAAACTGAGGCGTGGGTTGGAAGGGTAAAGTTCAATGTTTGGAAAGAGCAGTTGCCTGATAAAATACACCTGGCTATGTAAATCTGTGCTGGGAGAGGACCCAGAGCAGGAGAAATATTGCAACACGGCTCAGGAAAATCAAATCTACCGATTCTGATCCCTGATATATAAGGAAGGCAAAACCAAACAAGAATTACCGTGTCTCCTCACTCTCCCCTCCCCCTCCCCCCCCTCCTCTTTGCTGTAACACCGGCTAATAACATGGGTTCCCTTTACCCAGGCTAAGCAGAGATGTTTCCCTTTTAAGAGTTGGGGGGGGGGTGGGAAGAAACAGAAAAAGAGAGACGTTCAGATGAATACAAATCAAGGGCCAAATTCCTGAGTATTCTTGGACAACTTTGCAGTGCTTTGGCAACACAATGCAGCTTAACAGGCCATTTAAAAAGTGGATAGGAGGCTGCTAGAGAAATGAATCTTGCCCTGGACTTTGATCTTTTAGAGCTCATTTTAATGTGACACCTGTTCAACATGTGATGAGCACTAAAGCAATTTTAAAAAACCTTTCCATTTGTGCAGATGTGACAAACTATTTTACACCTGGCGCCTCCAACCATACATTGCTCTGGATTTTACTTTCAAACCAGACCCATAAAGTCTGGAGAAGAAGACCTAAGGTGCGGGTTCTACCCTTTCACATCAGTGGCAGTAATAGTGGAGTGACTCCTGATTTGCACTGGTATGAGTGAGAGAAGAGTCACTCACTCACTTTAAAATCATCAGCTGCCTCAGCTTTTCAATCTCCACAATATTTCCTACTATAAAAAATAATAATGTTTGTTTCCTTACCACTGAGAGAATGGACATCAGTGCAAATAGAATCTTCACTTTCAATGGGTCTTTCCAATTTTTTTTGGGTATTCCATGTAGTTGGGGTGCCTTTTCAGAAGAGATATTCAGATACTGAATAACGTCATCGTACTTACAGAGCTGCTCTGGGGCAGCACCTGTGGAAATAAAATGAAAGCCTGGTTACATCCAAATTCATTTTATCAGAACAATACCAGGCAGGATCTCAGCATACATCACACAGCCAGAATATGGAATATGAATACATCAGAGGATAAAAGGCATTGGGCTGTATCTTTTAGGAAATCACTGTCAGATCTTTGACCCCTTTCACACTGGCAAGAGTAGGGTGCCTGTCTTAATCTTCTTCATCCATGTATGAGAATATAAATTCCTCATGGGTAATCCGGCTGGTTTTCCCCTGAGTCTATTACAATTTAATTTACCTGTTGCCATAGACAAAGTGAGAATGGCTAAGAATGCTTCCCACATCATTCCCCTTTTCCTAATGAAGCAAATGGTACAGCTGATGCTACAGCTAGTTGCCACTGGCTATCAGCTGAGGTGTAGCTGGTGCTTTGATATTAATCAGTGTAGGAAGGAAGCTTATATAATTGAAGGCTTTTTTTTTTTTAAATGAAGAATTCAATGATAATGGTGCAATGCACTCAGCTGGCTCTTGGGATTAGCTCGTGAATTTACCGTTAATGGATCTGATGTTATGGGACCAATACTATGGTAGAAATCATTTACTTTAACCCCATAGTCCCCTGCTGAAAGGTATTGCTTGTTGTTGGGATTTATTTACACAAAATAAATCGGGGCTTTTTTGTCTTTAGGTTTGTCCAAAGTGGGTCTTGCTGCTTATTGGACAGCCTTGCTGCTGCACTCTGGCAGAGGGGAAGTGTCCCCTGGGCTTCCATATCTCATGTAAGCTCCCTAAGAACTAAGGATGGCTGTCTTGTGAATGGAGTCCTTTGAAAATGCTTGGGAACAAAATGTGCTGGGTTAAACATGTTTTGTTTGATCTGAAATCAACTTTTTTGATTCACTGATATTTTTCATGTCTTTCAGTTTGTTTTGATACCCGCCCATTTTATCTTTTCAGCACTGCCAGCCAGCCTAATAGTCAATCATTTGCTGTAAAAGCGTCACCTAGCCCGAAATTTGTATGAAGTTAACAAACTACCTTCCTGGTAAGAATGTTACATGGTCTCTCAGTACTGGCACCAGTTTATCCACCTTAGTTCCCTCTGCTTAAAGTGCCGGCTGTGTCCTGACGTCCATTCTTCACCGCTCTCTGCACTGTTTAGGTCCCATACGCTTGGCGCCTTCGCAACTGCCCAGCCCTGCTTTATATGGTGCAGCTCTAAAGCTCAATCTTTCTGACTTTAGATTCTCTACACCCCCAACTTCTGTGCTTCTCAGGCTATACAAAGCTTAGGAACCCCAGATGCTCATGACTCCAGATCCCTCTTATAAAACATACCCTGTTGAAAACTAAAAAGATGTGGAAAGAGGAGGTCTTAAGTATTGTGGAGAGAGAGAGAGAGAGGCTAAACTGGTAGTTAGTGACTTTGCAAAGTTCTCCCTTGCCTGCCATGGTCCCCCGACTGTCTCTGCATTCTCTGGTTTGTTGTTTGATGTGGAAGATCCTTCCATGCTGAACACAGCTGCTCCTTCACTAGTTTATTGTCTAGCAAACACAGCTGCCTCATATGCCTGTATGTCTGAGTATATATGTAAATATACAGTGTGTGGGGTTTAACACATGTAACACAGGGGAGTCAGGCTCTACAGCAGTATCTGTAGCATTCTGCCCCCCCCCCCCACTCCAAATCCTCGGTATTTGTAACCCATGGAGCTAAATCCTGCTTCTGTTAGGTCTGGCAAAGCTCCCCAATGGGGGACCCCATCCCCAGAATGCCCAAGTCTCTGACCCAGCTGGATCTTGGAGGCTGAACTTCCTCACTCCTCCTAGCTGCAGCAGAGGAGGGGTACAGGTCACCAGTACGAGGGCTTGATCCCTCTCCGTGCTGCAATGCCAGCCCTCCGTGGGCTGGGATTGGGATGATGAGGTGCCCAGCCAGGAGCGTCTTCCCCTGTAGAGGCTGATCTAAAGCAGAGGGAGCTGGGAACAGCCTTTTCTGCTCTCACCCATGGCCTGGGTGCCTTAGAAAGATGAAACTAGACAAACAGCCCATGCATGGCTATGGTTAAACTGAGCGCTGCTGGTTAGGAGAGTGAGTCCCAGGAGCACCATAAACCGGAACATCATGGGCAAGATTCCATCCCCCACCTCTGGGAGTCAATGTAGTAACAACCAAGGCGTGAATTTGGGGGGCTAGGATTGTGCAAACCTCACCCAGCAGAGATGCTGGCAAAAGCCCACCCAGCAGAATCAAACCTCCCGGGATGCATGTGTTGAATAGCAGCCGCAACACCCCCCACAACAGCTGTGCAGTGAACAAACCCTCAGTCACAGGGCTAAAAGGATGGATTGGCTTTCGCAGCTTCTGGTTGCCTTGTGCACAGGTGCTGAAACTAGGGGTGTTGCTGCACCCTCTCGCTTGAAGTTGTTTTCATCATATACAGCAGAGGTTCTCAAACTTTTTTTTTTCCACAGACCACTTGAAAATTGCTGAGGGTCTTGGCAGACCCCTTACTGATCTTTCCAAATGTTGTTTGTACTGTTAGCTAACTATTGTAAAGCTCTTTGGATAAAAGCACTATATTAAAAAAAAATAAAGTTTTTTGTTCTACAAATAAAAGCCCACAACTCATATCTTAATATCAGTAGCCTTACCTTTCTGATGTGATGGATGTGCTCTCTCTCCCCCACCACGGCTCTCCCTGAGCTGGGGCTGGGAAGGCGGAGGGTCTATCCCCGGCAGCCACAGCCCTGGAAGGTCAACTCTTTCTTTGGCCACTACATCCCTGCACATCCCAAATCCCCCCCCCGCCCTCTTTTCACCCCACTTCCCCCTCCCACCTACCCTCTATTCCCCCAAGGGCACCACCTCACCTTACATGTGCATCTTCTCCAGAGTCCAGGCACCTAATTAGCGGAACCACACCTGCATGGCTCCGCTAATTAGGTAGGTGGCCCTTCATTCTCTCATGTGCAGCCACCTTAGAGGGAATGATCCGCGCAGGGGCGGCTCTAGACATTTCGCTGCCCCAGGCATGGTGGAATGCCGCAGGGGGCGCTCTGCTGGTCGCCGGTCCCGCAGCTCTGGTGGACCTCCCATAGACGTGCCTGCGGAGAGTCCGCTGGTCCCATGGCTTCCAGCAGATCCTCCACAGGCACGCCTGCAAGAGGTCCACCGGAGCCGCAGGACCAGTGGACCCTCCGCAGGCATGCCACTGAAGGCTGCCTGCCTGCTGCCCTCCCGGTGAATGGCAGAGTGCCTCCCGCTGCAAGCTGCCCCAAGCATACGCTTGGCGTGCTGGGGCCTGGAGCCGCCCCTTGATCCGCGGACCACCTGAATAGAGTTCATGGACCACTGGGAGTCCACGGACTACAGTTTGAGAACCTCTGATCTACAGGATTCAAGTTTGGTTCAATGGCTCTCAGCACCCTCACTATACACGAGGTCAGGGCTGCTGGAACAATTTGTACCTGCCCCTATGTCCATTGCGGGACCCTGATGCCTGCTCACCTCCTTGGCTCTGGGGGCAGAGTGTGGACACGGGCCAGCTGGGTCTGAGCCCTGAGACTCCTGCCAGCTTTGGGTATCCATCCAGGGCTCACAGGGATGTGCGGGGAAGGGAGGGACACGAGGTGATGCGGGATCTGGCCCCACGCGGTTGTGGGCTGCACCCGTGTACGTGCCCTGCTGTTCCGGGCGGAGGAGAGACAGACTGGGAAGGGAAGGAAAAGTCCCCGAAGAGCAGCAGGGAGCGAGCCGCTGGTGGAGCGGGCAGGGGACAGCGGCTCCCGCAGCTGGTCTGTATCCCTCTCCAGAAGCGATGGCGGCTGCAGAGGATGCTCTTGGCACGTGGGGCAGGAAGAGCAAAGCAGGCCGTCGCACTGGGGGGACCACAAAGGGCAGCTGCCCCCCTCCATGCCCCCAGGTCAGGCGTCCCTTCCCCCCGGAATGCTCCGCACAGTAACCAGGGGACAGGGATGCTCTTTCCGCTTCTGTGCCAAACGTTTGGGTACCGTGACCGCGTGGCCTAATGGATAAGGCATCTGACTTCGGATCAGGGGATTGAGGGTTCGAGTCCCTTCGTGGTCGATCGGTTTTTTCTCTTTCTGAGAAGTTTGTCCTTCCTTTGCAGAACCAGTCCTTGCCCATGCAAAATTAGCAGCCCAAGGAGCTTTAATATACCCAGCCGATCTCAGAGGCGCCACTAGAAAGCCATGCCAAATTCATTGACATAAACCGAAGGCTAATCCCCCAATGAAGTTTTATATAGGGTCCTAGCTTGACATACAGAGAGCCCAAGAGAACAAATCGTCCTCTGTAAACCACAGATCAGGACTTGCTGATTTCTTCCTTTTTCCCTCTGAAGTTGTTAAAGAAGGATGGACAAGCATTAGTTAGCACCCCTGATGGCAAGAAAGGAGACATCAGCTTTAGTTATAATGAAGGAAGATGGTAGGGTGGAGAGAGGGCCCCCCACTGAGACAGGGGACCGCAAGTATGGGAAACCTGAGAAGTCTGGGACGGTTGCCTATGAAAACTACATGACTTCTAGGTCTATGCATGTGTTGCAGACACATAAAAGTTCATCACTAAGGATGAAGGGCTGGCAGTGCATTTGGGTAGATCCACTCTAGCCCCAAATCTCTACCTTGGGAAAGTCCCCTGGGGGGTAGCCAGCTGTCCTGTTTAATTTCTTTATCACAGCGCCTCAGAGTGTAATGCCTTCATCCCTAAGGAGTATTAATTATCGTAGAAAAACATGAAACACACGCTGTTGTGTACTTTTATGGGTCCTCAACAGAGAGCTGAACTTTCACTGTAGCTTGCCTATACCAACATGATCCCACTTCAAAAAATTATTTGGAGATCAAATGAGGACCTGGCCAATCTCTGTCAGCTCTAGCAAGTAAAAAATGAATGTGTCTGTTGGGTCAGGGAAGGCAAAATATGAATCAACACTGAGGTGTGTTTCAATCCTGTTTAAAAAAAAACAGACCACCTGGGCACTCTGATTTTAGGGATATTTCCATTTATCAGTCCCAGACTCTGATTTCCTAATGGACACACAGATTTCTATGTCCCACCTAATAGAATAAAGCACTAAAGATCATGTGAGTCTTGAAGCTCCTACAGCACAATTGCTGCCCTCTCAGTGACATTAGCTTATGGAATAAGGATTGGGCTTTCAGACCTGGTGCTGGATGAGGGATAGCGGGTCAAGAAAGGACTATGTAAACTGAAAACTGGCTTGTGTGTCTTGTCTGTAAAAATCCTTGGACATGTAAATAGCAGGGTGAAGCAGAGTGTTGTGAGGGACTCTGGGGCTGGGAGGCAGGGGGATCACTGAATAACTGCCCTGTTCTGTTCATTCCCTCAGAAGCATCTGGCACTAGCCACTGACGGAAGACAGGATACTGGGCTAAATAGACCATTGGTCTGATCCAGTATGGCTATTCGCTTGTTCTTAGGATAAGCAAAAATGTATTAAGCTGTCACTATTTATGCATGAGAATGTTTTAATTAGGGGGTTTAAGGTACATAGGTGCACAGATGAGGTAACTTGGTAAACTGAGTCTGTGCAAAATTATGGGACAAGGGCTTAAAATATAGGTGATGGACAATAGGAGAGTAGAGTAGACCAGAGATTTGAAGAGTTGCCCTGTCCCCAGGAGAATTAACTTCTTCAATGATCTTTCTTGCCTGACATGCTTTTCATATATTCCTATGTTGTCATAGGTGACAACAGCATGGTCTTAAGCCATACAAAATAAAGGCTAAAATAAACTGTTTAAGCCTAAATTGAAATGGATCTTGTTTTCCATTCAACAGCCCCAATCTTTAGGGTAGGGTTGGAAGGACCGAGTCTGCTGAGGCCCCAAAAGTCTGTGTGCATGTTCTGATCTGAGACTGTCGTGGACTTGTGTCCATAGAAGAGACCTCTTTTTGTGGGTTGTGAAAGGACTGCTCCCATGCAACACCTTTCCCAAAGCATCCCACATTTCTGGAAGTTCAGTTGGTATGACATTATACCCCATATTCTTCATAGTAATATTATGATACAAGCATATAGGGTGACCAGATGTCCCGATTTTATAGGGACAGTCCTGATTTTTGGGTCTTTTTCTTATATAGGCTTCTATTACCCCCCAACCCCTGTCCTGATTTTTCATACTTGCTGTCTGGTCACCCTATGAGTATGGCATAATCATGATGTATTTCATGCAAGATAAGATATGTGAGATATAATTGAAAAAGATATGATTTACTGAATATGTTGATCCTATTTGTATGCTTGGATCATTTTTGTATCTGAAGTTAGGAATATTGACTGTGTATATATATTTCATGCACTTATACTGGGCAACACTCATTAGGCAAAAAGCTCTCAGTCTAAATGACTGACTGGCAAGGGCCCATGCAAGTTGAGTGTCCCATCAGGGGAACACCTGGCTATGAATGGACTGTGGAAGACACCCATCTACATTTAATGGGCTTTCCTGTAAACATTCTAACTAAAGTATGGGTAATAGCCTCTGCTATGACTAAGCGAAGCAGCCATGGGCATGTGACTTGCCCACGTGACTCTACAGGAACATGTGATCAGGTCACCTGGTGCTGGACTCCATCTTGGGATGTCAGTGCTTTTCCATAGGCTGCCATGGGACCCAAGCTTGGAGACAATGGGGTCCCATCCTATGCAAAAGCTATTTAAGTCAGGAGAGTGACATAATCATGATTCTTCACTGACTCCCTACCCAAAGAGACTTCTGGAAACACCTGAGAAACAAAGACTGGACTGGGGGGAAGTGCTGGACCCAGGCTAGAGGGATTTTTAGCCTGTGAAAGGAACACCTGGTTTTTTTAAGCTCTAAACAAGTGGAGACTGCTTGCATCATCATTTAGGATGAGAATTTGCTACTGGTGTCCAATTTCATTAGTATAGTAAGCTTAGTTTGTGTATTTTGTTTGTTTGCTAGGTAATCTGCTTTGATCTGTTAGGTTTTAAGTGATTATCAGGGATAGCAATCTTTTATAGTTAGTAAACTTATTTTTGTTTTGTCTAAAACCAGTGTGTGGGAGCCCACATAACTTGGGCCAGAAAGCTGTTGCATAGCATCCTCCACATTGAGGGAGGTGGCAAATTGCATAAGCTTACGCTGTACAGATCTCTGTGCAGTGCAAGGTGGTATAATTTTGGATTTACACTCCAGAGGGGGGTGCATGCCTTAGGAACTGGGAGATGGCTTAGCTCTGCCATCCCAGGCAGGATCTGGTTAAGGAACCTGTGTGTAGGTAACTACAATTGGGTGTGTCCCTACTTGTATTTGTGCTGGAGTCTGGAGGAGTGGTGGGCTTGGCAGGCTAGTCACAGCAGTACAGTGTATAGGGAGCCCAGGCTGGTGGGTCAGGGGGGCTCAGTGGTACCCCAGTTCCAGGTGGCACCCCAGGGGAATCTGTCACAGTTGGCTCTATAAAGATCATTAAAACTGATGGTGTTGAGGAACTTCCTATTTTGTTTTAATTGTTTTCAATGTAAAGCAGAGGTACACATCTCTTGTTTGTTTCTTCTCCATTTAACTTCAGTGTCTGGATAGAAATTTCCTTCCTAACCAAAGTCGACCTGCTGCTGGCACAATTGCAATCCAGTACCCAGCCTCCTCTCTGTAACTGGATTGTGCTTGCTGGACTTGTGTCAACCAAAAGGATTGTGGATACAATTTATCGAGGTGCCTCTTCCCATTCTTCATGCTTCTGATTCTCTTCCACATAGGAGAGTTTAGGGTATTGCTGGGATTTTCCTCCTCCCCACCCATTCTGACTTTAACATGGTCACAGATGTATGGGTGAAGGCATAACTCAACAGATTAAAAAAATCTCATATGGAAGGAGCTTTCATTTAAAAGCTTGCCTTGTTACTTCTCTTGTCGTTTTTCTGACATTGGCAGACCAGATGTCAGCTCATGCCAAGGCCCCTAACCCTCACTGAACACTGGCATGTGCATAGCTGGAAACCAGGTGGGCTAACCTGTGTGTTAATATTGGTAAAATAGATATTAGAGTTATAAGAATATGTTTAGTGTTTGAAGTTCTTGTAGGGTTCTGCACATGTTAATCTTGCGTAACATCAGTACCCCATGTTATAAAGTTATATTAACTGTCTGCGCTGTAAACCTCTGGAGCTATTTAATGCTTCTTCTCTGTTTCAGTTACTGGCTTTCTTTCAGAAGGTGTTAGGTCCTACACACAAGAAGGCCCATTGAAACCAAATGATCCATTGTGAAACATCAAAAGACAGACTTTGTGCTGGTGGAGAAGCAATTAACACCTATGAATAGGAGATGTGCACAAGGCCTTGTCCCATCAGTTTGAATAAAAATCCTTGGAAAGAAGGAACTGTATCCATATGCTGCTTGGACTTCCTGAAGAGGGCAGGACTTCAATCAAAGCATAAGCAAGGGATCCCTGGCTGTTTAGCTTGTGTTTGCCCCAGGGGCGAACACAGGAATTGAAATGTGACAACTTTTGGAGAGGTATGTTCTGTGTCCCTGCTGTGGCCCCAGGAATGAAGGAGCTCTGGGCCTCTGCAGATTACTGGGGGGACAAGGCCTGCCCCCCCCTTGTGCACACCCCTGGCTAAAGGATCTATAGCACTTGCATATTACAGCAGTTTTCTGACACCTTTTGGAACCCAAAACTAGTGTGTGTGTGTGTGTGTTTACCTGCTTTAACCTTGTAAATAACTCATTTATTTTTCCTAGTTAATACATCTTTAGTTAGTTTATGATGGGACTGGCTACAAGTGTCCTCTTAGGTGAGAGATCTAGTGTACACTTTGTGACAGGTTCCCCCTGGCGTCCTGCCTGGAACTGGGGTACCACTGTACCCCCTCCCCTGACCTACCAGCCTGGATTTCCACTCACACAGTACTTCTGCCAAGCCCCCTCTCAGACTTCAGTACACACACAGGTAGGGACACACCCAGCTGTAGTTACATACACACAGGTTCTTTAACAAGCTCCTGCATAGGAAGGCACAGCTAAGGCACTACCCTGTTCCTAAGGCACACCCCACCCCCTGGAGTGGAAACCCACAATTATACCATCTTGCACTGCACAGCAAACTGGACAGTGTAAGCTCCTGAAATTCACCCTCTCCCTCAATGTGAAGAGAGAAATGCCACAGCTTTCTGCCCCAAGTTATGACTCCCACACACCAGTTTTAGATAAAGCAAAAATGAGTTTATTACCTACAAAAGATAACTTTTAAGTGATTATAAGGAATAGCAATCAGATCAAAGCAGATTACCTAGCAAATAAGCAAAACACACAAACTAAGCTTAATATACTACATAGGTCAGATGTGAATGGCAAATTCTCACCCAAAATGACGATGATGCAAGCAGTCTGCAGATTCTTAAGGCACAAGCTGCACTGGCTTGCAGCTTAGAAACCCCAGATGTTTCATTCACAGGCTAAAAATTCCTCTAGCCTGGGTCCAACACTTCTCTCCAATTCAATTCTTGTTCCTCAGGTGTTTCCAAGAGTCTCTTTGGGTGGGGAATCAATGAAGAACCACAATGATGTCCCTCCCCAGCCTTAAATAACTTTTGCATAGGGCAGGAACCCTTTGTCCAGTTGATGGTGCTGCCTGGCTAAGGCAGGCTGGTCCCTACCTTCTTCTGAAACCATACTGTGTCCTGGAAGCAGCCAGCAGCAGGTCCGGCTCCTAGGCAGGGGGACCACAGGGCTCTGTGCACTGCCCTCGCCCTGGGTACCGACTGTGCACTCCGGTTCCCGGCCAATGGGAGCTGGGGTGGGAGTGGTGCCTGCAGGCAAAACTGTTGCAGAGTTGCTTGCATGCCTCCAACCAGGAGCCGGACCTGCTGCTGGCCGCTTTCAGGGTGCTGTGCAGTCCGCAGTGCCAGGAGAGGCAGGAAGCCTGCCTTAGCACCCCGGCTGTGCTGCTGACTGGGAGCTGCCTGAGGTAAGCCTGCACCCCAATCCCCAGCCCTGAGTCCCATCTCCAAACCTGAAGCCCCTTCACCCCAAACCCCTCATCCCTGGCCCCAGCTCAGACCCCTGACTCCCTCCTGCACCTCATCGCCCTGCCCTAGCCTAGAGCTCCCTCCCACCCTGCAACCTTCACCCCCGCACTCCACATCTCTGCCCCAGCCCTGAGACCCTCCAAACTCCTCATCCCCAGCTCCATTGCATCATGGGGATCAACAATTTTCTTCAGCTGCGTTGCCAGAAAAAAAGTTTGAAAACCACTGATTTAGACTGAGAGCCTTTTGCCTAGTGGGCATTGCCCAGGAATAACTACATGAAATACAGATACAGTCAATATTCCCAACTTCAGATTCAAAAATGACACATGTATACAAATAGGCTAATCATATTCAGTAAATCGTAACCTTTCCAAAGACACCTTAAGTGATGTATCTTGCATAAAATACATTATGATTGTCATAATCATATCATAATAATATCTTGGTGAAGAATAGGGGGTGCAATGTCACAATGATAGGACTGGCTACAAGTATTCTCTTAGGTGAGAGATCTAGGGTGAGTGACTTGTTCTTTGGGACTGGGAGTCACCCGACTATGGTTGGGTGTGGGGTGTTGGGTGTGTAAGGGACTATCTATCACAGGGGTTCTCAAACTTCACGGCATCACAACCCCCTCCTGACTACAAAAAAATATTACATGACCCCAAGACGGGGGGCCAAAACCTGAGCCTGCCCTAGCTCCGCTGCCCCGGGCAGGGGTGCCGAAATCCGAGCCCCATGGCCTCTGGGAGTGGGGCAAAGCTGAAGTATTTTATCAACTACAATTGGTTAATACCACAATTAAAACATCCCTGATTGGTTAATAATTAAATCACAGTGTTTTAATATCATGTGCTGCACAGAGCCACTTGCAGCTCAAGAACCACTGGCTGAGTAGCCGTGTGTTAATGCCTTCCAGCATTTCAACACCTCCATTTTATCTCTGCCCTTCTTCCCAATAGAACTGACCATGTTGACACCATGAATGACTTATCTCCCAGACAGAAAGAAGAAGAATGGGAGCAGGGGGGTGTCATAAGTAGATAGGTAAGGGTTAATTTTCTTTTACCTGCAAAGGGTGAACAAAGGGGAAAACAAGCACCTGACCAGAGGACCAATCAGAGACCTGGATTTTTTTTAAAGTCTGGGAGGGGACTGGAAATCAGGGTCTTTTTGTTTTCCTGGGCTGTGAGTAAATAAGTTTTTCTTCTAACTCCATCTTCTTTCAAATCTTCTCCTAAACATCTGTGAGTACAAAAGGAAAACAAAGTAATCGGCTGTGATGAGCTTTGATTTGTATTTACATGTGTGTGGTGTACTGTGTTGGACTGGTTTAATTGGGCTATCTTTTAAATCAGACTGTTTATTCATATTTTCTCTAAGCAAGAGCCTGTATTGATCTCTTAATGCAGTAACATTGTTTTGTATTTTCTTTCTTTTTAGATAAAGTTTTCTTTTTAAACCTTGTGGAAGTTTCTTTTCCTAGTGAGGCAGAGGGGAGAGGAATCTCTGTGCCCAGAGCTCTGTTATATCGGTGACAGGCTAGAGGGGGGAGGGAAAAGCCCAAACTCTGTGTCTCACCTTCCTATTGTCCCAGGGCGGGAAAAGGCTACAGGACAAAGGGAGGGGGAATCTCTTGTGTGAGCTGACTAGGTGAATGCATAGCCTCGGGGAAGCTAGATTGCCTCTCCGGTTGTATTCAAGGAGTGAAGTATAGCATCGCACCGGTTAACCCAGGAAAGGAGAGGAAGCTGGGGGATGAGATAGGGAGACCCAAGGGTCTGGGTCTTGGGGGGTTTCTCCAGGGAAAGTCTGGGGGGACCAGAGCGAGGCAGGCGCTATTTTCCTGTCTGGTGGCAGCGAGATAGATCCAAGCTGGGTATAAGCTTGGGGAAGGTTCACAGTAAACACTCAGAGGCTGAACTCTAAGTCCAGATTTGAGACAGACGTTTATTACAGGGGGAGAAGAGGGGAGTTGGGAATGGGGGCACGCACACAGCCCCTAACAAAGGGGAAGGGAGAATAGTGGACCTTGGTATGGGGAGAGGGGGCACACAGAACCCCCTAGCATGGAGGAAAGCTGTGGCATGCAAACCCCACTCAAGGCAGGAAAGAGTTAATGAGGTACTGGAGATGCAATCAACCTGCTCTGCAACACCAGGGAGGTATTAAAGAGGAGAGGTGAGCACAGCTCTGTTGCTAAGAGGCAGGTTGGGTGAGCAGGTGGAGGGTGGATGCTCATGATGGCTGGGCCTAGGGAGACTATTGGTGGTCAGGTATCCTGGAGGAAAGGGAAGAGTTGGTTTCTTTATGCTTGTGGTCTGGTGGGTGGGTACCCTGGAAGGGGTAGAGCTGTCAGAGGCCCAGTTGGAGCATGGAGCAGCGGAGGACCCACGAAGTTGGAGTGGCGGCTGTGCTGCTTGATGCTGTGAGGGGGGTGTTCTGGTAAGTCTGTGCTAATCCAGGTGGGAATGGGGGTTGGGGAGGCAGACAGAGCACCTGGCATGGGGGGAGAATGGGGGACATGGGAGTGGGTGGAAGGGGGAGATGGAGGATTCTGGTGAGGTGATAAGGGGGTGCACACAGAGCCCCTCTCAGGGGGACCCTAGGAGGGAGGAGTAATAGGGGCACACACAGCTATGGGGAGCAGGGTCACAAACAGACCCTGGTGGTAGTAGAAGACTGAAGGACCCTGATATGGGGGAGGGGGATACACACACAACCCCTGCAAGGAGGGAATTGGGGGACTTACAGGAAGTTCCTGAAATAGAAGGTGATGGGAGGGTGGCACACAGGGTTTGTGGGGGGAATGGAGGGATACCTCAGGGACTCTGTGTGCGCAATGATCTCCGCCTACAGAAGCTATAAAGTGTGTGACCACTGACCCTTCCCCCAATAATGTTACGATTTATGTGTGTCTATCTGTGGTGCTCAGACTTTACATGAAGAAATGTTTGCTTTAAAAGTGAGAAGGGATGTAACCTTTAAAAATCACGTGCAGTGCCTTGAGTTACAAGTAAAGTCCTCATGGCTGGATCTCCAATTTCCCTGAATGAGGTGGATGGATAGTGATTTAGTTCTGTTGAAAGACTCTATTAGCTTAATATGAAAGAAATGCCAATAAAATGGAACATATAAAATAAATAGAGGATAACTTATCCCTGTGGGACAGATCTGATCACTCACTGACTACATCTACTACATCGTGGTCTGCAGTAAATAAAAGTATTCTGTTATCCTTTCCAAAATTGTTAGTTTTTCAGATTGTTTTATTTATTGTTCCTGGAAACAATAAATAGGCTAGATGATGCGTTAAATATATTTCAGTTAAAATGGGCTCTAACTAAAAGGATAATATAGAGAGATTTAAAACACTTTTTTTACAATTATGAAAGCAAGGCTTCACCCTAGACATGAGACTTGAACCCCTAATCTCTAGGTTAGGAAGCTAGTGCCTGTATTAGGCCACTAGAACTGGGCAAAAAGGAGTTTGTATCATTTGCCACTTGATTTCTCATATTGCTCTGAAGTAGAGTTGCATGAAGATTTCTGTTCCTTCAAGTCCCTTTTCTGCCTCTTGCTGAAACTAAGCCCTGTTAGTCCCCTCCTACTGCAAGCAGCTTTTTATCTTCTGCTTTTTCCAGATGCATCTGCAAGAGTCCTCACTCAATTCATTTTAGCACCAAGCAACTGGTTTCATACCAGAGTGCCAGTGACTCAGGAGCTAGACAGCATATCTCTTTCCCACACCTAGCTCACAAGAACAATATCCCAATGCTTTTCTTATTTGGACACTTTCACTACAGAAAGTGAATCACCCTGAGAGTAACAAGCTCCTTTCTCTGTGAGCGTTTAACTCTGGGTGGGCATTTGGACACAAGCTCTTTTGATTATACACAGCGCAGCTGGGCATGATCACTTGTGTGCCTAGGTACATAGCACATCTGTGTATGCATTGTTTGACCTGAAGCTTTATTTTTCATCACACCCACATCTGGTGGCAAAATCTTCAAAGGATAAATTGTGGGTAATTTTCACATTACTTCCTTATACATGCATTTGTAGCACCTCTTGTTTTTCTGGCTTATCTTCCTCCCCACCTTTCTATAGAGATGCTAGGCTGACACCATGCACTTGTCAAAAATGCATAGGGTTAAATTAGAGCTATAATAATAGGACCTATTTCTCATGCATAGGGATCAGTTCTGAATGGGTTGAGGAGGGCAGGATTGTTATGTCTGTGTTGCGGTCTGGGAGCTAAGCTCTGCTTTCCCTACTGTTGTGGGGAAGCTGCTTTCTCAGCCCAAGTGTGTGCAACTACTTCTTGGCAAATCACTCTTCAAAACAATCTCCATGGCCTTTCCTCTAGACAGTCTCTCTAACACATTTCTCCTTATTTTCCCATTGAACACTTTGATCTTTTTCTGATGGTTGGAAATTACCTTTATTAAAACAAAACCGACCACGAAGGGACTCGAACCCTCAATCTTCTGATCCGAAGTCAGACGCCTTATCCATTAGGCCACGCGGTCACGTTAGGTAACTTGAGATAAGTGTCATAGCCAGCCCTTAGTTGTGGCCTTTAAGGCTCATTGGCGGTACAGCCGAGGAGGTTCAGGCTATAAGAACAATGCGATGCTAGTTACAGTTACCCCTGCGCTGCGAGGGAAGCTCACGGTACCGTTTGCGTCTCTTCCGCATCTGTACTGGGCGTGGGAAAATTCTCATCTGAGCCTTTTAAAAATGTATTGGCCATACTACTAATTAATTAAACCCAGAAGCTGTTTTTCAGTTTTATTTCTTGTTCTAGGCAAACCTTCGTTTTCTTTCAAACATTATTTCAGTGCCTGAAGCTTTCTAATCAAAATATCGACTTGCATCCTAGCGTAGGCTGCTCGCGGTTGTTGTCGGAACTGAAGGACTCATTTTCCTGGTGTAGCTGTAAAAGCGGCTGTCCAGGGTTGTGACAGTCACCTGACTAATTAGTAAGATCACTCTAATCAGCTGATGTATAAAAATGTTGTCATTGCCCCTGATGAGGTGTGACAAAATTATCTTTAAAGGATGGGGAAAAAATGAAACGTGAATTCAGACGTTATTGTTATATGGGCCTATCTGTAACTGGCTGTTACTTTCAACAAAACTGCCTTTGTTTCCTGGCTTGGAGGATTTGAAGGGCACGTGCTATGCCGGAAGTACTGTACACCTGAGCGCTAAGCTAACAGCTAACGCGGGATTCGAACGCTTGACTTGCTGTTCCACAACTACTAAGCTCTTTCCTCCAGGCCACGGGCTCACGACGGGATTTCGTCCCGCCCTGTGGTAACTAGTATGTGACGCGAAGAGCTGAGCCGTGTTTGTGCGCGGCTGGGCGGGAGGGCAGCCCCGTGCCCGCCCCTCCCCGTCCCCCAGGGCCCAGCAGCGGCTCTTTATCGACCTCCCCCTGGGTTTGCAAGGGGACGTCACGCTAGTTTTGGCGGGAGTTTGACGTGATGGTGACATCATCCCTCAGGGGCTCGTTCCTCCTCTCCCCGCTGTCTGCGTTGTGGCGGACAAGGCGGGGGGGGGGGTGTCCCGGGGGGGGTGTCACTGCAAGGGACCGGGCGGGGGCAGAAGCTTTTCTGCAATTTTACTAACCGGTGTGAGGGAGGGCAGCCCACAATGCTGGCGGCGCCCCCCCTTACTGATTTCAGGAGGCGCTGCGGAATGGGGAGCGCCAGAGGCGATTACGTTGTAGGGGGAAGAGGAAATCCAAATTCTTGGCAGTGGATTATACAAAATAGGAGGGAGAAATAAAATTCGGCCACCACAGAGTTAAGAAATAGTGTGAGCAGCTTGTTCTCATGGAGCCCCAGTGGCCTAATGGATAAGGCACTGGCCTCCTAAGCCAGGGATTGTGGGTTCGAGTCCCATCTGGGGTGAAAGACTTTTCCTCCCCGTTTTTAGAAATAAACCGTATCTCCATCTCTAGGCGACATTACTGGCTACAAATTTAAACGGCAGAGCATTTCCTCTTTGGTGCTCTCCAGTTTTCTCAACAGATAAAAGGTAACCCAGCAAGGGACTCCTGGCTGACTGGTTGGCCTTTTCCAGCACAGCTTTGGCACTGGGCGCAGGAGGACAAAGGACCCCGAGCCCTTGAGGCACAAATCTCTTCTAAGGGACTAGCTAGAAGCAGGGAATTCCCTTTTGAAGGGGATGGGCCAGCTGCCTCTGGAGAACAGCAGTTTGGGCCTGGCTAGTGACCATGGTAGTCTCAGTGCTATTCCACCAATGCCCCTCACTGTGACATTCTGGTAGATCATCTGCCTATTGAGCTGGTCCCAACCCCTGCATTGGGAGCAAAACGTGTGTCTCAAGCAGTGGGTCTCAAACCTTTGTATTGGGGACCCCTTTCACATAGCAAGCGTGCGTGCGACCCGCCTTATAAATTAAAAACACTTTAAAATATATTTAACACCATTATAAATGCTGAGGCAAAAGGGGTTTCAGGTGGAGGCTGACAGCTTGCAAACCCTCTCCCCTCAATAACGTCACTGCTGCCTGAGGGGTCACAACCCCCAGTTTGAGGACCCCTGGTCTAAAGCTATAGGGAGAGAGACCAGTTCCTAGCACTAGCTCCTTGCCATGTCTGAGCTCAGGGCGCCATCCTGTCGCTTTTTGATTCGCTCAAAGAGTTTTGTGAAAACTTTATTTCCTCCTATTGATTTTTCCTTTTCTGTTTTACCCAGACAGGTTCACTGGGTGCTATTCAAATATGTCCTGTTTTCCATTAACCATAAAAGCAGCAACTAAGTCATGCCTCTAACAGAGTTGAAGACATATTCCTCATACACCCACAAAGCACTTTAATGGCCACTGAATCAATTTAGTGTGGACATCCCTTTACAACTGAAAAGAACATATTCTCCCAGCAAGCCTCAACTTTTTTTTCTTAAGTCATTGTTTATTTAGAGTAGACTCTGATAGAGCCCACAATATGCTAGGGGTTTCCATATTCATAAGCAAATGTAGTTCCCTTGCTTTGAAGAGTTTATACCCTCAGGGCGGAGGGTGGGGAGTTACCACAAGGGGGGGACTCAGGTCGGAGGCAGGGAGCTGCCGCAGGAGGCGCGCCTCAGGGCGGGGGGTGCACAAGGTGGAAGTTTCGCCTAGGGCACGAAACATCCTTGCACCGGCCCCGGTTGGGCTACAAAAAAATCATGAGTTTGGCTTTAAAGCAATATGCTTCAAGAAGCCCCTTGGGTGCGTTTTCATTGGTTTCTGGGTTCTGAGCCTTTAGTTTACCCTTGCATCACCTTTTCCAGCTTCCCTTCGCCCTCCCAATCATGAGGGCTATACATTTTTTGTATTTAACAAAAGCTGAAATTCTGATTTAAGATCCCATCTCCTGCAAACTAGTGATTACAACACCAAATGTCACTAGACTTGTGATAAAATCACAAGAGCTGGCACCATTTATGCCTTTATATAAGCTTATAACACTTTATTCTATGTCATTTTTCATTCAAGGGAGACAAACATGCCCATTATGCTCTTCTAACCCAGAGATAGTCACTGTCAGCTGGTAATTATGTTTGCTTTTCTTTAATGAGACAAAACTTAAGTCACTCTTCTTTGCTTGAAAAGTTCATAAACATGCAAAAGTGTCAGTGAGAGACATGTGGCCTTATGTTAATGGAGTGAGCTGTATAATAGTGCCTCTGACTTCAGATCACAAAAGTGAGGGTTCACGTTCTTTTTATACTGCAACAGTTTGGTAAAATGTTAAACTTCCCACAGCTCCCATTGGCTGGGAACAGTGAACTGTGGCCACAGGGAGCTGAGGGGCTCCATGCCTGTGAATGCTCCAGGTAAACAAAACAACAATGTATTAGATATTCAATTCAATGATTCCATAGAATTTAAAATCATCAAATTTTGGTGTAGACCCGTTTATAAGCTGACTCCTGCTCTTTGATGCGTCCTTTTTTTACCAAAAATATTCGGCTTATGAATGAGTATATATATTCTATAGAAGCAGGGATCGCTCTCACACATGAATACAGAAGGGCCTACAATAGGGGCAGGAGGAATTAAAAAAAAAAAAAAATTATGTCATTCTTTTAAAACATGGAAAACTTCTGAGACATAAATATTCTACTGCAAATATTGTTAGTGAAAACCCACTTTACTAAATACAAGAAAGCAGATGTTAAATTACATTTTATTTTTACATGTTTTAAGCAAAGACTTTTTTAAAGACAGTTTATAATTTTGAGTATCCTCTTCAGTTTCCAGGCCAATGTGTTTAAAAATAGGATATCCAGGCAATTTTTTTTTTGTCTTCAATCAAAGTCTACCCTCCTGCTTTGTTTTATAGTTGAATGAATTTTTTTCTGTCGCAGTCGTTCACGATTCATTTTTTGCACCCTAAAAACAGAGAAAAAGTGCCTTAAATAGCGTAGCCCTAGACATTTAAAAACAACTATTATTCCACACTTGTCTTATGATAAAACACACCACATGTTACTAGGTGCTGTCCATGCATGCAGGGAGACAATTCGGATGTTGTAATCTAAGTAAATTGCTGAACTATAATGAATTATTCATGCTAGGGTAGGAGTAGAAAAATCTCATGTCTCAGAGTGTAAGTTGATCATAACAGAGGCCAGGAAGGAATTCCAGGCCTTCTCAACCCAAAACAACATTACACAGTTGGCCATAGGAACCTTTCACCTTCCTTTAGAGCAGTGATTCTGAACCTGTGGGCTGCTTGTGGCCCAGTCAGCACCCAGCTGCTGCCCATTGACATCCTCAGTGCTATACAAATAGTATATATACTGTGTGGATGTGGCCCATATAACACATAGAAAGCTGCATGTGTGGCCTGCCACAATGGTAAATAGGTTGAGAACCACTGCTCTAGTCACTTGTAGAATGTGGATACCAGATTTGATGGACCAGTGGTCTGATCAGGTATGAAAAAAATTATTACAGTGGCTAGCACAGAATAAAGTTGCATTAAAACACTCCAGGTCCAGAAGTGATACAACAGTGCAAGTTACTTTGAATGGTGTAGCTAGAGCAGCCCTGCCTGATCCATTGGCTCCCTATTGCAGCTCTGCTACAGTCCCTCCTAGCATCACGATAGCCCTGCCCAGGGACAGCTATCTTTAAACCACCTGCAAATTCCAATTGGATTGGGTAACTGGATTCTGTCTGGATAATCCAAATCTAGTTGAAGTGGAGCCCTGTTTTTGTTTTATACCTGGCTATGAGGAGTTGGGAGTTCTCCTTTGATACCACACTGGATTTCTCAGTGGCCTCCTTAATCATGTTTCTGATTTTTTCCAAGCAGTCTGCCAGATTCCTCATTTGGTAGCGACTCACTTCAGAGTTTATGATCAGCTCGCCAGATTTATTTATTTTATTCTTGTGCTGGGGAGGAAAAGAGGTAAAATATTTGACCACGAACACTGTTAGAAACGTATCATTTCCTGGCATAGAAACTGTGACAGATTTGGCAATTTTCCACAAAATCTTTGGGAAATCTTTTGAATTAAGTTTAAATAGCTTTGAAATCCATTGTATTATAAATACAAAATGTATGTATTATTGTGGGATTGTAACTTCTTTAGGGGCAGATGTGGCCAACATTAGCCCCCGGGAAGGGTTATGAGCTTCAAAGGACTATTTTAAACAATGTGCCAGACAAAAAGGAACTTCTGGGACATAGTTAAGTGGGTTTCCTAGGAAATAATGGTGCAGAGAAGAATACAAATTCCAACCGCTGGACCCAACCTTTTGAAGCAGAGCCCTGAGGAAAGAACCATAATCTGATGCATTACCTATGCATGGTCTCTGAAGATCACAGAATATCAGGGTTGGAAGGGACCTCAGGAGGTCATCTAGTCCAATTCCCTGCTCAAAGCAGGGCCAATCCCCAGACAGATTTTTACCTCAATTCCCTAAACGACCCCCTCAAGGAGTGAACTCACAACTCTAGGTTTAGCAAGCCAATGCTCAAACCACTGTATAAAGGAAAGGCTAACCTATGCATGCGTCCTAGGTCTGAGCTAACTGTTATAAATTTGTAACCACACAAAACCCCCTTGGGGGTTTGAAAGTCTGATCACCTGCCAAAGCCACTGTTGAAGTTGGGGGTGATCTCTGATAAGCTTAGCAGCATGGGTGTAGGTTTTGTTGCTCTACTCCCATAGTTCTTAATGTTTTCTTTGCAATGCTTTCACTTTCAGAATAAATGTGCTGGCCTGGAAAGGACTGTTTCGTAATTTATAACTGTGGACAATTATGCTGTTTATAGCCTCTCAGGAGAAAGCAAAGCAGGCCTACTTAGGCAGTTTGACTTGCTGGGGAAATCATAATGTGGGTAGGGAATCACGCAGCCCGGAAAAACTGAGGTCCGGAGAGAGAAAGATGCAGGTCTCCACCCAAAGAAGATGATAGCTGAGGAGCTGCAAGCCTGGACTGGGTGCCCTAGCCCATGCCCGTAGTAGGAAATGCAGATGCAGTTGCCCTCAACTGTGATAGAAGGCTGTAAAGTTAAACAAAATGGTTGAAAGGGGGAGGAAAAGGTTGACAGTTACCATCACTGCTATTTTCTGCCTCACATCTTCTGCAATCCAATCAGCTGATGCCAAATGGAATCTAATTTCTGCCTTACTATTCACTGTGAGTGAAAGAAAGAAGGGAATGTTTAATTCATCTCATGCAATTCACATTCAAAAGCAGCTGGTGATTAGATTGCCATGATGATTCTAATTTGAGTGTGCAGCAGGATCACAGCAGTTTCCACTTTTTACATCTTTTTCTGCTCTTCTTGGTGCCACGGTTAAAAAAAACTCTACTTAGCTGTTTATATGGACTTAATCATACTATGTGATCACCAGGGCATTATCAAATAGAATCTAACTGCTACTTCCAATTACAAAGACTAAATCACTTAATACTTATTTCAAAAATATATTTTATCCTGATATTTACCTTTTTTTAAAAAGTTTCCCACCATATGTTGTTTGTAATACCTTAGTTAACTGGAAGTTGGTGTGTGTTTTTTAATCTGGTTTTAAAAACTCTGATTACTTTCTGCATGTTTCTCAGCTTGTAACATGAAAACAGACTAGTCAGTTTCACTTTCAGGTTCTCATGCATTGCAATGTTGCACAGTTCAAGTTGCAAACACTGAACAGACCTGTTTTTGTTTAAACAAAGTGGTTTCTATTGGAATAAAAATAAAATTATTAAACATTTCTCCTGGTCGTTAGTTTTCTGATGACTTCTTTTTATAACTCAAATTTTGGGTTAAGCTTGGCAGGCCTAAATGTCCCTTTGAATGTCTTAACTATAATGAAAAATGAGCAACAATCAAGGTCAATCTCAAATTTGATTAGGATATTTAAATAGCATTGGCAATCCAAGTTTTCAAGTTGTTGTACAGTCTATATATTTTTAAATCCACAGAATATTTTTTCTACCTTTATTAACATTCTGGCCTCCGGGTCCACTGCTCCGGCAATAGGATATGGACAGACAATCTAAGAAGACAAGAATGCAGGAGTACTTAATCCCACAGCCAGATCTACAACTAATCACACTGTAAGAAACAGAGAAAAGAAATACTCTAAATCAGTGTGTCTCAACCTTTCCAAGCTACTGTCCCCTTGCAAGAGTCTGATTTGTCTTGTGTCCAGTTTCACCTCAATTAAACTACTTGCTTATAAAATCAGACATAAAAATACAAGTGTCACAGCACACTACTACTGAAAAATTGCCGACTCTCATTTTTATTATAATTATAAAAAATCAATTGGAATATAAATATTGTACTTACATTTCAGGGTATAATATATAGAGCAGTATAAACAAATCATTGTCCGTATAAAATTTTAGTTTGTACTGACTTCATTAGCCTTTTATAAAACTAGGCAAATATCTAGATGAGTTGATGTACCCCGGAAGACCTCTGCACACCCTCAAGGGTACGCACACCCCTGGCTGAGACCCACTTAAATGACGTGGGGATGGGGGAGAGAATGCAAGTTGAAATGGCCAACTCAAAATCCACGCTGACTAGCTCTGGTAGAGTTAAGACAGCTCCTGAAGTGGAAAGATAGCTACAACAAATACGATCCTCTGAGGTATTTGATATTTCTATGTCACTGTTTTGTTACAAGGAAACGTGCGTACAGATTATCTAATCAGGGCCTGATCCAAACCCTACTGAAGTCAGTGGAATGACTACTAGTGGAGCGGGTTTTGGACCAGTACTTTACTGCTTTAATCCCCAAAATGAGAGTTAAAGAATTCCACCTTATCCCGCCCCACCAAATACTTTTCTTGCTCAGGCTCAGAAAGGCTTTAACCATTACAGGCAAGATTTTCAGTCTCGTTGCTTTATATTAAATACTGATCTGCCTTATCCAAGTCATTCTAAATTTTAATTGCCCTTCTGCATTATATTTCCTCCACCTATCCCATTTTCTATCATCCAATATCATAATCATCATAGAGACTCTCTTCCTGCTCTTAGAGTGTACAAAACAAATTCAGGATTTATTCAGTTTCTTGTCAGGTTCCTCCACCCTCTTCTTCCAGTCATCAACACATCTTGTGCACAAAACTTACTCTGTGATCAATTCCTTATGTTTATGGGTAACATTTCAATGCTAATGGAAGCTGTAGAAATTAATACTTTGCTAATGACTTACTACTTTGCTTTTTGTTGTTTCTGTGCAAGTAACTGAAATCCTTTAGATTATTTTGATTGATTTACTGGCAATAAAACCCCACTGAAAGTAACTTGGACAAAGAAAAGGCATTTGTCTTATATGCTAGACTTACCCATAGGAATATCAGGAGAGGTTTGTCTTGTCCCATCCTATAAAATACACACACACAATGAAGCAACTGCATTTGATGCTACAGAAGGCATTTTTGCAACAAAGTCAGTCTCTAGAGCAGTTTAGAAGAAAAAATAATTACAGAAGCTATTGCTACATAACTACTCTCTTTCAGAAAATGACATGTTCAAAATTGTCTTGTGAAAACATCCCTGTAATCAGTTTTATATCATGGACCTAGAACTATTCTTTTATCTGGCGTCTGCACCTGAGAGTGGGTTGCTGCAGTGGCCTGGTTTATAATTCTCATTTTTGCACCTTTCACCTGTGGTGTCCATGTTGGGTATTTTCCTCTTTCCCTTGTACAAGACAACACATGAGCTAATCTGTTTACAATCCTGCTCTACAGGCTCTTTCCACACAAGCTGTTTTTATTGTCTATTTTAGGCATTTGTAATATGCCATCCAGACATTCCATACGTGTTGTACTAGTATAGCCTTACCTTCCCTCCTCACTGCTCTCCCTTTTTCCATAACTACGTTACATGTCACTTGGTGGCTTTCAACTTCCCAGGGAAGACATCACAACCAAGGATGCCGTTACTCTTTTTATCTTAGGCCTTGTCTACATTACCACTTTACAGCACTGCAACTTTCTTGCTCAGGGGTGTGAAAAAACACCCCCCTGAGGGCTGCAAGTTTCAGCGCTGTAAAGTGGCAGTGCAGACAGTGCTCCCAGCGCTGGTAGCTACTCCTCTCATGGAGGTGGGGTTTTTTACAGCTGGTGCCATGTTAAGGCGCTGAAGACATACCCTTGGAGTCTCCCTGTTTTTGTTGTTGAGGTTCTGCTCCCTGTAAAGCCCAGCACTCAGGACAGAAACAGGTCCTCAAAGTAACTTTTATGGCCAAGAGACATCACATGAGGCTGTGTTGCAAGGCTGTTTCTCTAGCACAGGATAATGTCATGGGGCAATGGATCACAGGGAGGATTCTGAAACCACCCCACAGGCATGACATAGCCACTAAAGGGGAGTTTATTTTGAATGAAACAAGAGGCAACAACAGATGCATATAACTTGCCATCACCTATTATTTGCTCCCCCATTGCACTCAAGCCACGCCCATCATCTTCTATTACTATTAGGCCCCGCCCACTGCAGTCTGCCCGCCCCTCTGTCCCCTCCCACTTCTATCAGGTCCCACCCATTGCACTCAAGCCACGCCCCTGCCTTAACATTTTGTCTTGTCTCCTCCGCACGCACTTGGGTGCCCTCCGGCGCGTCGCTTCTGTTGCGTTCCGGATAGAGCCTGTCCAGGGCGTATTCGCTCCGGAACTCGGAGCTGGGGGCGGCGCCGGCGGCGGCTCGGTGTAGGATGCCTCGGGGGGTCCGGGCGGGGAGCAGCACCGGCCTCGCCCAGCAAAGGCCCCGCAACACGCGCGCCGCCATCTTGGTTCCCTTGCGTGCACTCCCCTTAGGTGTCCGCCGCCTGGCCGGGAAACAGCGACTGCGCTGCAGGGGTTCCGGGGCAAGTTCCTTTGGCCAGTGCTGCTGTGAGTGCAGGTGGGGCTGCGGTTCGCAGGGTAGGAGCTGCTGCGGACACCAGGGGCGCCCACGCGGCGTGGCCCCAGCACTCCCAAGAGGCCTGGTTGCGCGGGGCTGTCTCGCTCTCACCCCCCCCCCAATAGCCAAGCCCCTGCCCCACGCCTCCCCACCTGCCCCTACACAGAGGGTTGCAGCGTCACTCGCTCAAATTTGGCCCAGCTGTGTCCTGCCCCCTCTTCCACCCCCAGTCGGGGAGGCTTGGCCAAACCTGAGCAACACTGTGCCCCAGGACCACCTTGCAATGCGCGCAGGTCCAGCAGGGCCAATGGGGCAGGAGCCACCACAGAGGGGTGAGTGCAGGCAGCCTTGCTCTGCAACCACCCTTGCCCCCCAGTTCTCCACTCCTTGGGGGCAGGACTCAACCGTGCAGCCTCTCTCTCCCCAGGGGCAGACATGGCCTACCACCTTCCTGGGGGCAGGACCCATCCTGCTTTAACCACTGGAATTGTTGGGAGGGATGTGGAATGGTGGTGGGGTTGCATGGTCAAGCAGAGGTGTCCTAGTTTCCAAGGCTAGAAGGGATCCTTGTGATGATCTCTGTCAGGGTCATCAAACTGGGGGTCATGAGCTGCCAACCTCCATCTCGGAGTTCCAAACTCTGCTTCTCCTCCAGCATTTATAATAGTGTTAAATATAAAAAAGTGTTATTAATTTATAACAGGGAGGGGGTTGCACTCAGAGGCATGCTGTGTGAATGGGGGTCACCAGTACAAAAGTTTGAGAGCCACTGGTATAGGGTGACTTTAACACAGGCCAGAGAATATTCCCTAATTTCCTCTGGAGAGTGGAGTGACACATGGTGGTGTGTGGCTCTGATAATATTGCATATTGTGGGGTGCGCTAATGTCTTGGCTTTGTGTGCAGATGTTACCTGGCCCTCTATTGTGCATTGATCAGTATTTCTGTTTTGGCAATGCCAAGTGTTCAAAAATCATGAGTACTCTTCTCCCCCTCTCAAATCATAGAATTGATTTAAAAATCATGAGATTGAAGATAAATGCATTTTGAATTCTTTATTTGCATTCTGGCTTTTGCATGGTTAGGGTTCATGTGTTCAAGCTTCTCTTTGCAGTCATGATGACTAGAAACTTTTTAAAAAATGAAAGCTGAGATTCTAGTGTATTTCTATGATGCCAGGCTCTAGGTCCTTAACAGAAACATCAAGTATATTAAGTCTTGCATAAAATCATGAGAGTTGGTAACATTGGTATTTTACAGTAAACCCCCCAGTCCCAACAGCATATGCTAATGTTACTACAGTATCTTGGGCCAATTCCTATAAAATCCCAGAGTATTTTCTTTTTGTAAGAATGAGAGGGTGCATATCACAAGTCATTATATGTCTCCACCCCCTCTTTAATGATTACATATAGTAATGATGAAGTGTTTTCTGGGCACCTAGACTTCTCCAATAGACCAGAGATAAGGCCTAGTCCTGTGAGATTCTAAGAGCCTTATGGAAAGTGCTGAGCACCCTCCATTTCCCTTGAAATAGGAACTTTACTACTTGACAGAAACAGGCAGGAGTCACTGCTTCTGGCAGTAGGGTAATGGGCAAAGTGGGGACAGTACTGCCAGAGCCTCTTACGGTTTTGGCAGGAATAGAAATGGTATTAGAGATAAGAAGTCAAAATATTTGAAATGTTGGTGTGGCGGGAGGCTACTCTGCATGTGTAGGGGTTGCGTAACAGGATCTGAGCTTAGGTGTCTGGTAATCGTTGCTGAGGCAGCATGCTCAGCTCCTTGGGAAAGGAGTTAAATGTTTTATGTCCTCCTACGGCTGACGCTAAGCAGTGCTAATGGGCCATGGAAGGCACTGCTTTTAATCTGATCTGTGTATTACCATGGCAACACAGTTGTTTGGGAAGGGAGACCCTGGGGACTTCTGCTGATAATTGAATGCTTTAAAAAAAAAAAAAGTCAGTCATCAGAGCCAAGTAATGCCATCTGGTGACCTTAATTTCAAGCAACAAGCAGGTAAATGTTTTATGATTTGTAGCCGAAGGGATGGAGAAGAAATAGCGGTAGCAGGAGGATTCACTTTGCCAACTGTTGTTAAACCTGTCAGCATTATTGTCTCACTGGCTGTACATGCCAAGAGGACATCAGAACGAAGGTGACTGAAGTGACCCAACTGAACCCAAACTTTGACTGAAGACACCTTTCTTCTTTTTCCACCTTGTGTCGGTTGAGAGCCCTGCCACAAGAACCCTGTGTGAAGTAGAGACGATATTGGGTTACAACCAGCATCCTTTCGCCTTTCTCTTGTTTAGGGGAAGGGTATGGATGAGAGATGTGCATGTAGAGGTGGTTTGGATAAGACTTGACTTTGATGTAACTCAAACAGAACCAGGCTTTTAAGGCTTAATGAAGCATGGAGAATTAAAATCACCAATGTTGGGGCTTGTTTTTAAAGCAGGTTCATTCCATCTGGAGACATATGTTATTGTGGAGCAAGGGCTGTACGAAACCATCCCATAATTTGTGATGGTGGGGTGATGTGCCTAAGGATGTATTCACACCTTGCACAGTGATCCTAGCAGATTTCGCAAGCCAGTTGGGCTGGGCCAGGTCCATACTTGGATGGGAAACTTCCATAGAAACCATAGGTGCTACAAGAAATGATGCAGGTGACTGTAGATGGCATTCTTCTCTCTGAGGTCTCAGTTCTGAAAAGCAATTAAACTTTGCTTAAGGAAATCCATTCCTATTCCTGATTGTGGAGGCTTTTTAGATTTGGGACTTGAATTGGAACCAACTCATTGTCCCAGAGTGGTGTCGATGGAGCTGGGCTGGGTGTAAGTGCTGTCTTTCAAACACAAAGTAAAACTGAGTTTTAGACCACGTGGTCATTAAAGATTCTCACACACCTATTCTGATGAACCTAGGTTTTCTGGCCAAATTCTGATCCTGCTGCTCTAAATTTCCCCTGCAATTGCAACTGGGTACAGTTTGTTATTCACTTCCTGTCTTAAACTGTTTAAGGGTGTTTCTGTGTGGTGTTACACAGATGCCACCTTCCATTAGACAGCTGTCTACATTTCCATGGTAGGTAAAATGATCATTATAGCTTCTTGACCTACCTCTTAATAGTGTTGGGATGCTTAATTAATATTTGTAAAGCACTTTGAGACCCTTAAATATAAGATTCTGTTGAAGTGCAAAAATGCTTATTTTGTCCTTTTTGTAGGGATGCAGTTCACTGGAACCCTCATTTAAAACAGACCGACAAACTCCCTCCCCCAACTGAATCACAAGTCTCTCTCTGTGTATGGCCACTAATACTTTTGGATAGAGAAAGGATGCTCTCAGCACTTTGCTGTATAAGCAGCTGATATGCTGCAGCTGTTCCTTTGTTAAGACAAGTGTTAATACCTTGTCACTTGCATGAATAATTTGTCTGATCCTGTTTTTAAATTAAAAAAAAAATCTGCCTTTGTCTTGGGAATTCAGAATTTTGCAAGTTAACAGACTGTTGAGAATTGGTAAGGCGGTGCATTTTCATGATGTGGTTGGTGATGATAACCCAAATACATGAAATGTATGTTATATAAATAACTGTAGCTGTATATTCACTCTGCTGCATTCTCTCCGATTTCTCCCAAGGAGCCTAAAGCATTTTCTTGCCTTACATCACGCCAGAAATCAAAGAAACAGCACTACTTGATATTCTTGGAATCAGAAACAGCCACAAAGGAAGTTTCAGCTTTCAGAATACCGGGGTTTCTTTTTATTTAGGAAGAGAATAAAGCATTTTTAAATATATTTATCTGATGTACACTTAAACTCAGATGCTGGTTCATACTTTACAGTGTTTGAAACTGAAAGTGATAGGGAATCCCCTTCACACTGATGCAACAAACAGATGACTTTAGAACAGACAAAGGTTCAAAAGTCCCCTAGTATAAAGATTTAGGTAAAGGAACATTAATAATCAACACACCAAGTATCATGACAGTGGCAACAAAGAGCATGATGAATTCTCTGAGAAAATCTACTTGATGCATCCTTTTTTTTTTTTTAACAACTGCTTTCCATTATAAATAAATAAGGCATGAAGGTTCTCCATACGGTTACCAGACTGGTAGCCACAATCATGTGTATGGCTCCTAATACTTAGAGTTTGGGGCCACTGGCCATCTGAAAATGTCAAGGGTGCAAGAGAGAAGCTTTTGGCATTGGTCAGGAAGGGGGAGGGTATTTGTAGAACTGGGCCCCTCTGGCAGGCCAATCTAAGAGGCAGCAGTGGTGATGGTTTCGAGATTGCACCTTTGCAAACTGCCATGATGGCAGCTTTTTGAAAAGAAAGGGCAGAGGGACTGATCCTGCAAAGTTCTGAGCACCCTCAATCCTCACTAATTTCAGTGGGAGTGGAGGGCGGTTGGCTTCTCACGGGGTCAGGTCCTGAATTCGGAGAATAAGACAAGGGAGAGGGGAAAAAAAAAGAAAATTAGATATATTATGCTAAAAAATAACCAAAAGCCAGATTCTGATCTCGTTTATACCATTGTAACTCCAGAAAAACAGACTTTGGGATTTAAGCTGGTGTAAATGAAATCAGAGTCCAGCCCAAAGTTTCCTTAAATGCATGTTGAATACTGTTCAGTAATTTATAACTTCAGTAACTTATACCAACTGTCAGGATCCTCCCTTGCAGCTGAGCACTCTGGGTCTGTATCTGAAGCTCTAGTGAAATGCTGTTTATCTGCATATATTCATGAGCCCTGCAAGATGCCACATACAAATGTCTGACCAAACAAGGCCCACTCTTGGTTTCTGAGAAATGGATACTGGTGATTCCTGAGATTGGGGAGGGTATGTGTGTGCGCGCGTGCGCGCTTGGATTATTGTCAGCAGAAAATGCTGTCTGTCAGCTCAGTCAGGTGTATTAACGATGAAGGTCTGGGGACAGTGTGGTAAATACTGTTGTTGGTAATCACTGCTCTTAACACTTTAAGAATGTGGTGCTTTGTTGTTATCCCTCCACGGGTGAGTCACTACTAATCTGTCTTTGCAAACCCAGACAAGTCATATTTTGAGAGCTTGCTAGGAGAGGCAATGATGATCTCTTGAATAGCAAGGCACAGAGGACCAATACCCAAACCTAGAGATATGGGGTATCTCTCTGAACCAGTAACAGTACTTCTTGTTCGGCTTCTGGGAAAGCCCTGGTCATCAGTTTCAACCATTAGATGAATTCAACTAGACTGTGATTCACCTGGAGTGTAAAAGAAGGATATCTTATATGCTTAAAATCCTAAGACTGACTCATCCGGGGAGGCTGATGAAGACATAACAGTAACCAGTTCTACATTTCTCTTCAAGTTTTTCCAGTTGCAATGAGTTTGCGTTGTAAATCTCTGAAAAACCTGGCTGATAAGAGAATGGCTTAAATAGGAAGAACATACGGCCCTTTGTGGAACAGAAAGGTCAAACTAAAGTGTCTCAGGTACAATTGTGGGTCCTTTGCAGTAAACCAAAGAGAGAGAGAAGGGCTGAGTGTTTTGAAGCAGTCTCTGGAAGTTCTGATGGCTTTTTTGTAACACTGCACCTATGCTATTCCAGGACACTGCAGGAGATCCAAGCATTTGCCTGCAGATAATCAAACACAGTAGCTGGAGGAGAAGCTGAAAGGGTGGGTAGTTGGTTGGTTTCCGGTGTTTGTGATTTCTGGCTGCTGTAGCAATACATGCAGGAATTCATTGTAAAGTTTCTGAAACAATCTAGAACTACAATATACAGCTTTTCCAGCAGGTTCAGAAACCCTGGCAGCTGGGTTCACTTGGAGCACTAACTTACAAAAGTGACTTGAGTCTTCATGGCACTTTCTTGCCCTTGAGCCGTGTAGGCCCCCTTCCTACACAAGAAAACAAAGTGAGAGGCCTGAAGGCAGCAGGGCCACTCAATATTTCCTGGAGCAAAAGAGAAGAGCTGGTTGTTGAGGTTGCATGTGGGAGCAAAAGAAACACCATGGCGGTGGGATTCATTTGCTAGACTTGTTTTTCACCTTGGTGGCATTGATGTCGGCTTTTGTCTTCTGGATGCGTGAGAAGATCTCCTTGAAAAGGGCCTTGTACTCTGGCTGACTCTGCTCCAGCCGCTTGTCCACAGCCTCCACGTGTTTGCTAAGGCTCTTCTCTATTGTCTTCCGCTCTTCCAGCTCATGACCCTCTCCCCGGAAGTCCCTGAAGGAGCTGTCACGAGAGATAGGGCGGGAGGTCTGGACTCCGGTGTGGCACACACTGTCCTTGTGCTGCCGGCACTTGCTGAGGAGCTCTTCGTACTTCTCCAGCAGGGCGTGGTACTGCTCATCCACCTCCCTCAGGATTGACATGCCCCGCTTGCGCACGTTGTTGGCGTGCAGTGTGTAGTTGCCTTCGTGCCGGCTCACAGCGTCCTTGGCCACGATGGCATTGAGGGCAGTGTCGCTGCAGCTTTTCCGGACGGGGTGATTTGGGGACGCTGTCATGGATGCACTGTGAGTTTTACTCCCGTCTTCCTCTGAGAGGTCGATGTAATCTGCTTCGGGGGCATTGTTTAATGGCTCCAGAAGTGCTTCAGATAGGTTGTCTTCTCTGCTAAGAAGATACTTCTTGACTTGTTTCATCTGCTGTAGCTCCATGAGCTCAGCCTCCAGTTCCTTGATGCGCAGTTTGCAGCTCTCCATCTCGCACACCCGTTGCTCGAGGTCTGAGTACTCCTGGATGACGGCAGTGTATTCGCGCTCCACCCTTTCCTTCCGCTGCTTCTCCTGGTTGACCTGGGACCTAAGGGAATTCACCATGGCCTGGAGACGCTCGTTCTCCCTCTCCATAGGGTTTTGGTTGAGCTCCATTGAAGAGCTGTGGACCTGGAACGCATCTTCAGACCTGTGGCAGAGGGAGACTGTAGTGAGTTATTGACAAAATAATGATCCCTTAAGGATACTGGAGCCAAATTCTCCTCTCAGTTACACCAGTAATTTCACTGAAGTCCATGGAGGAGCTACCCTGGGTAGACACTGGTGTAAACACATAAGATTTGGTTTGTGGGTGCTTCGTTATTATTTGTATTACTGTTATGCCTAGAGGCCACAATCAAGATTGGGTCTCCATTGTGCCAGGTACTGTACATAAACATGAAAGACAGCCCCTGCCCCAGAGAGTTTACAGTCTAATTATATGAGAGACAAAAGAGTGGAAGGGGAAATGAGAGACACAGAAAGGAAGTGACTTGCGCAAGGTCACATATAGGTCAGTAGTAGAGATGGGAACAGAACCCAGAACTTCAGACTCCCACTCCAGTATCCTACCCAGGCTACCTTATTCTTTTCCTTCACATGGAAACCTGTATCATGGATTCAGCAGCTGGGAGTTCTCCCTTATAACTGTGTTACTTTGCAAAGGATCTGGTGAAATGCTACCTGCCCAAGAACACTGGAGATGGAACTTGTCCCCCTATATACAGACTAGGTATAGCTCAAGCACTGGCCGTGTTAGCTTCCCCATTCTGCCCCTCCCACATGCCTCCACTCTGTCCTGGAGAACCATTGATAGGGGTGAGAAGACTGTTCACCCTCTATGATCCATATTCAGTCACTAAGATTTCTGACAGGATTGCCAGTTGGTGCTGCACTTTTCTGACTTGGATGCTTGGACCTTGTCTGTATGAGAGTCATCTCAATTTAACTTAAACTGGCTTTGAGATTGATTCCGACCCCTGTGCCGGTTAAACTAAATCATTCCGTTAGTTAAACCACTGCAACTTTCTCATGCAGATAAGGCCTTCGCTTTTGGCAACATGAGTGACAGGGGATGTGAGCCAAATGCTAGTCACCTTGCGTTAGGAGTATTTGCCCACCTCCCACTCTCTGGTAGTGATTGAACATCACCTGGCCTAGTCAGCAGGGAAGTGTCTTAGTCCGTTCCCACCCCCTCTGTTTGAAATGAAGACAAAGCACTAGTGGCACCTAGGATTGGAGGGAGAAGAGGAATTGGCAATAATGGGAATAAAGTCTACACAAATGTAGTGCACTAGGAACCTACAGTCCATCTCCCCTTCACCTTGTGCCAAAGGCTAACGTTGTAAACTGCTGCTGTGGGAATCTGTGCTCTTCAGGCATTTGGCTTTGCCCGCCAAGGGAGGACAAAAGTGGGAGAACCTGCCCTGAAAAACTGTGTTGCCTAAAACAACAAAGTAGTAAAATTGTGGAATGTGTGTTGCAGCCTCTGAGCTTAACCCCTCCCTGAAAAACAAACAAACAAAACTTGATTGTGCTGTTCTGTGTCCAGGAAGTGCCAGCTCTCCAGAAAGAGTAGGAGGAGGTTTATAAAATGAGGGTAATGGAAAAAGACTCTTGCTGGAGTAAGCTCTCTTCCAGTGCTTCTATATCATGCAAACCACATGAAATATTCTCCCCCATAGCAGTCAGGAAATCTGTTTTCCTTCTCCACTCCAATAAACACTCGAGTTAGAACAGATTGGAAAGGATAAAATACCATTCCTTCCCCTCTAGGGCTTGGATGGTGATGGGGTGTATTGAACAGATTTCCTAATTACTGTAGGTCAGAGTGACCTGCAAACCAAATGCAAATTTAAAAGCCAAACTGTGCAGTGAGGCAATCTGGGTAAAGTACTACAGGGGCATGGTGGAAAAACAACCACATGGATATTGAGTAGACTTTGCCTGGAGGTAGATTATGCCCTTGTAACATCCCCTTCATTGCTCCAGTAGAATGCCGTGCATTTGTATCCCCTGGCAGTGCAATGCTTTCCTATAGGATAACAGGTTTATTGATTCTCTAGTTAGAGAAGATTCCATCACATAGGAAGCTGAGCAAGAAATGTCCCCAGGAGCTCAATGAATTACTACCGTGGCTGGATTTTAGACAGGGAGGGATGAACAATAACAACATATATGTTTGTACAGCATCTAGCACAATAGGGGCCTGGTTCATGATTGGGCTCCTGGGTGCTACTACAATACAAATAAATAGCAGTAACATGCATGTAAAACCCATGGCTGCTCTATTGTAGCTGCGGCAGAAGGAGAGGATGCAGGATTTCACACTCCTCTACGTCATATGTCTGGGTGCAGTTGATAGGGAGGTGCTGGCTGTGTCAGCTGCCTCACCAGGGAGCCTGTCGGGGTAAGGCTTTGCCCCCGCTGTGCACTAGACGGTGGGAGAATCATCGTGGGGGAATACTGGCTACAGCTTTTTGGATGTAGATCCAGCCCTGCTACCTAACGTGTTTCTCTATAGCACTCAGGAAGCAGCGTGCCTGAGAAAGGTGAAACCATTCCAGGCCTTTCCACTTGGGCTGGGCACCTCCTTTCCTTCCCTCGGTGCAGCTCCATTTCATAACAGGGTGTATGAGGCCCCCACCTCCCAAAGGGGTAATCAATCTCATGATTCAAGGCATCAACTAATATAGTGACCAGGAAGGAACCTACCAACTACAGAACTGTACAACTGTGTGCATTGCCTGGGGGTGGGGCTCGCCTTCCTCTCAGGCATCACATATTGGGCTCAGTTGCAGAGATGAGATACTAAACTGATGGTAAATGGCAAATCCTGTGTTACTGTCCCTTTTTTTAGAGTCATATCCAGTGTTCCCTGACTTGTGCTACTCTAATGGACTGGGGTAGATAGGAATAAAACCTGCCCCCATCTCGTGCTGCTGGTTTTCCCCTTCCCCTCTCAGCAGAAATGCCAGTTTTAATGGGAAACGTGCTCCACATATAGTCCAGGGTAACTAAGGCAAAGGAGTATTTGCTAATTCCTAGGACCTCGCTGATATTCCCATAGTCTCCGCACCTGCCTTTCCCTTTCCTGGCTTCATGGTGATACCTGGGGCTCAAGCACAGCTCCTTGAGGCAGGGGAAGGTATGAATGGTTCGGCGCCGCTCCCTTTTCTCCCGCCGTATGCGCAGCTGCTCTAAGCTCCGCAGCTCCTCCACCTGCTTCTGCAGCTCCTCCACTTGGTTCTGCAGCCCCTCGATCGTCTCTGTCAGGCTGCCAGGGTCAGAGAGAAAGAGAAGTGAGGCGAGGCAACAAGGAAGTTTAGGCGCCAATCTGCCAAAGGTCTTGTTAAGAATCCCTCTCGCTGTAGGGGAAGAGTGCACTCCTCTGAGGGCAGATCCTGCATTCCTTGCATAGACCAAAGTCCTAGACAGGGGAAATTTTGGGTGCACTTCTACCTGTGACAAATTCTGCCCGAGTGTTTTCTCTCTTGATTTAGATGAGGGGTGCCTATGTGTGGAGGGGGCAGGTGGAGGTGGCAGACGAGTGCAATCATTTGGGATTCTATTCTTGAATCAATTGGCTAGAATGATAACCTCCTGGAAATTTGCTCAATCCTAGGATATTTCAGCATTTAAAAGATGAAAGTAGGATGATGGCGAGTTTATTCCTTCTCCTCTTTCTCCCATGGAAATAAAAGGCAGAGACTGGCCAGGGATGGTTTCTACGCCAGTTGTGAGTTCAATTTGTCATACAGTAAATAGAGCTGTGACACTAAAGCTTTCTGCATGTGTAGCCATTTTTAAAAGACATGGTGTTGTAGAAGACACAGTGTAACAATCTGGTGTTCCCAAGGACTGACCTTGGTCAGGGTCTCCTTTTAGAAGGAAAAATGTTATTGATAAACTGGTGTTACCTGGCAGGGAATAACCTAGTCTGGGCTGCTCCAGAGGTGGAACTAGTATCCTAGTACTGACTGGTGGGCATTATTCTCCTTTAGAGCCTCTACGCCTGTAGTTCAGGGAATAAGGAACTCAAGGTGTTTTCCAAACACTCATCTGTTCTTGTTCAGGACTGCCAGTCATCTGCCCTACAAGGCAAAGCACCTTACCACACCCTGGTCCCCTGGCTACCAATCAGATCGCTGACCTAAGGAATCCAGCACAAGCAGTGGGGAGCATTACCATTGTATCTTCTGCTGGGATGTCTTGCTCTCCAGCACAAGCTTCTGATTAGCCAGCTCCAGGTCCCGTGCTGTGAGATCCAGCTGCTCATAGACCTTAGCATGCTGGTCGTTCATCTGGCGCAACATCTCCAGCTGTTTCGTGAGGTACTGCAAAAAAATTCAGGAGTCTGTGAAATGTGAGGCAATCCAAGACCTGTGCTTGTGCACAAAGCCCATCCCTGAACCACCTCCCTTTTCACTTTGTCATCAAGGGACTCGATCGTACAGGATACTGAGATCTCTCACTGTCCACTGACTTCCAGGGAAGTTCATGCTTTTGGTTCATCTGCCTAAAGGAACCAAGTTATCCCCACTCTTCCCTAGCCTCTCAAACGCTATTCTCTGAGTATCTGCAATGACCCCTGCTGGCCAAAGACCAGTGATGTGCTGCTATTAAAATGCTTCTTCTCCACCTGTGGGGTAGGGTGAGGGACTGTGGAATCTATTCATTTGTAGTCATTGCATTGTTCGCTCTTGTGTGTCCTCTCCCTTTCCCCCGCCCTGCATCTGTCTTGTCTTTGGGGCAGGGACAGTCTCTTATTCTGCATTAGTGCAGTGCGTAACACCATGGGGCTCCACGCTCAGATGGCTACTAAATACGGTCACTGATAACTGGAATCAGGCAGGCAGGCAGGCAGGCACTGGAATGATCGCACCCTTTTCTACAACGTTCTGAACAGAAATCAGTTTGGAGTCTGGCTCAGGGGAAGAATAAGGCTGAACACAACCTAGAGCCAACCAAAACAGAGGCTCCCAATTGGGAGGGCAGAGGGACCCTCTGAGTATGAAGCCCAGACTGGCTGATCTGCTCTATTAGGACTTAATCCACCACTGGTTCAGTCCCTTCCATATGTGGCTTTAACTCCCCTCCCCCTCTCAGCACATCCCTCCACTCTCTTAACAGCCTAGCAGCTCCCATTGGCTGCAGTGAGGCGGCTAAAATGTCCCCTGCTTTCTCACAGCTAAGCCCCTCAGATGACAGCAGCAGCAGGGAGTTATCCTGGGGCTTAGGCAGTATCTGTACCTCTATCTCCTGCACTTGCTCCTCATTGGTTGCATACATCTGTTGCAGCGAATCCTCCAGCTCTTTATTACGCTCCAGCAACGTCTTCCCCAGTTCGGCTGCCAAGTGCAGGTCTGAAAAGTAAAAGGGAAAAATTGCTGAGACTGGGGCTCCCTGGAACCATAGGTCTAAATACCAGCAGGGCAACTGGGTAGAGCTGCTGAGGTGTGGGTTGTTCAGACAAGACCTTGAAAACCAAGTTCCTGTCTTCTCTGCCTGGATGCTATGGCACCGTTGGTAATAGTTGTGGTTTGCCTGGTTCCCTCCTGAGACTACGATTTTCCTCCCCTCACCGTGGTGCCATGCACTGTTGGTTGGTTGTCTGCTGTTCTCCATTTTCCAAATGTTGGCTGCATTTCAGGGGGGCTGTATGTATACAGGGGCCAGGCCTAGAGTCCTGAATCAGCGCTCAATCTTCTGCTTCACCCAATTGCAAAGGGGCCAGCTCAGCCCCTGATGTAATATAGGGCAACCTTGAGGCTGTTCTAAACTACATCCTACCTGCAATGGCCCTAAGGGGTCGGTCTAACAGCTGGAGAGAACTGGAGCACAGGAGACTTTGGCCATGTCTCCTCACCTTGATGCAAGGGGGTTGTGTCTTGCCAGCTATACAGGTTTTATGCCACTCCTGGAGTCCCCATACATCAAGGGACTCCCCATTTGGCTATTTAAGCCAGCTAGATGGCCTCTTTGTGCCCTAATAGAATGACTGTAGCAGGGCTCAGGATGGCGCAAGGAGCCTGTAAGGGCTAATCTCACAAGATGTTGAGTGCCTTCCACTCTCACTGGTGAGGTCAATGAGAATTGGGGTGCTCCGCACCTCTTAGAGTTGAACCCGTAGTGTGTAAAGCACCTGGAAGTCCTTGGTGTGGGGGAGGGAGGGAGAATCCTCAGTAGATATTTTTTTCTCCACTTAAGGGAGTGGCTAGCCCTCCCCCAGCATCCGTTGCCCCTGAATAGTGTGACATGAGTAATAAAAGCTGCCTGCAGCCTGGGGGAGACCACACAGTCTCTTCCATCAGCCTCCGCACAGCTGGCTCTGTCACTGTCTGTCATGGCACCGTACGTCTGTCTATGGGCATCGGAGGCGGCGGTGTGGAGTGGCTGCCTGGAGGGCAAATTGGCATTTGGCCACTTAACTAGTTCCCAAGTTCTTCATCCTCCAGGCATGTGATTCAGACACTTGGCTAGCTCCTGAGTCTGCCTGTCTTTCCAGGAGAGCCTCTCTCCCCTAGTCCCTGGGAGAGCAGCAGGGGTAGCTGTCCCAATCATCCCTCCCTGGCAGGATGCAGAGGGGACAGTGCTGGCGCTGAGGTGCTAATTGATTCCCACCCTCTCTGCTTGCTGTCCGGGCGCTTTAATGAGAAGTCCCTCTGGGTGCTCACTGCTGGAGTCTGTTACCATGGTAGGAGAGAGAGATCAGAGCCCCTGTAGCTCTCCCCCCGCATCCCCTCCTGCTCTTAGGCTCAGCTTTCACAATGGAATTAGCGAGTTCCTGTTCCAAATGCCTTACCTGTGATTAGCTCTTATGGAATTGCATCCAGCTTCCATGGGATTTAGACCTTGTGCTGGCAGGGCTGCGTCTAATACGCTACAATCAGGACAGTGAATTTACTCACTGGCATCTGCAGTTCCCCAAATAGGGCTAGTAACTCTGCAATGTCTCCAGGTCACTCACATGCTCTCTGTTCTTCCCTTTGCCCGTGCAGCCTCCCCTTGGTAAATAAAAACAATCTTCTTTGCCTTTCAGCCTGGTAACGCAGTGTTGCCAACTCTCATAATATTTCTGTGAGTCTCACAATAATTGGTGGTTTTTCTTAAAGCCCCAGCTCCTGGAGTCATGTGATTATGCGAGATTCTCAGCTTTCATTTTTAAAAAAGTGAATTGCTAACCCTCATGGTTGAAAAGAAAACCTTGAAAATGTAGACCCTACAGGCTCCAGAATCAGAAAGGAAATAAGATGAACTTCACAGTTTATTATTTTTAAAGTCTCATGATTTTTTTTTGAAGGGGCCTGGCTCATGATTTTAGAATGCTTGGGCTTGGCAATCCTGCTGTGAATATGAGAAAGTGGGCCCGATACGCTAGTATTTCCCCAGTACATTACAACACCCATTCTGGCCCCTAAATAACCAAATGTAGGATGAATTTCAGGATAGCTATGCTGTGGCCTAAAGCATTTGCAGCTTCTTCCAGAGGTTAATTTGACTTGGCAGTTGATTAGGAGGTAGTGATATTTAATTGTTAGAGCAGGGGGTGGAGGTCTGGTTCACACTATGTGGTTAGGTCAATGTAAGCTGCCGTGCGTTGTGGAACTTTCTGTACTTAAACTTGGCTCCCATCAACATAAGTGCCTCTCTATGCCGATTTAGTAACGCCCACCCTGAGTGGCGTAGAGTCACGGTCAATGTAATTAAGTCGATGCTATGTCAGTGTAGACACTGCGTTGCTTACGTTGACTGTTGCTGGCTTTCCGGAGCCATCCCACAATGCCCCACCCTGACAATACAATCAATACCAGCGTTCCTGGTGAGGGATGCACACTGCCAACGCAAGGAGCCAAGCGTGCGCATACACAAGCGATTTAATAACTGCAGTGGCAGTGTGCCCACGTAAGTTAGGTTGATGTAATTTTGTACTGAAGACATGGCCTGGGAGTCAAGACTCCTGGGTTGTATTCCCACCTCTGCCACTGTCTTGCCATATGACTTAGGGAAAGTCACTTAACCTCTCAGATTCCCCATCTGCAAAATGGGGATTATATCTACCACTTGATAGGGGATCTTCAGAGGAATGATGCTCCACTGATGATGCAAGGTATTATTTTATTGTTACTAATTAGTTCTGGCACTTTCTGATTTTTATCTGTAGACATAATGGAGCCTATGTGGGAAGAGTGTTTGAGTGTATGTGGCAAATGGCAATGCACCTTGGCTGGTTGTGCTGAGAGATCTCAACTTATAGACAGGGCTAGCTCTCTGGATTTTGTCCTGTACTGGTTGGCTGGCAATCACATCCTTCTCCCTTTTCCCTGCAAATCTACTCTCCAGCCATGGACTGTTCTGTGAGGGTTAGTCTGAGATCTGACCTTTTAATGACTATCAGAGTGACCAGGTCTGAGGGCTGCAATCATTGGAATGACTGTAATCAATATATCGGCACAACTACTGGTACATAGACGACCTTCACCTTCCTTTAGCCACGGAACAGCCCCCAATTTCCAAAGTGCTCTCAGGGGACCGAATGCCTGACAGAGACAGGGGAATGGTATATTAGACTCCAGCTGTGCTGGAGAGAATTGCTTCTCCTTCAGCTGCTTGGGTTGTGGTTAACCGCATTTTCCGTTGACAATCCCCCATCCCTCCCCAGATCATGTATTTTTGCCAATCATAGACATGTTGCAAATCTCCTCCTGTCCAGCCCAATCTGGTTGGCAAGGAAGGCACCCCCAGCACAGAGAAACCTGGAGAGAGGCGTCCACGCTGCGCTCCGGGTAATGAGGCAAGAGACTACCCCTCTGTGCGGGATTACGTCAGCTCTTTCCCACCATATGGCATCCAATTTAATCAGCTGGGGTTGAGTTAAGTGGATTAGGCCACACAGGATCCTGCATCATAATTTTAAAGGACCCTGTCAGCAATAATTGAACTAGAAAACAGGCAGTGTCTGGGGAGAGGTGTAAAGAGATTCTACAGCTCAGAGGCAGAAAAGTGTCATCTCCCCTCCTCCCCCCGTTTTTTTTAAAAGAGCGTGGGTAAGGGTCCAAGAGAGTGGGTAAGGGTCCAAGAGAGTGGGTAAGAGACCAAGAGACGCAAGGCAGGAAAGAGGAGGATCATCTGCTCTGGTACTTGTAACCTGACTCAACCCTATAGTCCTCCGCCATCCAGGGACCCTACACAAATGCAGCCCACCAGCTGCAATGCCATTGGCCGTATTGTCTCGTCTCTAGTTCTTCTCACATCTGGATCTCCTCTCACCCACTTCAGTTGGTCTCTTGATTGGCTCTTCCCTCTCACTAAGAGACGTTGTGGGCACATGGATGTGCGTAGGCAGCTCCCTGATATCTTACTTCACATGGGTCCCAGCAGGACCTATGGCCAAGCGTGATTCCTGCTCAGCAGAACTCAGATGCCACATTCCCTTTTTCTTAGCTGCTGAGACCTTGGAAACTGCTGCCTGTTGTATTTTTGCCCACAGATCATTCAGGAGTGGTTAGAGTGTTACACAAGGATTTAGTAGAACAGTTGTGGCCATCTCCTTGATTTAGATGTTATGCTGAAACCTACCTCCACTCCCCTTCTGCACACACACAGTGCGAGATAATTCACCCCTTCAGCAAGTGTGAATTATGGTGCAACAATCCAGATACAAACTAAGGCTCTGTCTACACTACCAAGATAAGTCGACCTATGCTAGGTTGACTTACAGCCACCATATTAATTACTGCAGTGGCCGATGTCCCTGTTACCCTCCTTCTGTCGGAGGTGCGCGCCCTCACCGGGAGCACTTCCACCGATTGACAAGGGGCAGTGTGAGGACTGAGAGCCAGGGCTCTCAGCTCCATGCATCTCCACACCAGGAGCCCAGCTGCCCCCCAGGATTATCCCCTCCACGCTCTGGACTAGGAGTGGAGGGGAAGCAGGCCGGGGTTGCTTGCCTTTGGTGGGGAGATCCGCACTGGGAGTCCAGTCAGCTGCTGTGCTCCCAGCAGGGAGTCAGGACCCCAAGGGCACCAGGGCTCTGACTAGGGAGCCCAGGTGGCAGCCTGTCTTGGAGCAGAGACCGGGCAGCAGCCTGAGAGTCGGCTTTCTTGTGAATTTCATGGCTCCCGCCAACAGCTGATGTGAAGAACTCACCCTAACTACACCAACATAAGCCCTGTGCTTCTCGCTGAGGTGCTTTTATTATGTTGGCATAGCAGGGGAATTGCATCGACAGTAGGAGCATTTCAGACAAAAGCTGACTTTGGTTGACAAAACTGTGTAGGGTGGACAAGGCGTAAGGTGCTCCTGCCCTCGGTAATGGGCTTTGCAGTTCGCACAGCACAGCTTCATTCTGCAGGCCTCCTTTGGCCCCACCAGAGACCTAGGTGATACAGCTACAGAGTTAAATAGGCATCAGTAGCCGAGACTGTTACACTGATATAAGAGCCCCGGGAGGGAAGGTGTGCTTTGCTCTGGGGTTGGGAGATGCAGGAAGGTTAGTGCAGATGCCGAGAGATGCAGAGGAGAAAACTCTGGCATTAACAATGATCAGGTTGTGTGGAGTGGCAGAGAGGCGGCCAGGGCTAGATGAGTGGAGGGACTGGGCAGGGGAGAAGGGCTCTGATTCTGAGGGGCTGCTAAGCTGAACTCAGGGCAAGAAAGAAAGGTAGCTCACTGCTGCCTTTTTAATCTGCACCCTCTTGGATTCAGGAGGCAGCTGGGGAATGTTCCAGTCTCTGGGATAAGTTAAAACTACTCCAAGGCTATTGCAGCGGCCCAGGATAGCTCTAGCCACATGCTTAGGGTACGCCTATCCTGGGATCTGAAAGACAGGGCAGTGTCAGGGTATGCTGCTGGCCTTATGCCTCATGGGGAAAACCCCCAGTGAGCCTCCTTCAGGCAGTGGGAGTCTTTCCACTGACTTCAATGGGTGGTGGATCAGACTGTATGTCTGGGGCATTCCCAGGTGGCTCTTTCAGACAGGTATCCTGGCATAGCCAAAGACACGTTTTTCGCCAGCATATAAGGGTTGCCATGAAATAGAATTGAGCATCTCTTGGCTGCTCTGCTGTATACTAGCTGCTGCACCAGCCTGCATAGCGCAACCCCTGATGGAGAGGGCACAAGGGTGACTTAATGTCACTGTTGCCCTCCCCCCCAGGCTGAGTCTGTGGAACACAGACTCCGGTGCAGAGGCCAACCCCGAGGGGTATTTTCCTTCACCATCTGAAAATACCTTGGTTTGTTTGGGGGATTTGGGGTCTGATGTTTGTTTTACCTGCTCCCTGCTGCTAGCATTGTGATCCTTTAACTCTGCAGGGTTCCTTATTCATATGGCCTTACTCAGGAGGATATGATCCTGTCATACAGAGCAGGTAGTTCTGATTTTTTTTTTCTCTTCACATTTAGATAATTGAGCTATTTAGACTACAAAAAGCAGCCCCTACGTAATAATTGCCTGATTTTCAGCGGGGCTAGTCACCTGCAATTCTAATGGAAGCCAAAGGGAGGAGCAGGTGCTTGGCAGCTTTAACCACCCCAACCCCGCACCCAGACCCTCCGCTGCTTGTTGTAATGAGCCAGATTCATCCATCATGGAATTATGCTGAAGTCTAGTCAATTACAACAGGGATCAAAGGGCTGATCCTCAGCTGGTGTAAACTGGTGTTGCTTCACTGATTTAAGTGCACTCATTGGTCTCCAGGTGGAGCGTAAGGTCCTATGACCTGGTATCGGCTTTCTCCCTGTGCCATGCGGCCACAGCTACAGTCACCTAGGGCACTTGAGCTGGATCCTCTTGATATAAGGGAGAGGGAACATCTAGCTGAGAGGGCTCTGGGACTCTGGAATTTGCTCTCCACCTTGGTCTGAAATAGGCCAAAGTTGGTGATTTTTTTCCAGGCACGCTGCAAAAGGCATCTGCTTGAGAACGTCTCTGGAGAAGGCTGAGGATCAGCAACCTAGTTGCTGAAGGTGGTAGTTGGCACGGATGATTTGAATGTTGCTGAGATTGAATTTCATTGTAATTACTGCATAATTAACAATGTTAAGGTGCCAAGAGCCTTGGAGAAGTCTCTCTATCATTTTAAATCTGAATAAGTAGAACTGCCCTGATTTACAGTAACAGGGGATCTGCCCCAAAGATTTTAGTGGGGGTTTGTGAATTCTGGGCCCATTGCAATGAGGATCAGCTCAAGTGAGGCTTTGCATATTGTATTACCATGGTCACTGCTCCACCACCGGCAATGCAGTGAGTCTGTACATTAAGCGGTTAGAGCTCTCAAGAAACCTTAACAATGGAACTCGCCAGAGTACAGAGAGAACAAGCTCCAGCTGACAGCAATTTGCAAGATGCTAAATAATCTGCAGCATGTGTACTGGGGTGGATAAAGCTCTTGTAGTGGGAGGGTGATTAAGGTGCCTCTCACTGGGGAACTGCTTCTTAAATAGGTGTAATATGTGGTGCAATCTGCACATTTCAAAGCCAAAATAACTGAGGCAGGGATGGCAGGGACAGGTAGAGTAGTGGCAGGAGAGGGGCATGGCTTGAGGACGTTCTGTTCCATGGCAACTTTTGAGGTTTTGAGATTTGGTTTAGTTTTGCATTGGAATGAAACCAAAACCTTTGGTGTCTGTGAAAATGAAATGTCTGGGGTTTTTTTTGGTCAAACCGAGAGCTTTTTGATTTGAGAAGAGGGGTGTGTGTGTGTGATATATATAGATCCAGGATGAAGTCCTTGCTCTGCCTGATTTAGAGCAGAGGTTTTCATCCCACATCACCATAACTACCAGGCTGCACGCATGAGTGCACAATCTTCCGCCCCCCAATAAAAACCTCGTGGGAACTGATAAGTCTCTGCAAAATGGAAGTGTTCTGACCCCTCTAGTCATTAAATCCACCAGAGGCAGAGCCAGCTCCCCCTGACTTCCCTCCTTCATCTCAAATGGGTTATAATGATCATGAACAACCATGATGCATATGGATGTCATTGCTGATCTAATGAGATTTGCTGGGACTTTTTCTTGCTTTTGTCATTCCTTTTCTTTGTCCTTTCTTGGCCTCACTTCCTTCCCTCTCCAATACTGGGCTGGATTCCGCTATCCACCAGCCTCCATGGCAGAGGCCGTTGGCAGTGGAAAATCCATGGAGGGAGAAGTTGTGGTGGTGCAGGAGTGGGAGCTAGTGCAGCCCACACAGTGAGCAGCTGGCTGGGGTTGGAGCATGGCTTGGGCAGCTGGAGCATGTGCTGGATCAGGGGCCTGAACATAAGAACAGCCATGCTGGGTCAGACCATTGGTCCATGTAGCCCAATATCCTGTCTTCCAACAGTGGCCAATGCCAGGAGCTTCAGAGTCTGTGTGTGACAGGCTACTATAGAGCCCCAGCCACAAACTAAGGCCTGGTCTGCATCTAAAACTTGGGTTGTCCTAGCTCCTTCGCTCAGGGCTGTGAACAATTCACCACCCTGAGAGACAGCGTTAAGCTGGCCTATGCCCCTGGGGTGGATTTACGAGGGCAATGGGAAAAACCCTTCTGTCACTGTGCTGCTGTAGTGCGTGTAGTGCAGACAGACCCTAAGCTGCCATCCTCCACCCAGTGGAAAACCCCAACCTACCTTCCCAGGGCACAGGGGCAAGACTGGCCCAGAGAAGTATAATTTGTACCTCGCTGTGGCAGCTTGAGTGAATCTGCCCCCTCCAACTTTTCCAGCATCTGTTGCTCTCACTCTCTTGCAATCTAACCCTCCTTCTTTATATTCCTTCCCTCTTCCCCATCTCTCTCTTTTTGCTAATGAATAAGAGAAATAGCTTCTTTTGTCCCTCCATTAGCATCTCTCTCTTCTCTTCTACCCCATGAAGAAATTCCCCTCTGAATGGTCACAGGTGTAGACTTTCCTGGCAGGGGTCACTTTGGAACACTAACCTATCACAGGGATTTTCTCTCTCTCTTTGTGAGTGCCTGTGTACACACACGTATATAAAGTGGGCCTAATCCTGCTCCTGCAGAAGGCACCCTGTGTTTTGCACTGATTCCAATGGGAGCAGTGCATTTCTGTGCCATTTTCCACCTCTTGTCTGAACAGCTGCTTTGTCACAGCCTCTCGCCTGTGTTTGTCTTTTAGGCACAGTGGTTTCAAAATGGCTCAGCGATTGGTCACGTTGACTCTCCATTATCGGGCACATATCATAAAAGTTTCATAAAGAAATAAAAAGCCTCAGCTGCCCAGGAGATAAGAGGATGCTGAAACTTTCCTGTGCAATGTCCTCCCCCAGGCAGCTCTACAGTGAAAGCAGAAGAAGCTTCCCTAGCCAGATCAGCTGATAAAATTTGCTGCCCATTGACAAATTCTTCAGGGACAAGCACCTCTGTGTAAACTACTAAGGGTCTGTGTGAGAAGGTGGCCTGGCCTGGAGCACCTTCCTGTGGCAAGCTGCCATGTGACAAGTGCACCTGCCTCAGTGTCCCCAGAAATAGTCCAACAGTCTGTCTTAGGGCAAATGGCCCCTGTGCATATAAATCATAACAAAAGCCTCACAGCCCCAGCATCAAATATAGCCCTGTTGTCCCTCACCACACTGCTGCTCTCCATTGCAGCTGGCACCTCTCAGCGCTCCCCAGCACAGCCCCAACTCTGTCTGTCTTTTCCTGTCCCTGGACCAGCACAGCCCCTCCAGCCCTTCGAACTGGAGCACAACCCTGCTCTTTCCAGTGGGAACCCCCACAACCGCTTTGCTGGGAGCATCCTTTCCAGGGGAGTATCCCTCCCCCCGGCCCTCTCATCATTCCTATGGGTCCAGCTGTCCATCCCTGGAGATGACTGAGGGTAAGCACCTCTGCAACTCCCCTGCCTTTCACCCTCTCCAGCCTTGGCTCATGGGCTTGGGGATGCCAGCCAGAAACCACTTTATGCCTCCCTCTGGGACTCCTACACTCCCCTGCTCTCTGGCAGCTCTCACCTGCCCTTCCTGACTGAACCAGTCTGCTCTGATTCTCTGACCTTCTGGTACCCCCAAGTGCTGCTCCATCCTCTTAACTGGTCAAATGGAACCACCTGCTCTGGCACAGGGGAGCTGGACCGGCTTCATTTACTGGGGCCAGCCACCCGGTGACAGTCTGAGTCTCCTCTCCTTTACCCTGGTGTAAGTCAGGAAGCCAATGGAGCTGCACTGGTTTTAAAAGAGATTCATGCCCCTAATGTGCTTGTGCCTCTGGTTGTCTGTGCAAGTATCTTGTACGTTCTTCCTTCCCTTCTACTTCTTATTACATTGATTTGATGTCTTTCGGTGCATCCGGCTCTCCTGGGCCATCGCCACCAGCCCTATTGTCTTTGCCTTCTATTTATTCAGCAAGAGTTGGCTCCATGCCTCTGAGCAGCATCCTGGCGGGAGGGGACAATGGATGCAGAGCAGTTAGTGGCTGGCCTCTTGATGAGTGACCACACTGATACCCATGCTATTCCAGCAGCAGTCCTTCAGATGTGGCAAGCTTGGAAACCACCTACCTACCAATACTTCTGCCTCCGATTGCCCCGTGTTCTCTGTCATATGATGACGGTGTATAGAAAGAGTCGCTTTCTTTTAGCACTGAACAAAGAACTTTAACAGAAGAATAAGGAAAACAGAATTATCCCTACCTTACTTTATCTCTCTGCTACACCGGAGAGCATCTGCCTAGAATTTCCCCCAGTACTGCTCCTGCCTGGCTTCTTGCTTTAGTTTTAAAGAAACAGTACACACATCCTCACCACTTTCTTGCCTGTCATTTATTTCCTTTGTTCTCTGTCTTTTCACAGCCACATATTCAATGTCTAGAAGTCCCATTAGTCCAAAGTGGCAGTCAGTGGCCAGTAGAGGAAAAGATGATACAGGGGGTATATGGCCAGAATCTCCCCCTCTTTTGGCTGGGCTTGAGGGTCCCTTACCTACAGTTGAATCTGTGCCTCCCAACTCAGGCCATGCACAATCCTTCTAGCATAAGTTGCTTCAGGGGTAGGGAATAAGCTATAAAGCCATTTCCCTCTAGATCAATGCTTTACAACCTTTTTTTATTTGCGGACCCCTAAACAATTTTGAGTGGAGGTAAATACCGCTTTGGAAATCTTAGATGTAGTCTGCAGACCCCGCTTCTCCCCCGCCCCTCCCCTCCCGAAGTCTGCAGACCACAGGTTGAAACCCACTGTTCTGTGGTAATGACAACCTTTCGCAGACCCCTTAGACATAGCCTCTGTGGTGTTCGACCACAGGTTGAAAACCACTGCTCTAGATTGTTAGTTCAAATACAGCCTAGCAATTAGTATCTGAAAGTCATTATCAGCTGGACGTGATTGAGTGACCTACATGAAATGAATTAGTGATCTCACTCCAGTTCTTGGTGAACAAGCTGTGATGGGTTTGGAGCTGCCTCTAATAATGTATGAATTGTATATGTTTGTCGGACTGTTGTATGCAGTCTTGTTGTAGCTGTGTTGGTCCCAGGATATTGGGAGACAAGGTGGGGGAGGTTGTATCTTTTATTGGACCAACGTCTGTTGGTGAGACCAACAAGCTTTTGAGCTACACAGAGCTCTTCCTCGGGTCAAGTCTGATTGTTGTAAGAAAGGGTTATAGTGTGAATAAAGGGGTTAATTCAAGAAGAGGTTAACTGTGCATATGCAGGAAAGAGGACAGTGGCTTCAGATAGCCACCCATTTCCACCCCCCCAGGGACAATGCTAGAGCCAGCCTCTTTGAAGTGTCGCCTTTGACACCCTGCTGAGCTCAGTGGACCAGTTCATCAAGGGTGTGGGCAAGGGGTCCCTGGTTGTAACCACAGGGAGGATCCAAAGTCCTGAAAAATTAAGACAAAGGACTGTTTGTGCTGTGTTTCTACAGTTAAGATTAAACAATACTTTGTTTTGAGAATGCTGTTTTGGGTCTCTGTATTCACTGCTGATCACAGCTCCCAAAGGGAAGAACCAGAGGCGCCCAAGGCCAGTCACACGTGTTGAGTAATCATGGCTGGTACATGCGTTACAGTAGTTAAGCACCCAGTCTAGGAGCAGGAGGATCATGGGATTTCACTCTGACAGATGAAAGCACAAGGCCAGAAACCTGAAGGGGTGCACTGAGACTACAGAAGTGAAGCTAGCTCTGCAACTGTGAGACAAGCATCCACATAAGGAAAAATATTGTTGCCCCTTCTTCCAATATTATTGTCCCTTGTGGTGGCAGATGTCTGGGACTTGCTGTTTGGCTTCCCAGTCCTGGAACAGAGGTTGACACAAACGACATGCAGGGCAATACCTTCTTTCAGGAGTCTCTGCCCAACACCAATGCCCAGGGAGCAGCTCTGCTTCAAGAACTAACTCTAACCAGTCCCCAAGGCATAGAGCAAATTCCTCTGCAGCTTGCACAAGCTCTACCTCCAAGGACCACTGCCTCTACAGAGACCCTTGGCTAACTTCAAGCTAACAACAACCAAGCATGTCTTCCCATGACTGAACATTTGTTTGCATACTTAGAAAAAGAACTTGGAAGACTATGTGTAACAGTACCACATGACACCTACGATAACAATATTGCCGTAACTGGCAGAGAGAGGTCAAAGACGACAGAATGGGCTTGGAGACTGAACGCTCTCACTCCTAGGACGAGGAATGTTATCAGGGCTAGGGAAAGCTTGCACTGTTAATGGCCATCCTGTACCCTGCAGGTGAGATCCCTGACTGGTACAAATTGGTACAGCTTCACTGAAGTCAGTGGAAGTGTGCTGATTTATACCATTGGAGATCTGACCTATTTCGTAGATGCACAGAGGAATTCAGTCTCTAGGACTATCGGCCAGCACTTTTTACAAAAACTAAATTTACTTTAAAACAACAACAACAGAACAATTGCTCTAGGTCCAAGGATCAGAAATTTGAGACCCTGAGCTCTTTTTCCTCCAGAACATTTTCCAGGAAATGAGGTGTACGGATGAAAGAGCAAATATAACACCAGCTTCTGCAGCTAAGCCCGGCAAGTTGCTTGGGTTTGAGAAGAGACTGCACATTGCTACTGCACATTGCCTTAAAGCCCTGGGCTGTGTAGATTTTCTGTGTGTGTCTAAAGGGCAGCGCAGCTCTAGCAGAAAGATGCATTCCTTGCCGTCACAAAGCTGCATTAAGTCCCACTGGTCAGAAAGCTGCTTAGGAGCTTCCAAAGGGAGATGGGGGAGCTTGCTTTCCCCTTCCCCTCTTCATTTAAAACTCTGGTAGCAAAGGAGGCTGGTGGCCTCTACTACGTGAGCGAGGTGTGCACACCAGAACATGTTAAGCAGAACTGTCCCATTATATCCAAAGGGTCTGATCACTGATGAGAACTCAGCACTTAGCAGGATTGAGCCCCCATCTTAACACTAATATTAAATATTAATTAAATATTGTAATTAGAACTAGTTTTTCTGGACTGGGTTGCTTTATTTCTAACTTGGGACCTTATCCCCACCACCTCATGTGGAAAGTTAAGCTGGAAGCTCCCATTGCCTTAGTTGTAGCAAGATCAGGCCTTTTGCCTTCTTGCTCTGAGTGGTTTCCCCCTCAGTCTGCCACTCTGGATAAAATCCATCTCCCTGTCACCAGCCAACTCTGTCTGGTACCAAGGAAAAGTATGAAGAACCGAAGTTGTGACAATGGTGCATCAGACTGACTGGGCTGTTTTCTAAATGGTCGGTTGCTCTTAGGACTTTCCTAGACCCAGCAATAATGTGGACTGCTATGGCTGGAATGTCCTTTAGGATTCATACAGCAAATCCTCCAGGCACAGCCTAGCCAAGGAGAAATACCTCCGGTCAGCTGGGCTGGAGACACAGAATCCATCTGGTTTTCCTCTCTTCTAATTCCACTGCCTCCCACATCTGGAAATATGTGCCTGAATTTTAGCAGATGGTGTTGAAAGAAGCTTCTATGTGAGATTATGAAAGGAGATTCCTAAATAGATTGTACATGGGGTCCTCCTACTCCTCACTGTCCTGTCTTTTACAGCTGATTTGGGGATTTTTATACAGGGAACTTTTCAGATTTGGAGAATCTCAATTCTTCCCCAGCTGGGATGCAGAGCTAAATATTCTCCCTTTTGCACATCTTATCTGGCCATCCGGTCTGCTGTGCTGTGCTTGTTGTTTTAAGCATCTTATTTCCAAGTGGCTCAGCAATTAGTCACCGAAAACTTTCCATTACCCAAAGACACATTCAGTGTCACATTCATAAATAAATAAGAGAGATCCTGGGTCCTTCCAACTGTGCAGCTTTGGAGGAAACAACCACTGCAATCCAGGAGATCAGGTGATCATTGTGACTTCTCTCCCTGTGCAGCCAGGGTTGCTGCATCAGGAGAGATGGAAACTGGGATATCCTGTGCACCCTAGTGCAGTGACTAATTCATTTCTGGATGAACTGAGTGGTAGTTGTAGCTTTATGGACCACCATGTTTTAATGTAGACTATGTTAGAAGACTGAGGGCTGAGTCTCCCAAGCACACCAGGCGCTGTGGTTGTTAGTTAATGCAGACTCTAATCCTACTACACATCCCATGTTTTGGGTCCACGGCAACATATAGGGCCTGATTTTTAGAGGTGCTGAACACTTGTGACTGCACTTTCAACCCTGTAAGTCAATAGGAGCTGTGAGTGCTCAGCACCTTGTGTCATTTTCATTCTGCTTATGTAATGTAATAAGCAGTACAAATGCCCAGGGGAGGAATAAGGCAGGATACTTAGGCCTGGAGATCTCAAGGATGTTGAAGCTGCAAATAGGGTGACCAGACAGCAAGTGTGAAATATCGGGACGGGGGTGGGGTGGGGGGAAATAGGTGTGTGTATATAAGACAAAGCCCCAAATATTGGGACTGTCCCTATAAAAATCCGGACATCTGGGCACCCTAGCTGCAAGGCCCAGATTCCGCACTGTAGTGAGGCTGCTTTGCACCACACTACTGGTGCAGAATGGCACGGTCTGCAAAACCGGCCATGAGAGGATCACACCAATGTAGGGGGATGTAGAGTGGCAGAGATCTCGCTTAGTGGTTTCTGTGCTACCCCGCTTCCTGCTGCCAGCATGAAGATGTGTCTGAGGAAAAGGGACTATGACCAGGGCTTCCTTCAATTTCTCTCAACGCCCCCTGTTGCTGTGTTAGCCCCTTGAAACTGTTAGCAGCTGGTATAACTTAGAGCAGCTTCCAGGCGGTTCTGATTGACAATTGGGGGATCTGGCCCAGGATCAGAGGAGTGCAAATGTCACCTTTTGCAGCCTTCTTCCTGAGCTGCACTGTGTGCTTTTTGGCTATAGATCTGAGCAAATGACCAAGGAGTCCATTGGGGGACATGCAGGACTCTGAGGCCTAAGGAGAGGGATGAAAGAGAGAAGGACTTGTTTGGGAGGTCTGTAGAAGAAAGATGAAGGAACCCTGGGAGAGGAGTAGAAAGAGCTGCTGGATTCAGTGTCCACTTAGTTAGAATCCAAGTGCAATTTACTTTGAATGCGTTCATTTGTTTTTAGTGCAAATGCTATTTTAATGAACGGAAAAGGTGTCTCTTATTCTCTCCAGGTTGGGTTTTCTAATTCCAGCTCATCCTCACTCGCTGGAGCTCTGTCAGCACGGACATTCCAGCTGCTAGGGAAAGGCTCATTGTCCCCTCTCTCTGTGACTTTACTGTCACTACACTCCTGTTTTATTCCTTTCTTAAAGTCACAAGATACCTGCCCCAATATGCCTTTCCCCAGCCCATGGAAAATGATGCTGTAGCTAAACTGAGCTCATAGTGCCTGTATCCTCCTATGGAATGTTGTTCGTGTTAAGACAACATGGAAGGAAGCATTGCTGGAATTGGAGAGGCACAACCCAGAAATCAGTAGCATTGTTTAAATTGTGTCAGAATAGCCTTAAAAAAACACAAAAAACAAAACAAAACACAAAAGCATCTCCAGAGACAAATCATAGGCATGAAACAGTCCAATTAGATCCTCTGGTCCATCTCCCTGCTGGTGCTGGACTTTACAAGCTGTCAGATTTCAGGGCTGGAATTTAAATCTACATCTCTAGGGGAGATGGTGACCTTAGTACATGCCCTTAGACCATTCTGCAGTGAAATCAGCTAACTCCTGCATCAGAACTGTTTTGTCTGTGTATGAACTACACACATGCTACAAGCTCCTTAGGGATAGAGACTGAATCTTTTTATATGTTAGCAACCCCATGGTGCCTGGTGGATAATTAGCAATTACGAGGGTGCTTCAGAAAGAAAATGATTGGGGTTTTATTTTCTCTTAAAAAATAGACGATTTCAGCAACATTTTTTAAGTGCTGAGGGCTCCATAGGGCATATTGGGAAAGAAGCATGTGCTTGGCCAGCGCCAGAGTTGTGATTTACGCTACACACTTACCGATACCCAAGTAGTTAATAAACATAAGCATCACAGAGCTCCCAGTTAAGCTGCCCGTTGCTTAGCAAACAGTTTTCGGCATAAATGTAAAAAATATTTGATGACACTGCTAAATCATGATAAAGTCCCAGCAACCAACGGGTTCATCCAAACTGCCTCCCCCGTCCTGTACTAGTTTGCCTTTTGCCCTCCTATCCCTTGCTCAAATAAATGGTCTTGTAGAATATCCTTTTATCATCTCACTGTCTGCCAAGCACTGCCTTTTCTCTGAGACCCATGGGCCATTGGCATTCTGATCCTCTTAGTCATACATAATGCCTAATAATCTCACTCTGTCTTGAGTTATTCCCCCTCCACTCTGCCACCTCCTAAGAACTAACAGCACCATGACCCGCATATTGTCATTGAAGATTTGACCATACATTATTTAGCTGTAACAAAAATGCTGTAATAGCAGTGTCCTTATTGAAGAGTTTTGTGCATCATGCAGATTAATTACTGTTGTAATTACCCTGCAGTACCATTTCATTGATTTAAATTAAGGGTTTCTCTGACACTCCCCTTCAGAGCTAGCTTAGATATAAATATTTGTATATAGCCCCCACTTTCATAGGAGACCACAAACCCTTTAAATGAACATTGTTTTCTTCCATCCCCTGAAAACTGAGGGCTGGATTCTGATCTCAGTTACGTGGGTGTAAGTCTGGAGTCATTAAAGTTACTCTGGATTTACACTAGAGTGATGGAGATATGAATCTGACCTGGTTTTAAGATACTTTTAGTGTTGTAAATGTTTTACGTTAGAAATGCTGACTCATGAAACAGAGGCCAGTTACAAGGCTAAAATAAACAAGCCCCTCATTGTTCTAAGTTTCCTACATTAAGTTTTGTTTTTTGGTTTGCATTTCTGTTTCATAGCAAGGCCCTTAGGAGCTATGGGAAGAAGCCCCCAACTAAAAGTGAATCCTGGATATTCAAGAACCCATCATGTTTATTCAGTTGACTAGTCTAGGCCACCCAGGTCCCAGTTTAGTTCAGGCATCATATCTTGTGAAACAGGTTCTGCTATCCAGCAATATTTCTCTTCCAGCAGCTGAGAAAGCAGAGTTGGAAACTGACTGGGAGGGCTCTGTCTTCATTGTTAATTCCTCAGTTTGTGCCCTTCAGATGAAGTTGTGAAAACTTTAGATCATAACAACCATCTACTGTAGTTATGGGTGACTAGCAATACACATGCAGCTGGACAACCTTATCAACTACTTATTTACAGTTGACTTTTAAAAACCCAAATCTATGCATATAACACACAAAAAATCACACGGGGACCTTATTTTAGTGTCATTGATTTTCATTGAGCATAGACAGCCAGTTAAGTTCATTCATGGGCCTTTGGTCTGAAATGGGAGAGCAGTTTTTCCAGTCATTTATTTACTGAAGTTTGACTCAAGAGATGAAGATAAGCAAAAACAACCCCTTCCACCACCAAACACACAATGCCACTAACCACCCCCCTCGCCAGTCTTTAGGATGAACACTGGATGGAACAAATGCGAATGTTCAGGTGGAATTATGAACACAGACTGTTACTTTAAAACAAAACTTCACAAGTGAATATTTAGATTTTTTTTTAAACTTCTGCTATTTCTCCCCCTCCCCAGTTTTCTGCTGCCTTTGAGGCAGATGGGTAAAATCTTCCGAAGTGCCTACAGGGCTCAGGAGCCTAAGTCCTATTGCATGTAGGCTCCTACATCTTGCAGGAGCTTTTGGAAAATTTGCCATATGTCCTCAATTTGGCATAAGTCATTTCTGATTTTTGGTTGAACTACCTTGCCTGACTCCCTCTAATTTAATCTAATCTATCTAAAATTTAAACAGCCCATCTAGGTTTTTTAACTTTCTGGCCTGGATTCTGCCCCTGCCAATCTGACACCAGTATAACTCCACTGAAGTGCATGGAGTTCCACCAGATTGACATCAGTGTAAGGGAGCAGTATTTGACTCTCACTATATCCAGGGTTTGAAGTTTACAGTGGCTCTTCCCATGCACTATTAAATAGGTGATGGTTACATTTAGATTTCCATCCCGATGCTGGTATCTTACAGGCACCAGAGTTGATGGGATTTGAAAATAAGGAGGGGTGTGTGGGTGGTGGGGAAGAGACTATTTTCCCCTTAGAAAGAGGATTTGCTTTCCTCCTCATTATCGCTTCTGCAGCATGTCTGCGCTCCCCAAAGCCCCCCCGTCTCGGATGTGGGTTCAAACCTTTCCTTACCCTGCTCCAGGTCCTGCTGGTCGTACCAAGGCTCCTCTTCCTCACTTGGAAACTCCTCCATCCTGTCAGCGCTCAGCATTTAGCACCCGCAGCCCAGAAGGACACGCAGCATTAAAAACCAAATAAAAAAACCCTACTGCCGTAAACCCACGAGAGGCTGGGAGGGTGAAGCGGGCTACTGCCGCAGCGAGAGCAGAGGTGGTTAAGGACTAACGGGGGCGGCGGGGGTCCACTCCCGTGGATCAAAGCTCTGCTTGCGGAGGCGGGTAGGGACCAGGGGCCAGGCTGCAGGGCTGAGATTGGCCAGTATTGCTCGCTGATGCAGAGCTGAGGCTGGGACAATGCAGCTGTCCTGTGGACTGAGCTGCTACAGCTGGTACCAGGCTCCAAACGCGCTCTCTGCTCTTGCATCACCTTCTCTGTCCGTCTCCATCATCCATCTGCCCTTGTAAGAGGGAGACGAAAGGGCGGGCAGAGAGGGGGGTTTGAGACGTGGCAGGCGTCTCTTTCCTTCCCTCTGCTCCCAGTCCGACTGTCCGGAGGGGCGGTTTTGTATGGATTAACTAGGAGCCTGGAGACTGCAGGGGTGGTGAGTGGTTGATTTTTTTTGCACTGGGATATCTGAGTGATGCACTAAAGAAAGAGGAACCTTCCTAGGCAGCTAGTTCCTGTTTCTGCAGCTCGGTGGAGACCTCTAGCATGGTACTGCTGCATGCAAAGCCATGCAAAAGGCGGGTGCAGGAGGCTCTCCCTTCCCTCTTCTTCCACCCCACACTTTAATCAGAGGACTTTCAGATGCATTTTAGCAAGGCGGATTTGAGGCGTGCAAGTCCAACCCACCCCTGCCTCCGAGATAGCCGGCGCAGGAGCGGCACCCGGAATGGTGCCAGGCAGGCGACGTAGGAACATGCACATTAGAGGGAGGAGGGATTGGCTCCAGCCGTCCTCACGGATGTTTGTTTTCAGGCGGTGGGATCGCGTTGCCCGGAGAAAGGAAAAACGTCATGATCATTTGTGCTGCTTTGCTCCGGTGGGGGATTCTCCCCAGCTGGAGAGAAGAGCGTTTCGTTCAAAACTCTGCTGCTGCTGTTGTGCATTCAGCAAGGAACGTGCCCGGGATATATCATGTGGCAGTGGCACTATCATGGCAGCTGTAAGATGTGGCAATAAGGAAGAAGTGTGCTAAAGATTTCTGCAGGGCAAGCTCTTCCCCGCAGAGACAGCACCAATTAGCCAGCGGAGGCAACTGATAGCTGAAAGGCAAATTCCTAATAGTGGGCAAAAGTGCATGGTGGTTTGAGCAGCGGTGGAGTGGTGTAACTTGCCACTCCGGTGTGCAAAACCAGTGTAATGTACACCCCAAGCGGGCAGACAGGGGCGTAGCTGGGAAACGGGGAAGGATGGTGGTGTTAAGGCACTGGATTGGCACTCAGGAGATTGAGACTCAGTTCCTGGCTCTGTCACAGACTTCCTGGGGGACTTTGGGTAGAGCCCTGCAAAGCTGCGGATAGCTGCAGACCATGCATGCAGATCTCATGCAGATACAAATGTTGTGTCCACGCAGGGCTCTAACTCTGGGCAAGTCACTGCGTGTCTCAGTTCCCCATCTGTAAATTGGGCAGAAGAATAGTTCCTTCCTCCCATCTTTTGTCTATTTAGACTGTGCGCTCTGTAGGGCACAGAATGTGTGTATGTACAGTGCCAAATGCAATGGGACTCCTGGCTCCATTAGGGTCTGTAGGTCACTCTTAATAATAATAACAACTGAGGTCACACATTTGTAGCTTCTGTAGGCTGAGCTCACTGCACAGACCAGGGGTTCTTTTCATTCCTTCATTTTCTCACAGTTGGCCTGTGTGCCACCTCCTCGTTCTCTTGTATTTCAGACTCTCTCATGGCAGGGGCTGTATATGTGTCTCCATCCCCCACTTTCCTCCATGTCCCCCTTGTCCCCTTATGCCTCACATTTCTCCTTTCCATCATACCACAGTATCCCATTATCCCTTCACCAGGGGTTCTGTGATCTCCCCATTTCTCCACATACTATGGGGTCTCTGTGCCCTTATTCCCTCCATTTCAGGGGTACCTGTTCTCCCCCATGCTGTGGGATTCTCTGTGCTCCCCCATGCTCTCCTCCCCATACCAGGGTCCACATATTCCCCATATGAGGGGCTTTGTGTGCATCCCCTTCTACCTCATATCAGAGTCCTCCATTCTCTGCCCCACCCTGTGCCAGGGGATCTCTGTGTCCTCTATTCTGCCAACATTATTTCTCTCCTTTCTGTCTGGGGGATAAATCATTCAGGGTGTCAATATGTTAAACTCTATTGGGAGGATGGGCAGAGATGCGATGTGGTACTGTTATGCTGGAAGGTGTCAATTGGGGCCATCAACCTGTTCTTTTATCTATAGACAATTGCAGAGGTGCTTGAAGCTATGGCTTGGCTAAGCAGATGGCAGGTGCATTACGTGTCCCCTGAATGCCGCCTATCAATTTTCTGATTTTTCCCCAAAACCAGTGGGATTCTGCCCAACAATGCCTAGAACTCTGGAATTGATTGAATGCTGTGTCCAAAAGTTATTGTATTACATCCAAACAGAGAAATGCCCTCAGGTTGAGTGAGGTCTTCAGTCCTCCTCAGCCAATTATTTTTTTAAATTATTTTTATTATTCTTAACAGCAAGCCGGAAGCTGTAAACAAACCCCCACCCCAATTCCGTACATCCCCCATTAGTTACTTTTCCAGCTCTGCACCTTGTCCACCTCCTCAGCATGTGCGTGACCCTCACTTTGCACACCCGCTGAATGAGAAATCAGTGCAAATTATACTCTTTTATCACTTATACACACTTCCACCCAAACCATCACATATGGCTATGCTGCATTTGCTGCACTCACTTACCTCAGGGCTCAGCATTCTTATTTTCTGTAGGTTTCTGTTGCTTTCCTTTTACTCTCTAGTTCTCTGAAGTTTGTGCAGATCACTGAAAAGCAGGCTAGACACTGCCCACCCTGCCTGCTCTAGTCTGGATCAGCTGCTTCTGGAATGATCAAATACAGTGCAGTCAGGTTCACCTAGTATAGCCAGGGGCAGTGTTCTCCATCCTTCATTATAGTCCTGAAGTACTGCAAGCTGCTGGAGGAAAAGCAGGAGGGGAATTGTGGAGAGAGTCATCTCCTCCCTTTGATGTCCCAGAATAGACTAGGAAGAGACAGCCAACTAGGAAGTGGCCAAGTTTGCAAAGAGCCCCCAAAGCAATCAGCTGTTTGTGCTTACAGTCTGCCCTTATGAGTTAGAGGAGACCTGGGTTCAAATGATTGTAAGCTCTTTGGGGTAGGGACCATCTTTTTGTTCTGTGTCCAGCATCTAGCTCAATGGAGTCCTGGTCCATGACTGAGTCTCTTAGGTGCTAAAATAATAATTGGCAATGCCAGTCTCTGGGCTGGGATTTAGTTATTGAGCTGGCTGAGCCTAAGGTGAGGAAGTGCCTTGTCTTGCTCAAGATCAATCCCTCGCTCCAGTTAAGGAATAGTGTTGATAGACTCTGAAGCAGGGGTGGCTCCAGACACCGGAATGCCAAGCGCGTGCTTGGGGTGGCAAGCCACTGGGGGTGCTCTGCTGGTCGCCATGAGGGCGGCAGGCAGGCTGCCTTCAGCGGCATGCCTGCGGAGGGTCCGTTGGTCCTTCGGCTTCGGCGTACCCTCCGCAGGCAAGCCGCGAAAGGCAGCCTGCCTGCCGTGCTTGGGGCAGCAAAATGCCTAGAGGCGCCCCTGCTCTGAAGGGAAGTTCATCCAGTCCTCCTTGGCTAAGCAGATAGTGGTTGTGATGCAAGGCCTCAAGAGTGGAGGGAATTTAATTCAGAAAAAAATGAGGATCCATAGAGGCTTGACTGGGAATCAGGGAAGGGAACAGAAAGAGGTCTCACCGACTTGCAGGTATCAAAACACACAGCTTTTCACATACCCACCTACAATTGAGCTCAGGGGGCCAAACTCATCCCTGGCATAAGTGGATGCATTTGGACTGATGTCAGTAGAACTGAGCCTAACCTATCAGTTAATTTGTCCCAAGATGTATAGCGCTGCCCAGTCTCTGTCATCCTTGAGCGCATTGCAAGACTCACTACCAAAGATGCCAATTGGTTGATATAGTGATGTTTTTGGAGGAAGTACTGCTGTCTGTGTGGTAGATCTATATCAGACCACAGCAGTCCCCCCCGCCCCTTCCCTGCTCACACACAATGGTGGAGAGTTGTCTGCAGAATCATAGAAATGTATGGCTGGAAGGGACCTTGAGAAGTCATGAAGTCCAGCCCCCTGTGCTGAGGCAGGACCAAGTAAACCTACCATCCCTGACAGGTGTTTGTCCAACCTGCTTTTAAAAACCTCCATTGATGGGGATTCCACAACCTCTTCTTCCAGAGCTAAACTGCCTTTATAGTTAGAATTTTTCCCTAATGTCCAGCCTAAATCTCTCTTGCTGCAGATTAAGCCCATTACTTCTTGCTCTGCCTTCAGTGGTCATGGAGAACAATTGATGATTGTCCTCTTTATAATAGCCTTTAATGTATTTGAAGACAGTTATTAGATCCTCTCAGTCTTCTTTTCTCAAGAAATGCCCATTTTTTAAAATCTTTCCTTATAGGTCAGGTTTTCTAAACCTTTTGTCATTTTTGTAGCTCTCCTCTGGACTCTCTCCATTTTGTCCACATCTTTTTTAAAGTGTGGCACCCAGAATTGGACACCGCACTCCAGCTGAGGCCTCAGCATTGCCAAGTAGAGCATGGAAATTACTTCCCTTGTCTTGGACGCAACACTCCTGTTAATACATCCCAGAGTGATATTGGTCTTCGTCACAACTGCATCACATTGTTGGCTCATATTCAGTGTGTGGTCCTCTATAACCCCCAGATCCTTTTCAGCAGTACTACCACCTAGCCAGTTATATGTTGCACTTGTTGTTATTTAATTTCATCTTGTTGATTTTCGACCAATTGTCCAATTTGTCAAGATTGTTTTGAATTCTCCAAAGTGCTTGAAAAACCCTTCCCATCTTGATATCATCTGCAATTTTTATAAGCCTACTCTCCACTCCATTAACCAAGTCATTAAGGAAAATATTGAACAGTACCAGACCCTGGACTGATCTCTGTGGGTCTCCACTAGCTCTGTCTTCCTAGTTTGACAGTGAACCATTGGTAATTACTCTTTGAATATGGTCTTTCAACAGTTGTGCACTCTACCTTAGAATAATATTATCTAGACCACATTTCCCTAGTTTGCTTATGAAAATGTCATGTGGGACTGTGTCAAAACCCTTATTAAAATCAAGATATATCATGACTAATGCTTCCCTTCATCCACTAGGCCAGTAACGAATGAAAGAAAGAAATAGGTTGGTTTGGCATGATTTGTTCTTGTCAGTTCTGAGCTGGCTGTTACTTATAACCCTATTATCCTCCAGGTACTTACACTTGATTGTTTAATAATTTGTTCCATTATCCTACCAGATACTGAAGATAGGCTGACTGGGAGTGTTTAATTTGTACTGAAAGACGTGCCAGGGCTCAAGCAATTTTTTTACTTTCATAATTGATGTGGCAAGCCCAGAGGTGTTGGGGCGATGATCTCCCAAGCCTAGAGATGCCAGGCTCAGCCCTGGCACAAATTAAGCTGACTGGTCTATAATTTCCTGGGTCCCTCTTTGGTCTCTGTTTTAAAGACAGGTACCATGTTTGCCCTTCTCCAGCCATCTGGGACCTCACTCATCCTCCATGAGTTCTCAAAGATAATTGCTAATGGTTCTGAGATTGTTTCAGGTAGAAAGGACAGCGTATGTGTTCCTGGAAGAACAGTGGACATTTTGCATGCCTAAATGCTGTGATATGTATCAGAAGACTCTGGTCAATCCATGAGCAGCACTGACTGGCTCCAAGGAGGCTCTCTACTAGAAGATGAGTGGTCACAATTCAGAGGGCCTCATGGGCGATGGTAGAAAAGGGAAATGAAGGAGGGAGGGATAAGGAATTTCTTCCCTATTTCCTCCCACAGCCTCAAAAAAATCAGTAGCTGATTTGTAAGTCTCCTTCCTTCCTTTAATCAAGCTGCAGATGAGGATCAAGGATTGTCTTTCAATCCTGGGGATTGTTTGAGTATCCTGCATTGTTGAGTTAATATGATGGATCTGACATCCATGCCTGGGACTCAGGTGATCCTGCACTCCAGCTCCTTTCCACAGGCAGTTTAATGAACAAATTAAAAAATCTTATCTATGAAAAATAATCGCACGTGAAAAAGATTCTGCTCCCAGCTACAAATCATCCTCATCTGTCTATACCAGGGGTAGGCAACCTATGATATGGGTACCAAAAGTGGCACGAGAGCTGATTTTCAGTGGCACTCACACTGCCCAGGTCCTGGCCACCAGTCCAGGGGGCTCTGCATTTTAATTTAATTTTAAATGAAACTTCTTAAACATTCTGAAACCTTATTTACTTTACATACAACAATAGTTTAGTTGTATATTATAGACTTATAGAAAGAGAGCTTCTAAAAAGGTTTAAAATGTATTATTGGCACACGAAACCTTAAATTAAAGTGAATAAATGAAGACTCGGCAGAGCACTTCTGAAAGGTTGCTGATCCCAGATCTATACAGTGTAGCCATTCTGAATGTATGAATGATTGGATGCAAACTCCTAGATCATTAGAAGGTGATGGTCATGCCACGTGACTCTGAGAAGGTAATTTCCTCTAGATTTACACTGAGGTCTCAGATCTGATCTATTTCCTTGATGTGACAAGATAGTAAGGATTTCTAGCTAGGTAATATGCAGGTAGAATCACCACTGAATTATGCCAGCTGAGGACCTGTCCACTATTGTTTTGTAAGTTTGATAAACTTTTTATTATTTTACAAGAATGAACTCGTTTAATTGATCCAAGTCTTTAAAATGCAATTTACTTCCACCAGAGAGACGTACTTCTAGTCTAAGGAGCACTAGAAAATACACAACATATTGAGAATAGATTTAAAGACAATTGTAAATGTAAAAATATATTCCCCTTTGCCATCTTAAAAACATACTGTCCTCTACCAGGTGCTTAGTACCTCAGTTCAGAGCACATTTTTAACTGCTCAGTATTGGCCAAATCCTTCCCTGATCTCGGATCATGTCAATCCATGGACTTGTGTGCAGATCCAGTGACTTCAACGGCGCTCCGCATGCATGGAGCTTATTGCAAAACTGTCTTTTACTTAATCAAAACTTTCTTTGAAATCAATGGAATGAAAACTGAGTGAGGCCCTTAGGATTTGGGCCTCAGTTAAGGTAGGAGAAAAGCAGGTTCTCTTTTTCTTTCTGCTAACCCTGCCTCCCCTTCCATCTTCCTGATGGATCTTCTGTACAATTCACAATCCTGTTCCACACAAATGTTACTGCCTCTTGGGCGTGAAGGATTTCATGACAAATGGTGGCAAGATGGTACTGTTGATAAAGTTTGGGCCTGAGACCAGCTAAGAATGGGGCATGAAAGGAGAAACACAAAGACATATGGAATTGAGAGGGATAGGATGATGAGGTGAGAGGCAAAGGAAATGGAGGGAGAAGAGGCTACAATGAAGGTGAAGAAATGCTGCGCTGCTGGCCTACCAGAGGCGTGAGGAAGAGCAAGGAGATGAGAGATTCAGGCTGTGTCCTGTTAGCATGGAGTAATGTCCTTGGAGATGAAAGCAAAGAGAAGGGAAGATAAGATATAGGACACAACCAAGGGAGAGGGAAGAGTGACAGATAAAGCAGTGCAGGACACAACCAAGGGAGAGGGAAGAATGACAGATAAAGCAGGTGAAGGCAAAGAAGGAATGATGGAAAAAAGAGGAAGGGGAAAGAGAGATGAAAAGAAGCAGGAGATCAAATGAAGCAGGGAAAAGGCCAGGTGAGGAAGAGGGAAGGGGTGTAACAGAGAAGAGGAAGGTGACACAGGGAGATGGAAAAGGAATGGTATAATTGGGAAAGAAGGAAAAGGGTGCTGGGAAATCGAGAGGAGGAGAAATGAAAAGGGAGGGAGCAGAAGAAGGGGAAAGATTGAGAGGAGGGGATGAAAGGGAGGGAGGAGATGAGGAGGAGGAAAGACTGAAGGAGAGAAGAAGAAAGTGTGAAGGTGGAACTGGCAGGGATGTAAAAGACAGGAGGAAGGATGATTACAGAGTGGAGGATCAGTTAGCAGTAAAAGGAGGAAAGGGGACAATGGGTAAGATCAGGGCCAGCTCCAGGCACCAGCTTATCAAGCAGATGCTTGGGACGGCAACTCCGGAGCTGGGTGGCACTTTCAGGTATTCGGCGGCAATTCGGTGGAGGGTCCCTCACTCCCGCTTGGAGCGAAGGATCTCCCGCTGAATTGCTGCAGATCGCAATCGCGGCTTTTTTTTTTGGCTGCTTGGGGCGGCAAAACCCCTGGAGCCAGCCCTGGGTAAGATAGGGACTTTGAGGGTACATATAGGAGAGGAGAAGGGTTGAGAGAGGACTGGGCTGTGGGAGAGAGGAGATGGAAAAAGAACTAGAATGGAGGGGAAGATTGGGTAGCACCAGCTATGGGAGTGAAGGCGGTGTGTGGGGGCAGAAAGGATGGGGGAAAAACCCGCAGGGATGAAAGGATGGGAGGGGGCAGGCAGGGATGGGAGAGGAAGAGGGGCTGTGTGTGGCAGCAGGGAAGGAGGGATGGGGAGGAGGAGGGGCTGTATGGGGCTGTCTGGGCGGGAAGGAGGGATGAAGGGAAAGAGGGAGGAGGGGCTAGGAGGGATGAAGGGAAGGGGAGAGAAAAAGGGGCTGTGTGGGGAGGGGGGAAGGAGGATGAAGGGAAGGAGGGATGAGGGCAGGGATGGGAGAGGAAGAGGGGCTGTGTGTGGTTGGGAGGGATGAAGGGGAAGAGGAGGAGGGGCTGTGTGCTGTGGCAGGCGGGAGGGAAGGAGGGATGAAGAGGAGGAGGAGGGGCTGTGTGCTGTGGCAGGCGGGAGGGAAGGAGGGATGAAGGGGAAGAGGAGGAGGGGCTGTGGCAGGCGGGAGGGAAGGAGGGATGAAGAGGAGGAGGAGGGGGTGTGGCAGGCGGGAGGGAAGGAGGGATGAAGAGGAGGAGGAGGAGGGGCTGTGTGCTGTGGCAGGCGGGAGGGAGGGATGACGGGAGGAGGGGGAGGGTCGGCAGGAGCATCTGCGAGGCTGGGTTTGACAGGCGGGCAGCGCCGCGGCAGCAGGTGACGGTCGGGGATGGAGGCAGTGTAGGGAGGAGGAGGAAGGCGGCGAACGGCGCTGTTCGCGCTGACGGAGGGGAGGAAACGGCCCTGCCGGCCGCAGGGACTCGCCGGGAGGAGGGGAGCGGAGCCGGATCCGGGTTCGGCCTCGGGCAGGTCCGGCCGGGAGGATGGGCAACGCCGACTCCAAGCTCAACTTCAGGAAGGCGGTGATCCAGCTCACCACCAAGACCCAGGTGAGGGGCCGGGCCGGGCCGAACGGAGCGGGGCCAGGTGTCCCGGGGAAACCGGGCCGGGGCCGGGATGTGCCTGGAGATCCAGGCCGGGGGGGCGCTCGTCGGGCCCCTCGCACCTAGCGCCTGGGCGGGGGGAGGCACCGGGAGAAGCGGCCGCAGCGATCTCCGTGTCAGATGGGAAAATAGGGGGGCCGGGTCCGCCATGATCCATGTCGGAGCCGCCTGGCCGGGGGGGCAGCTGAAGGCCGGGCGGGAGGGGGGTCATTAAGGGAGGCCCCTGTGAGGTGGCTGGGGGGGGGTAAGGGAAGACTGGAGGAGGCTCTTGGGGGGCTGGTTGTGGGACCCCCGAGGCTCCTGGGCAGATGGGTGTTGGGGTGGATAGTGGGGGTGGCTCCTGGGCAGGTGGGTGTTGGGGTGGATAGTGGGGGTGTTGATTTCCGGGGAGACTCCTAGGAGGTTCCTCTGTGCATTTCCCGGGTCCCCTGGAAGGAGGTAACCCTGCCCTTTAATAACAGCTGCTGGGTTTCCTCAAAGCCCTGCATGGTGGCACCCCTCCTCCCTATGCTTTTAAATAGCACCCACCAGAAGGAATGCCAGTTGGGTGTTCCCAGATTCTAAAGCTGTCCCCCTTTGGGGCTTAGACTGGCAAGGGTGGGGGTAAGCCAGGATCCTTGGGGACTGAGACTTGCAGGTAGAGGGGGCCTGGCTGGAGTAGAAGGTAGCAGGGGGCAGTGCCAAGGAAGCCACTGCCCATGTGCCTGAGCCATTCTCATCACACGTCTTTCACAATATCCCTACATCTGTGCAACCCTGCCTGGCAGCCTGCATAAATAATATGAATTTTATAACTCCCCTAGAGCTTCTCCCCATAATAACTGCCTTCCAGGCACAGGTGAGAGTGACTGGTAGGTGTAACAGCTGTTGGATGTTAGCACCATCCCACACACAGAGCCAGTTAGCTTGCAGTACTGCTCATGGACAGAGGTGGAGAGTAGTAGTGCCATGGGATCTTTAACTTGAACCTGGGCAAGCATGAAAACCTGAGTAAAGGGAAATTTTCTGTGGGAGAAAGGCACATTCACCAGTACACTGCTCCTTGCTATGCTGTCTAGTTAAAGTGTCTCCATTTTCTGAAGATTAGGATTGGAATTTGAGACCTGTGGTTTTAATGTATTGGTGCTAATCTACAGCCCTGCTGTTTCATATCTGCCGACTTGTAACAGCTGGGGGATTCTAGTTCTGAGGACCTAGTAACTATAGTTAGAACCAGGCTGTTCAAGTTTCCATATATTGCTCTGTCAATTCGTTTCAATCCTGACCACCAGCAGCCCATACTATTCCACTGCTGAGCCTTCCCTGTGTTGAGATTGGCAATTACGTGCTAAATTGTGTGATGACTTTGTGGCATGGATTAACATTCAGTTAGGACTCAATTTTTGCTGTGATGAAATCTGTATATGAACTCATATCTTTAGAAGTTAGATGCATTTATTAAAATAAGGGAAATAGATGCTAATCAAATCTTATGTTTCAGGGCACCAGCTCACCACCATAGGGGTCAGTAAGGATTTTCACCCTATGCAACATCGCACAATTACGTAGGTGCATTATGTTTTTCTTTATTGTCCTCTGATGCATCAGACTTTGGCTACTGCGAGAGGCAGGTTACTAAGCTTGGTGGACCAATTTTCTGATCTAATAAGGCAGGTTCTGTCGTCTTAAGGCATTCAGTTGCTCAAAGGTTTAAATCAGCAGAGGATTCCTTCACTTTTTCTCATGTCTATGCATTTTCATACAGCCCCTTCAGGAGAATCCTGTCTGTTGGACAGGAGGTAGCTGAATGAAATTGTGTAGCTGGTGTGATTGTTGTTAGTTTCATTCTAATCCTGACACACTGCTGGGGAAGAGCTAAGAGCCACTTGTATCAGTGGAGGATCACACCTGTGGTGCTTCAGTAGGTGCTGTATCTCCATAGGTTTAAGGGGGAGAAGGAAGTAAAACAAATATCAGAAGTGTATATTATAGGGAAGGTGGCTGCCCTGGTGAAGTAGCCGCTGTGGATCTTAGTTTGGGACCAAACTGAAGTCTTCTTTTCTTAGGACAGCAGATAATGGGAGTCTAATGGAGGCAGCCCACGTTACTCTTTGGACTCTAGCATGTCTAAGCATTTCTGAGCTACAAAGGAGAGCTGCCACCCTGAAGGATTTCTGATGGCAGGGGGATTATGGATCCTCTACAACTAATTGGAGGTGGTAGTGGAAGGAAAGGTGACTGGAGGAGAAGAGAAACAAGGGAAGGGTGGGTGAAGAGAGACTTATTAATAAAGGGCTGCAGAGTAAAGAGAAACATTTATGAACATAGGGGTCTAGAGACAAAGATTTGGTTTGGGGAATGAATAACAAAGAGAATAGCTTCATTTTGGTGCTAATACAGTCATAGATTCCAAATCCGTACAATTCTGGATTCTCTTTCCACCATTTGAAAGTGTGTTTGTAGATGGAGAGAATGCAAAATGAATGAAACCCTTGCCCCTCCATCACCTAATCTTGTCATATCTGGAGCATACAGAGAAAGCTCTAAGCATGGCAGTCACCTGTACTGTAGGCCCAGAAGGCTGCGTGGCTCCTCTGGTTTGTTGACATATGTCGTGAGATAAAGTTCACGGTGATGCTGAATAAAACAAAGACAATCTATGTTCTTGGCTGGATTTGTTAGAGGCGTCTGTAGAAATGTAGGTGAGACGTATGCCATGCGGAAAAGAGGGTGGGGTAGTGAAACGCCCATATTTACATACCTGAGAAGGGCACTGGTGTTTGCATGCGCAATATGCAACACTGGGCTTTCTTGCAATCTTCTGACCTTATAGAGGCAACAATCTCTGTGTAACCTCCAAGTCCACTGAGTTGTTGGAATTAAAAACAAAATGTTGGACTGGTTTGGATAGTTTCCCCACAGGTATTTACCCAAACTAAGCATTGCTCTCTCAGCAGCATATGTACTCTTTCTACTTTCTCTTCTAACACTGGGCAGGCAGCAGGACAAATGGAAGTTTACATTTCATTAAATCACTGGTAACTTAAAACCTTTAGCTGAGCAAGCAGGAAAGCACAATTGTGGTTTTCTAAGGCTTTGATAGCAGGAAATGGTCCAGCTAAGAACAATGTTCAGTCACTGGTTAAAAAGAGTCCCGATTTGGCCCAAGTTTAGATTTTTGTGAAAACAAGCTCTTCTAAACTGGAAACATTTCCATTAATTATAATTAACTTCCCATGGAGTCAGTTTTTCTAAAAAATCAACAAAGACACATATCCTTTCAACCCAAACAAAAGTGAAATTGACTGTAAACAAAAATGAAATTGACTTAATCAATTTTAATGGCAAGAAAAATGCTAAAAGCCAATAAATAGCATAACGGGTAAAAAGTACATTGAATTTTCAAAGTGCTTTCAGTTCTAATTATATAAATTGGTGGTAGTCACATAGGAAAGATATTTGTTTATAATGCTGATATACCTGCATTATAATCAGATCTGTTCCCTGAACCATTTGGATAATTGGAATTTATCTAGATATGATTTTTAAGTTGTTAATGCCCATTTAATAATACTACTTGTGCCTTTCGTCTGAGGATCTGGGGATGCTTTACCATCATGAATGAACTATCCTCCCTACCCCTGCAACACTCATGTTACTTAGATGGTATTTTGCAAATGGATACTGTGAAGCACAGAGAAGTTGCATCTTGCCAGGGTATCACAAGTCAGTTGCAGAGCTGGGAATCAAACCTAGGAGTGCTTTAATCATTAGACAAATTAACTCTCCCTCTTCCTAAATAGATTAGTGATAAAATTGTCTTTAAAGTTGCAAGAAGTGACCAGTCGATAATATAAATTCATGATCTTCTGACATTTTTCTTGCCATGTTTTATTGCCAGCCATGTAACTGTTTTTAAAGAGATGAGAAGGAACAAATGGGAAAAAAAAACATTTGAGTCTTTCTCACACTGATGTGCATCTGCCATATCTTGATAAGGTGTTAATCTGAGCCTGAAAAGATAATGCCTTGTGTCTAAAGAGAGATCAGTTTAGTAATCTATTAACTTGGTTCTGAAAATTTCCAGGCAACTCAGTCTTGGCTTCATCAAAAGAAAATCTTGAATGCATGGGTTAGCCTTTCATATGTCAAGTGCACCTGTGCTTTTCGGACTATATTTTTTTATACAGCTGGTGTTTATCCAGGTCCCCCCCAAAGTTCCATGACACTCCTTTCCTCCTCCTCAAGAGCCTATATTATGGCCACCATTCTTCTGGTAGTGGAGAACTACTAGTAACGGGCTTGCTATGGAACCTCTCCATGCTGTTCAATTGTTGACTGAAGGGGATACTGTTGTGAAGCTCAAGATGCTCTTCTCCCACACCTACCCTGCAAAATGAATGTGCAGCCTCTGGCCCGGGGAACTAAAATCAAAGTGGGCTCTCTCCAGGGCCGGCGCAACCCATTAGGCGCACTAACATTTGGGGGGCAGTGACCATTTCGGGTCCTGGACCTTCTGCCACCTCCGTCGGGGGTGCCATTTCGGGGGTGGGACCTTCCGCTGCCTAGGGCGCCAAAAAGGCTGCCGGTGCCCCTGGCTCTCTCACTTGGGAACATTAGCACTAGGTCCATCCATAGACATGTTTTAATCTTGGGTGTGCACCCTGGGTCAAAAGCAGGGACCTGTACATGCCTATTCGTTGCCACAAATTAACCATCAGGCTGTCCAGGCTACAGGGTGGATGGGATCTCTGGAGCCCTTTTTCATGGAGCTCAGTTAGGTGTTCCAGGGTGACTTCAATAGTCTTCACATTGCAGTTCTCCTTCATTTCATCTCTGTGGGGTGCGTAGACTGTCATCTGTTCGGTGTTTTTGTGGGTACAAGAGGAGAGGGTGGTGTCTACCCTTAGCATAAACAAGGCAAGTTACTTCTTGGGGCCCTGGATTTTTGATGTCCCCTGTATCCCCATCATGTCATGGCCTTATCTGTCTTTTTGATAGTGGGATTGATGGGGGAGACTGCTCATGGACTAATTCCCTTCAACCCATCCCTGGACTTGAGGGCGGTGATCAGTTATTATGATTTATTTTATTATTTGTATTGCTGTTGCACTAAGGAGCCCCAGTCATGGGAGAGGACCCCACTGTGCTGGGTGCTGGATAAACACAGAACAAAACATGGTCCCTATCCCAAAAAAGTTTATATCCGAATAGACTGGATATTTGCAGCAGTGAGAGGGGAGACAGTGGACAAGAGACAACAGGTGGATACAGAAGTCAGGCAAATGGCTGACTGAGCTTTCAGAGTACCCTCTGTAAGGGCTTGTCTACACAGGGATGCTCAGGGAAATTCATCTGAACTGAATTTAAAGTAGATTAGTTAAACTGCATTAAACCCCTGTGTAGACTCTCACATTCAGAATTAAATTTGTGGATTAAACTAAACCAGATTAAGGCCACTTGAATGCTTGCAAATTGTAAAGCCGGTCCTGAGCTAAGCTGAATGGATTCTTGGGGACAAACATTTTATTTAAAGGAATAACTCCACAGCAGTGCTGAGTACTGGCATTTGAGATAAGGTGGTAAATGTTGACTCTGACTGAGGTCATGCATGATGGTGTCTGAGTGACAGCAAATTAGGATGTTAGCCAGATCAACACAATGATGACAATAACAGGTGAGTGGGGCAGTACCCCAGGGCTTTCCTGTTTACAAGCCATTATTCGCGCAGCTCTATTCTTCTGTTTCCTGTGACGTGTCCTGTATGCACAGGGATCCTTTCCAGGGCTGTGATTCAGTGTTTGATAACTGGCAGGATCACTGACATCCAAGCTGCTTCCTCTTTGAATTCCCACAATAAAAAAAACCAAACCCAAACTTTTAATGCAAAACTAAGACTGAGAAATAAGACAGAAAACATGCAGGAAACTTTTAATTAAGGTGCCTAGTATAATTGCTGCTCTAATCCTGTGCATTCATCTCCCCTTGCCCTCTTGCCACACCCTTCGCAACCATGTTCACGCTCTGTATCTGTGCTGGAGATAGCAATCCTCTCCACCCCACCCCTATGTGCCACATCAGCCTTAACTCTGCCCACTGTACTCTCAACAACTACTTCAGGCTCCAACAACCCTCTCTTTAGCATTTTACCCTGGAAAGCTCAGCTTAGACAGCTGCATATTTGTTCTGTTGGCTGTCTCCTTTTAGGGAATTGCAGCAGGGGCAGCCTGTGTATTGACTTCAGGCCTTTTCTGTCCAGATGACCTAAGGTTGTGCTCTCAGAGGATAGACCTGGCTGTTAGTCCTGTAATACTAGGTTTTTGCTGCAGTGTGACCCCACTGATAATCACCTGCTGTTCTTTGTCTCCCAGGAGCAACACAGCTCATTTGCAATGTGTTGAAGGCAAGTCTGGCGCTGTGTTGTTTGGTGCACGCTACCATGCTGTGTTACTGTTCAGGACCAAGAATGCCTTGATTGTTTTGAACTGTGTGCTTGTTCTGAAGAGTTAAGGCTGCTGAAGTTTATAGCAGCGCCAGTGGGGGTGCTGAGCCTTGTGAAGCAGGACTGCCCAAACATCCTTTTACGAAGGCCCCGTGTGCACACACAGGCCAGCTTTGTGAGCCGAGCTGCAATGTGCCTAAATGTTTCTATCAGGGTTTCAGATTTAAAATGTTTATGACGGGTGAGTGAAGCAGCCTTCTGATCCTCCTCACCTCCCAACTTTAGAAACCAGATAGCAGCACACCTGGTGAACTCAATCACAGTTTGGGCCAAAATTGCTATTTAATTCCCAATGAGAATCTCTCTGTCTCTGGAAGGAACCCCGAAAGGTCATCAAGTCCAGCCCCCTGCCTTCACTAGCAGGACCAAGTACTGATTTTTGCCCCAGTTCCCTAAATGACCCCCTCTAGGATTGAACTCACAACTCTGGGTTTAGCAGGCCAACGATCAAAACCAAAGTCTCTGTAAAGATCCAGTAGTGCTCTGTCAGGGGGATAAGCATACATATACTGAGCAATACTTGGAGGGGAGGCCCCTAAGAAAAAGCCAGGCGCTGCAGGAAATGGTGTTAATGACTCAGTAAAGTAAACTCTTTCTCCAGTGTCCCAGGATGGTACTAGTGAGTGCTATGGTGCTGGTGCCACCTGCTTTGAGGCGATGTAAAATTGACCTCTTGCGATTATGAAGGAACCAGGAAATGGTGTGTTAATGTAATCCATTGGGCAATCGTCATGTTAGCATTAGTGCTTTGATCAAAATTACAGCTGCTATTCCACCTCCCTAAGTTTCCCTTGTAGTTTCGGTTGAATATGTTATATTTCACTTCCTGTCTTAAACTGATCTGCACTATTGTTGTGCACTGTAAAACAGCAACTATATGCCACCCCAGAGATGGCTGCATTTCAGTGCTAGATGAAGTGATTATATAGTTTGGAAAAGGTTTGGAATCCTTCCGCATGGCAGGCGCTATAGAAGTGTAAGATATTATGTATGTTACACGCTTAGGGCTAGAGATATTCAAGAGTTCAGGGCCAGAATTTCAAGTGCTCAGCTCCCTTTTACGCATGTAAATAAGGCTCGGATTTCTGCACCCAGAAGCTCCCACTGAGACACTTGTGGGCAAATTTTCAAAACAGCGCAGCACCCATGTGCGACTAATAAGCTGAGCTCTATTGCACAGCTGGCCCTAAACTCATGAGCATTTACAGTGATCTCCTATGGGACGCAGCATGCTGGATTCTTTGGAAAAATCCCTTGAAAGGGGTCTGATGGGGACTTGCTGGGCTGCTCATTTGGTAAAATGAAAAGGGTTTCCGTACTAGAGCAGTCAGTCACCTGTGTCTAAGGACCTTCTTTCCTAGGTTGGAGAGAGCCTGGGGGATTCATTTCATGGCTAGCAGGAGCAAGACAAGGGCAGTGATAATAGGAAGGTTCTTGGCATCTGTGTGTTACAGAACAAAACCACAATGAAATGAACCTGCTCTACCAGTTTTGGCTCTGCTCGCCTGCTCCTCTTGCTTTCTGGCCTTTGGGATTTAATGACACATCACCTGTACAGAACTCTGAAGTGCCTCTGAGGTTAGGGCTGCTAGTTCAAAAGGTGCTCCCTCCTCATATCCGGCTAGAAGAGTGTGAATCTGAGTGCTTTCCTCTGTCTCAGTGTCAGAGCTGTGAAGAAAGCAGCATCTAATTGAGGATCCTTACATGCACTTAGAAGCTTGTTGCAAAGGCGGACAAATTAACAATGAATTGTAGCAGATGTTGGGAAAATATTTTAAATTAAACTAACGTTAATCTCTCCCCCCTGCACTCCAGCACAATGGAACCCTCACTGCACGTAACAAGCATGGTTAGGCAAGAGCTGTTGTTTGTCTTTTGAGTTTTTATTACGTCAATTACATGAGGCACCAGGCACCCTCTATTCCTAACCTAAGGATCAGGAATGTTTAGCCAACCTGGCGTTCTGACTGACTGACTAAGCACTCAGTGTGATGCTGGAAATTCCCCTTGGCTTCTGGTGATCCAGTAGTAATGTACACTTGCATAGCATCTCCTGTTCAAGGAGCTCCCATTGCTTTACAGCTGTACAACACTCACTTGTCCAGCAAGGGGCAGAAAAACATGTATTATCTTAATTTGACAGATGGGGCAACTGAAGCCCATTGGTTAAGTTTGTTGCTTCAAGTCACACAGTAAGTTGGTAGCAAAGCCAGGCATAGAATCTTAGAAATGTAGGGGTGGAAGGGGCCACAAGAGGTCATCTAGTGCATCCTCCCACACTGAGGCAGGATTAGGTATACCTAGAGCAGGGCATAGACCCCAGGAGTCCTGACTTCCAGACCTCTAATGCTGGTACTGAGTTCTTATGTCCATTGGCTGCAGCCACTCACATGCCTCTTATGGCTGCCTTTTGGGCACTTCTAAATGAGATGTTCCCATTTCTTTTTCATAGTGTGGATCATGTCTTCATAGGAATGGTGTCTCATGATATCACTGTTCCAATCTCCAGTCCCATGAAGCATCTCCAATCTCAGTTGTCATCACATAACATCTTTGCGGCTACAATGGCAGCCGCTTACGTGGAAGAATAACATTAGCAAAGTGGTCAGTGTAATTTCAGCTTCTCTAATGTGACTTAGAAGTGAGAACAGGAGCGACTACCATGGACAGCCACCTCTCTATGGACCCCAGCTAGTGCTCCGCAGTGGTCCATGGAGCAGTTTGAAAACTGCTGCTTTGCACCAAATAGAAACATGCTTCCCCAGATGGAGGTTCAGCAATGAGGATTCTGTGTCAGAATAAAAACCTAGGTTCTGATCGTGCAATTGGATCCACATGGACATATCTGGCCACCTTCCTGGAACCCCATAGACTTTGGTGTGTTTCCACAGGAGTCCATGGGTCCATGTAGTTCCATTTGTGGGATCCAGGGCCTTTGTGTGCATCGGTAATGATCGTCACATTTTTATCAAAGACTAACCCTGAATGGGGAGCAGGTCTGGGTGGGAGCCATACATGGAGCCTCAAAACAACAGTGATGGTGCCATGTCAGGCAACAAGTAGAACTGACTTATTTTTGGCTCATTTATTTGAATGTTTCTGTGGAGAGGTGGATGTTTTTAAAGAATATTTTTAACCAAGTAAACCTTGATCAACCTCTTTCACACTGCACAGTGTAAATACACAAGTCGGTGAATATCGCATCTGTATTTAAACCTTGGAAGCGTTGTTGAATTGGATGATCACTCCCAGGCCATGGGTTAGTTAAGGATGCCTTCACTTGTGGCGAGGCTTTTCTGCAGTGAGTGGCAGGGCTTCTGAGTGGTGAGTGATGTTTGGGTTTGAGGTGGATGAAATGTTGAGCCCTTTCGGAGCTCTTCAGAGCTCTGTGCTCACTTACTTCCGATGCTCAGAAGAGTCCTGTGGAACAGTGGCACCTTCTTGCTCTACACAGAGTGTCTGCTCCCTGCAGCCCCAACCCTTCCACAGCTTGGTGAGTTCCTACACAGGCAAGTCCTTGCACTGATTGCAGTGGGAAGGGCTGCACATCTGGGCCCTGTGTCTTTCTGGTTCACTAGTGAAAAACATGGCAGTTGTTTCACTGTTGACAATCCCCGTTAGCCCTGTAGATCCAGTACAGCTACAAGAGAGAGAAGTGGAGTCTAATCTGCTTTGTTCATCATCACTTAACCTGACCTGCAAATTTTAGTATCTCTATTAGTGGTAATGATGCAAGCGGCAGAGCGAACATGGCTTGAAGAATCATTGTTCTGACTTATAAACTGAGGACACTTGGTCTGTAAGTGATTGGGAGGGAATAAGACTGGAACCCAACACTATCAGTTGCACAGAGTCACTTTTCTGAGTATAGATGGACATTACGGGGAAAACTGACAAACTGCTCTTGTTTCCAAGGTCGAGAACTCCTGTTCTAACCTCTGTAAAAGGACTTGGAGAAAAATATGTGCTCCCATCTTCTGAAAGGGAGACAGCAGTGCTGGGAAGAGAGGAATGTCTCCTCCTCATAGACCCTGTAGACTGGATAAGGAGAAGTGTGTTTCCAGATGTGGAGCAGACATGTTCTCTTAGGGCAGGGAGCTATCAGACTGTGATAACTTGATTGTTTTGTACAGTACTTTTGCCCGCTTTACTGTTGCCTTATCCTCCCCTTCTCAGCCTCAGTGTCTCATCCCCTTGTTGCACCTTGGCATGACATAGATTGTAAGCTCTTTGGGGTGGGGGCTCTCATTTTCCCCTGTGTCTCTAGCCCAAAGAGCCCTGATCCCTCCCCTGAGGCATTACTGCAATACAGACAATAGCAGGTGAGTACTCAGAGCTTCCTCTATATGTCCAGGAACTGGCAAAGTGCAAAAAGCAGCTGATCCCTCATGCTTTGAAAGTCATGGAGCCTGCCGTGTGCAGATGTACCATTCTGTACGTGGGCTCATGCTTGTGTACTGTCTCTCTTGGTTGTCATTTGCACTGGCCCCTTAAAAGACTCAGAGAGTCCTACATTGGTACAAATGATACAAATGTGCCATGTAAAGAGCCTGCCTGTGCCCATTGGGCCTCTCCAACATAAACACAGGTATAATGTATATACCGTTTAGTAGTTCTGGATCCCACTACAGCTGTGTGTTATAACAGTTGAGGCTTTGGTACCAAGAGATGCCAATATACAGTACAATACTCTGTATACAGCATATTCTCTCCTTCCAGCTCCTGAGCACTGACTGGGTCTAGCTTGGCTCCATTGCTGAGCAAGTCAGAATGGCTTGTGTGGCCCCTGTAGAGTGATCTCGTCCTCTGTTTCCTTGCTATCCACATCTGTAACTCTGGATTTGTCTCTTCACAGCCTGTGGAGGCAACGGATGATGCCTTCTGGGACCAGTTCTGGGCAGACACTGCAACTTCGGTGCAGGATGTCTTTGCCCTTGTGCCAGCTGCAGAAATCCGAGCAGTGAGGGAAGAATCTCCTTCTAACTTGGCCACTCTGTGTTATAAGGTAAGGTGCCTTCTCCTTCTCACCTGGAATTAGTGGGAGTCATTCCTATGCAGAGTCCTAACGCTGAAGTGGATCATAGGTGTTGAGCTGATCTGCACAAGGGTTAGTTTCACGAATAGGCGCCTCTTGCTTGTATTACCGTCGTGCCTAGGAATCATGGACAAGAATCCCATTGTACTGGGCGCTCTACAAACACAGGGCAACAAGACAGTCCATGGTGCTGCTTTCTGTGATTAGCAGCTCCCCATATGTTTGCCAAGTCCAGACTTGGCATTTATGAGTATCAGCCATATGAACAAGTGAATGGTTGTTGCAGAAATGCTTGTTGGTTTTGGAGTAGATACAAAAGTGATCCAAGTCTTTGCAAATTCCATTCCTTACCCTTCTCGCTGTGATCCTTTTCAGGGCTGCTTGCCCCTTTATCCTCCTGAGGTTTAACTGCAGCTCCCCTCTCTGCCCTGCAGGGCATGGGCGGTTTGCTCACATTTCCTCTTTTGGTTTACCACAAACCACAGCTGGCATTTGATCAGTTCAGTCATCACCCATTACCTCCCCAACTCTTGGTTTAAACATAGGCTGCCATATACTTAAGGATCCTGGCATGCAAGCATTGTGTATGCTTGGTGGAGCCAGTGCTCCTGCTTTCTCGTCAGAACATCTGATTGCTGCTCAAGGTTCAACAGCAATCTCAGCTTCTGGAACATAGGAAGTCCCCAAGGGTCTGAGTTAACTATGGTGTTGGTCATCCTAAAAATGCCAAAGATGGATAAATATGGGAAAGAATTTTAAGCCTCTGTGTCCGCAAAGAGTCGTAAGCCTATTTCCCCATTTCACTGCCCTGTCTCCTTTGGCCATTAGCACTAGAGGTGGAATGTTTTTTCATTGAAAAACACTGATTTGTCGAAATTGAAACAATTCGTGAGAAAGCGTCAATTTCAGTGAATCTCCCGATTCAAAACATTTTTGGAAAAAGAAGTTCTGAGATTGTCAAGGTGTCCCATTTTTGACACTGTCAAAGCAAAGTTTAGTTTTGCATAGATTCTAAAGCCAGAAGGGACCACTGGAATCCTGTAGTTTGACCTTCTGCATAACAGAGACCATAGAGGCCTTCCCTGAATCAATTCCTGTTTGAATTAGAGCAGATCTTTTACAAAACATCCAATCTGGATTTGAAAATTGTCTGCTTTGATTCCAAAGGACTATTTGTTTTGAAATTTCAGTTAATTTACACTAAAAGTTCAAAAACAATAAGAAGATCAAAATTGATATGAAACATTTTGAATGACCCAGAGTGAATGTTTATTTTCCTTCGTGTCCCCCCCCGCCCCCCTAAGATTTTGACTTTTCCCATCCCAAAACGGGACGACAAATTTTGAAATATCAAATTCTTGCTGGATGGGAAAACTGTTTCCCATGCAGCTCTGTTAGCACTTCCCTTGATGCTTTTCTGTTGGCCTTGCCCTCTTGGCATGTGCAACACAAGGGACATCTATTCATATTTCTTTCAGTGCCAGAGCTCGTCAGTTGTCAAACCAATAGAACATGGCTTGCTGGTGCTGCTTGGGAAACAGTCTGGTCAGCAAGACTTAGCCTGCTTAGCAAGGCCTTGGCACTAATAATGCTTCCAGCTCTTGTTGCACTATGGTTTGCACCATGCAAACAACAACCATCTTCAGAAATAATTGAATGCAGATCTAGCAGAGCAGCACTCGGCAACCATTTCCCACCATAGCTGCTGTTAGCATGGTTTCCTTTTCCAGTGTAGACGGACTATAGACTTCTGAGAGAACCATGCTGTGCTTTTGATGCCACACTTCATTCCTCACAAAGCAACTCTATGTTCTCTTCTACCCAATAGAGGCTAATGAGTTGAGAGGCCTGGTTCCAGCATGGTTGTCCCTCCAGATGGTAAAGGATGGTTAGCTCTTGTGATGCAAGTGGGAGCTAAGTGCATTATTTTAACCATGTTTCTGATCTACGCAACAACGTGGATGTGGGTAGGGCTGTATCACAATTTGGGACTATGGTTTAGTGCTGCAAGGTAGAGCCTGTCTTACGCGCGGTGTTAATGGATTTTGCAATGCTGTTGTTTCTTTGGTTTAGATAGGGCTAGGCACAATTATAATGTCCTTTGCAACTGAGTTTGGTGCAGACTAGGGTTGTGTACAACATACTGAGCGGTAACTGTTCCTGACAAGAGATTCAAATGCAGTCCCAAGGCGGAGCACAGTCAGGCCCCAGGTAGCACAAATATGTCCACTGAGGCAGTGATGCAAACTGACAAAGTCAGTGAACCAGAGACACGGCTGGGAACCTCAACAGAGAGGCACAGTCTGAGAATTAAAACCTACAAGTAAAATCCTTGGTAAATGTCTCCATCATTCATCTGAGAGGGGAGGGGAAGGACCAGGACAGGAGACCCAGGTAGGAGAGAGAAAGGGCTTCACCTTCTGTCATGTAAGTAAAGTGGTTTGCCTTTGACCCCAGTAAGCTGCAGTGGCTGTTTGGCAAGACTAGCGTCCCCATCCCAAAAAAACCAGCAGTGCAGTGTGACTGACCTCAATGCTCCCATCGTCGGTGGCCTCAACAGAGAAGCCAAGCGCTGGATGGCCCTGGGGATTGAACCCCCCTCTGGGCCTAGAGGTGGGCTCCTTGGGTCAGTGCTAAAATACACGGAGAGGGTGGTAGGAGCTTGGGCTGCTTGTCTTGCAGATACCGGAGGACTTTCAGTCTCCAGGGCTTTCAATCCAGCACCATCTACCAGTGCTAAATTCACTTCTTCTGGGAGAGGGCAGAGGAGGCAGGAGGCTCCGTTCGGAAGATCTACAATTTCCAATTGGCATAATTCTAAGAAAGTGATTTCTTAGCATACAAGCTTTTTGGGGCTAGCACAATGTAGCTCTGGGCTATGGCTGGGGCTCCCAGGTGCTATGCCAATACACATAATAAATGATAACAGCAAACATTCTCTTGGCTTCCACATCCTGCACAAGGTAAGATGCCTGCTGAGATCACAGGAGCTTTTAGAATAATCGTACATTTCTGCTGCTTGTTTCTAACTGCAACCTAGAGAGAGATTTTCCCCAAGGGAACCATAGCGAGCCCTTGGGAAGTGGGACCAAATGCTGTTTCTAATTCTGTGGCAGTGGGGCCTGTGTGTCTGCAAAGCATATGACTCCAGATTAATGCCTTTGTTTCGTTGCCATCAGGCCGTAGAGAAGCTGGTTCAGGGAGCGGAGAGTGGCTGCCACTCGGAGAAGGAGAAGCAAATCATCCTGAACTGCAGCCGGCTCCTCACCCGCATCCTGCCCTATATCTTCGAGGATCCTGACTGGAGAGGCTTCTTCTGGTCCACTGTCCCTGGGGCCGGCCGTGGAGGGGTTTGTATCTACTGGGTTAGACTGTTCCTCTTTGGGAGGGAGGGAAAAGCTGTAGGAGGCAGAGACCATGTAGGCCCAACATTGATTAGCTGGGAACAACCTTGTTTTAGTGGGTTCAAACTTTGTGGGAAGGCTTGTGATGGAGTAAGGGATAGGATGTAGCCTTGAAACATAAATGTGCTGATAGCAAAACCTCGCTTCTCCCCTGCCCCCAGCAAGTGGCAGTTTTGCGGTAGCTGCCTCCATACTGAGCATGCTGGACAGGGCCAGCTCCAGGCACCAGCCCAGCAAGCAGCTGCTTGGGGCGGCCAAGGCTGAGGGGAGGCACATCTGGGTCTTCGGTGGCAATTCGGTGGCAGGTCCCTCACTCCCTCTCGGAGTGAAGGACCAGCCCTTGAATTGCCATCAAGGACTGAAGCGGTGGCGGTAGAGCTGCAGGTCGCGATCGTAGCTTTTTTTTGCTGTTTGGGGTGGCAAAACCCCTGGAAACAGCCCTGATGCGGGGATGGACTGAAATTAACAAGACAGCACCAGCTCTGTTGCCTTCCTCCCCTTCTCAGCCCTGTTTGTTTAGTGCAGGCTGATGGGTTTATTGAAGCATTTCAATCAGTTGGGTGTAGCTGTGCGTAAGGGCTTGTTCATGCAAGAAAGTTGCTCTGATGTAACCTAAGTTGTCAATTTAAACTGAGATAGCTACACATGTGCAAAAGGCTGTGTGGATATTCTTATTTCACCTAAGAGAGGCTTCTTTGCTTTAGCTTAAACTGTTTGGAAACAGATTCAATTAAAATGGACATACACTACTCTTAAATCAAAATAAGAGTGTCCCAGGCAGCCTTTTGCAGCGTGTTAACTGTATGGCTTTAAAAGCAGATTCCAGCTTTACCAGCGCAACTTAATTGTGTAGAGAAGCCATAAGAGTCATGGTCAGTGACCCATTCATTAACTGAGCTTTACAGTTTTAAGCTGGGAGTATGGTCTAGTGCAGGAGTCGGCAACCTCTGGCACGCGGCTCACCAGGGTAAGCACCCTGGCGGGCCGGGCCAGTTTGTTTACCTGCTGCGTCGGCAGGTTCGGCCGACCGCGGCTCCTACTGGCTGTGGTTTGCCATCCCAGGCCAATGGGGGTGGCGGGAAGTGGCGCGGGTGAGGGATGTGCTGGCCGCAGCTTTCCACCACCCCCATTGGCCTGGGACAGCAAACTGCGGCCAGTGGGAGCCGTGGTTGGCCGAACCTGCCGATGCGGCAGGTAAACAAACTGGCCCGGTCCTCCAGGGTGCTTACCCTGGTGAGCCGCGTGCCAGAGGTTGCTGACCCCTGATCTAGTGGTTGGAACCAAGGACTGAGAATTGGATCCTAGCTTCTATTTCTGGCTCTGCTGCTGACTTGTTGTGGAACTTTAGGCAAGTCACTGAAACTCTTGGTGAGCCTTTGTTTGTCCCTATCTGTAAAATAGGAATAATAATGTTTCCCTTCATCACAGGGAGAGTTTAGGTGGAATTTTTTTGAAGCACTTTGGGATTCTTGGCTGAAGTGCAAAGTACCATTACTGCTGTGAAAATTCACATGTCAGGAGAGGAGCAGTTACTGTGCCTTGCCCACTTGCTGGTACAGCAGCTTGTTCTTAATGTACCAGCAGCACCGTCCTTGCGGACTCTGCATCTGCAGACTGGTCCTTTTGTGTTCAGCTGCTCCCACCATAAGCTGAGTGTTCTGCAGTGCTTTTCATAGCAGTTTAACAGAGATTTGCAAAGAGGCGGGGCGCAGTATTGGTGCAGCCGGAATCTTGGGCTGTCTCAGCCTGTCCTGTCTAATCTTTTTTGCCTATGGCCACTTCAGTGGGAAGTTCTGGGCAGCAGGAGGAAGCAGGTTTGATGCCCCTTTTCTCTGCTATGGGTTTGGGCAGGTGTCTGGGGATCCAGTCTCCCCTATGGGGGCGTGAGTCTGCATGTGCTGGGTGATTAGACTTGCTTTGGGAAGGATAACACAATGTGCTCCATGTGGGGTTACAGCCAGGCCATTGTTAGGAACTGAATTTGCACCTTACTCAGAAGCTGCCTGGGCCATCAGTGATTGACCCTAGGCATTCTGGCTTCTTGGGAGTGTTGGGGGTGAGTATGACAAAGACTGACTGTGCAGTTGGCCGTCTCCTGGCCCATTTGTCATCAGCTTGTGCCTCATGCATACTGCGTTAGGGCCCCTCCAATGAGTCAAAGCCCCTCAATGGTGAATGAACTAACACTGTAGTTTTAGTAGTTCAAACTGATGTAATCTTTATGAATAAGGCTGAATAAGGCTGGCCAGAGCGTGAGGCAGCAGATCCTTGTTCAAGGCCGGGACACTGTGGGGAAGCCAGCAGTTCGTTCCAGTAGTCATACCTCATCTCCACCTCACCCACCAATTTGGGAGAAGCCCCAATGCATGTTAAAGGGCGGCTCCACCCTCTCAACTGAAGGGTGAGTGGGGAGGAGTTGCTGGGATGCTGGGCTCACTACCAGAGAGGACAGAAGTGAACATGTCCCCCACTTTTCACTGAGGTGAAGGTCATCAGCGTGTGGTGGAGAAAGCCCCTTTACCTGGACCCCGAGTACTGTCCTCCTGGCCAGGCATGCCACCTGGAAGGGGCTGTGGTCTCTGCGTGGCTGAGACAGAACAAGTGGCAGATATCAGTTTTGAGAGGAGGGAGTGGACGCTAGACCCTAGTTTGTTGGGGTTGTGATTGGAAGTAGGGAAGATCCCGGGGGGTTGTGGATGAAAGATATAAGTTCTGGGGGTTAGGGGAAGGGGAGGAGATGGTGAAGGAGGCAGACCACAGTTAGTGGAGGTGATAAGAGACTTCTGGAGATCTCTATGGGAACCAGGGGCCTTCTCCAGTTTCCAGGATGGGTGGGACCTACTGATTTGTTCTGTTTTGTCTGAGTCACGGCTGCCTGCAGGGCAGATACCCCCAGTGGGGAGGTGATTTGTCTGGAATCCCAGGCTGAGGTGGTGCAGATTGTCCTTTTTATATCCATTTTGACCTCAAGGCTCCTCTGTTTCATCTCTGATTTCAAAGCTGGAATAGAAGCGTCTCTGCTGATTGCTGGCTCCCCACCCCCGGCCTTGTTCCTGCGTCTGGGATCCTGTTATTGGCCTCCCCAATGTCGCATTAAAAGACGTCAATGCAGTGCAGGCTATTATCTCCCTTCAGCTTGCCTGCTGTTATTTAAGGACTTTGTGTATCTGCGCACTGACGGTGGCCTGGCTGTCACCGATAAGCTGCCTTTTTGCCTCGCCCCCTCCTGGCAGAAGCCTGGATTTAGCCGTACCAGGGAAGACATGACATCCGGGATGCTCTTTGAATGGCAGAGCTGGTGGCTTACTGGAGATGTTCCCCTGGCAACGGCTGCAGAGGAGTAACCACGTGTGATGCTAGCAGCTGTCTCTGGGTAGGCTGGGGTTTGCTTTGAATGCCAGAGAGAGAGAAATCCACTCTGCAGGCAGCTGCTCGCTCTGCCATGGCTGACTGAGACACCCTCCTAGCTGAGTGTTAGGGCCCTGTCTCCACAGCAGCCCCTCAGTTCTGGACAGGCTACTCTGCTCTGAAAGGCTGTTGTTGCCTGCTAGATAAATCCAATCCCTGCTCCCCATTGTACATGATCTGATCACCTGCCTGGTCATAGTGGGGTGACTCTTTGCTCCCTTGACAGCTGTGGTCCCTCTTCTAGGTAAATGATTTCCTTTCCTCTGTATTAACTGGAGGATCCCAAGCAGACGAATAGCTCTCTGATGACTTCTTGTAACCCCCAACAAAGCCCAAAGAGGCAACTCCATGTCCCCCCTCATCTTTAGACCTGGAGTCCTTTTCCTTCCCACAGCTGTTTGATTGCCCCATCTTCACTGAAACTGCTCCCTCTCTGACTACATCTGCCACCTGCCTGCTCTCAGGGGTGGCTTCTCACTGCTCCCTATGGGTGGGTTGCCTACCTCTCCCTGTTTCCTTTCCCCTGCCCCATCTCTCTTTCTTGCCTGCGCTTGGGGAAGGTGCTCCTTCCCCTGCTGCCATGTTCTATTAATATTACTGTGCACTGACTCTCAAGCTTGGGCTGAGAATATTCTACCGTATTTATCATTTTCAGGGTGATGAAGAGGATGAAAATGCCCGGCCCCTGGCTGAGTCATTGCTCCTGGCAATTGCAGATCTGCTCTTCTGTCCAGATTTCACTGTCCAGAGCCACCGGAAAAGCACTGTGGTAAGCAGGGGGGGATATGCTATTTAGGTCCAGGTAGCTGAGCAGCGGGCCTGGCTTTGGTTCAGTTTCTAATAAGGCAGCCATCTTTTCTCTATACCAGTCCAGGTTATGTTTCCCTCCTGTCCATCTGGGTAAAGCTGGATAGCATTTCCCTTGCACGTGGTGGGTATGGGCTGATGAGTTGCAGAGGAAAGGTGCCAAGCTGAAGATCACCCAGTTAAAATTGAAATGGAATGAATTCTGAGAAAGGAGGAGATGGTTCTTAACAAGGCATATCAACCTGGTTACTCTGTGAGGGAGGCGGGACAGAACGCCAGTGTGCTGGTACATAACAGGGATGAATTGTGAAACATGCTGCTTAGTAAAGAGCTCTGAGGAAAAACCTAACTGGTTTATTGCCCTGTGGCCAGTGACGTATTTCCCTGTGGTCTGAAATAAGCCTACTCGGGGCAGCATTGTCCTGTTTAACAAGAGGAGCTCACACATGACGTTGGTGGGAGCAATATAAGAACTTAGATCATGGAGCACCAGCAATGACACAATTGAGCTAGGCTTGAGGTTGAGGCCTCTTCCACTGAAATCCACAAAAAGTTGTAGTGGTGTCCAAATTGGTGAGCAACATCTAGAGCTAAGGTGGGATTATGCTACAAAAATTAAATGGAATTGGATAAGGAGTTCCTGATTCTACCAACCTAAAAATAGAGCCACTCACCCAAGCGGCCAAGTGTCTTCTCATACCTTTGCCACTTTGTAACAGAAATTCCTCTGAAAAGTAAAAGGCCATTTCCTGGGCTTCCCTAGCTGAGATCTAGTGAGTAGCCCCACGTTTCTGAAGTTGAGATCTGATTTCAAAAGGAACTCCTTTCTAAACATAGTATTTCCTGGGTTTCTAACATTTGAAGTTTTATTTGAACTGTAACATTCTTGAAAGGCCACTGATCTGTGCCTGCAACCTTCATTCCGCCTCCACAATGTGTTCTGTGTGGCAATAATGCTACTGACCTTCATTGTAAAGCACTTTGACATCTAAAGATGAAAAGCTTTATATAAGGATTATTATTATTATGTTACCCAACTATGACATTCAGACTTTGCCCCACTGATGTCTGCATTGTCATCTTGTCAGAAGCCAGACGAATGGAGCAAATTGCAGATGCTGTTATCTTTGATGCAGATGAGAGAGCCTGTGGAGATTACGGTTTCATTTGCTAATGTTTGTACAGCACTTTGAAAACATGAAGCACTAAATAAGCACTGAGCATTACAAATCTGGCCTTGCAGTGTGCAGGCATGATCCAAGCAGCCTTCATAAATCACATGTAATGCTCCATCCTAACTCAACCATATCTACCATTAAGATGGAGTCTTACAACCTGGACCTATAGTATCCATGGACCCTGTTGCCATGTTAAAGAGAGATGCAGTTGTGGCTGGGAATTCAGAGCTACCTCTGAAGTAGGATATCCAGGAAAACCGAGACTAAATCTGTATGAGATGGGCTGGGATGAAAAGGCTCCTGTATCACTTGCTAAGTCATCCTAAAGGGTCTCAGGGCTGTTCTACACAGCTGTAGGCAGCAGAATGGTGTGCCACTGTGATATGAACTTGCTGTGGCTAATAATGGAGCTGCCCTCTCTGTCATTCTGCAGTGCTCAGCACTTGCTCCATGGTATCCATTTGTTGTAAAGGGACATTGATTAAAGCAACCCATCGTGATATCTTAAAAGATCAACCTGGTGTTGTCCCAGGCTAGTAGTCAGCTAGAAGCCACTGCTAAGGTTCCCAGAGATGGGATCCAGAAATAATGGAATTGTATACCTAACCATTAGACAACATGCAGTGCTGGGAGGTTCAGTTCTTTGGTATCAATAACATTTTTTTTAACCTCATTCTCATGGTTCAACTTTTAAAATCAGATTAATCTATGAAATTCCAAGTGATCCCGCCAGGCCCCTCTGGAATTGGAGGTAAATATGAGGCTGAAATAAGGGACTCCTGAGTGGAATGTGAGGTACTGGAGTAGTAGAAGCAGCTGGAACCTTGGTGCGATACACTTCCACATTTGGAGCCTAATTTTTCAAAGATGCTAGATACCAGGAGGTACCACTGACTTTCACTGGAGTTAGGTGCACTCAGCATCTCTTAGAATTAGGCCCTTGACTTAGAGGCCAATGTTAGACACTGTTGTAATTAGTTGGTCTTAAATTCATTAATTTAATCCCTACCTTTTCCACGCTTCCTAGATCACAAAAGGTGTTATTGCATCATATCTGCCTTGCTTGGTTTGTGCTCACGTAATAGATCTTGCTAAGATCCTATTCCTTCCCCCATCAGACTAGATACGACAGTCAATTCATTTTCTGGGTCAGTGTCAGTAGAGTGGTGAGATCCATGAGCCTTGATTTTTCTAAGAAGCCCTACTCTGAAAAGGGAGGAATTGACTTGCATATCTCTTCATTTTGGCTTGAAGGTGCACCTGAGCAGCTTGTTGACTCTGAGATGCAGCTGGGGGTATCTAATATTGGCTTTTTGAGGAAATATCAATGCAGTCTAGTAAGGTATAGAAGAAATTCTCATGCTTATGGTCTCTGGATTCAGTACTGCCTGAATGGAGGAATGATGATCATGTGCCTAAGATGATGTAGGTCTGGGAGACAGGGACCTTGGTTCTAGTCTTGGCTCTGCCACAGACCCTTGGACAAGTCACTCTTCCAGACACACAACTGGTGTACATCAGCAAAACTCCATTGAAATCAGTGGACCTGCACTCATTTACAGCAGCTGAAGAGCCAGGCCTTGTCTGTAAAGTAGGGATAATGGCTATGCCACAGAAGAACTATAAATTACTAGATGTCTATAAAATGTGCTGAGGTCCTCACGTGGAAGGTGCTATAGAAATTCTGTGAAATATTGTCTGCTTCTGCTTGACGCTGTGGATGCAGAGGAATAACAGCAATGATCTTCTGAACTCTGGCTGGCAGCATGTTTAAGGGTTAACCCCTAAATTCTCTGCAGGTCAATCTTGGAAGTTTTCAGAGTAAGAAAACTCTAAAATTACTAACCCTCCCCTCTTCTCACTGGATAGCAAAGAAAGTCTGTGGCATGAAGGAGGAGATTAACTTCAAGCTGCAGGCCAAGTATGTATAATGACACGAAGTTTCTCTCCTATATGATTGGCCTGTGATACCATTACTGAGATCAGAGCTGAGTTTCCTGGTACTGACTGGGTGAAGCGCAGCAATAGCCGGGTGGTCTGATACGGCCGGGTAAGTACCAGCTAGAATGGCTGGCGCTATTCCATCATTACAGATCAACCCCTGCAGAAAATGCAGTCATCCTGGCAAACACACACTCTTCCATTGTTCCCTCAAGAGTGGAGAACGTTAGAATCTTGTTCCTTTCACCAGCATGTGTTACACACCAGGGACAGCATTAACCCAGTGTTAGCACAACTGCAGGGCTCTTTCATTGGGATTGTAACTCAAGTGAGTAAAAGGAGCCTGTCAAGTCTCAGCTTCCTCTTCATAAAGTTGTATTGTCCGCAGCAATTGAGCTGCAAGCCTGATGGCCTGACCTTCATGGAAGCTCTAGGTGCTCTGAAGTTCAAAGGCATGTATAGGTGCTCTTCATCGTTGGAAATCAGACTTGGGCTATTATGTTTGGTTTTAGCCTCTCCCATGTTGAACATTTTTTTCTAAAAACTGCAGTATTTATTCCAGGCCCTGCCTGTAAGGACAGCAAAGTGGAATCCTCCTTTAAAAATATACCTGCGAAGGAGCATCAACATCACATCAAACTAGGATGTGTGTGATGACTGCAAAATTCACTGAGAGATGGGGGTTTCCAAAGAACCCATGACTTGCACTTTGTGCTCTCTCTTGTTACAGTGATGACAGTAATAGGGCAATAATATCATTTAAAAACATCCCAAAATGTTAAACAGCATGCAGTGTAGCATGGACTCAGATGAATAGGCAGAGGCCTGAAATAACCCCCAGGGTTTAGATCCCCACTGGGCCTAAGTGGGGGGAGAATTGTTTATGGCTGGCTGGTTGTTGGTGTGGCCTCTCTCACTGCATATGGCTCCTGTGCTCAGCTCCCCAAATGACTGCAGTTTAATCATCAGAGGGCAGGGATGAAATTCTCTCTCTCTCACATTCACACACACGTGAGAGTGTATGTGCAGGGGATCTCATGACTGTTCCAGTCCCAGCAGGAGTTGTTGTGAGGGGTCATGCAGGAATTGTGGCAGCAAGGGAGTTCCAGTCTCTGTCAGCAGGAGATGCTGAAGGGGTGGTACAGGAGCTGTGACGGCACGGGGAGCTTGCAGTTGCTCTAGTCCCAGAAGGAGCAGGTGTCTGTGTGCTAGCTTTGTGGGAGCTTGTGGTTGGGAATGAAGGGATGGTGGTGTGATTGCACTTGAACTTCTCCATACTGAGAGCAATCCTGGGTGTATGGGAGAGAATGTTGCATAATGGATCACTTGATGATTACCTGTTCTGTTCATTTCCTCTGAAGCACCTGGCATTGGCCACTGTCAGAAGACGGGATGCTGGGACAGATGGATCTTTGGTCTGAGCCAGTATGGCCGTTCTTATGGGAATCCACAGTAATTAGGCAAGAGTTGTCCTGTGAACTGAACTCCTGCTCCTGAGTGGACCAGGAATAAGGCAGCACAGAGAATTTGATCAATTAAAACACTGAAAGGAACAGTTTAAATGTGCCAAAAGCCTTTGACGTAAATGTATTCATCTGGGCACTTTTACCCTGGCTGCTCCTGAAGAGTAAACATGCTGCTTTCAATGTCTATTTGTCTCCACAAAGTGCCTGTGTGGAGGATTCAGTTCTGAACAAATACCTGGCTACAGCAAAGAACGATGAGCCAGGGCTGCTACCAGGGGGCTCAGAGTTCATCCCCTAGTGTTACAAGAGTGCCTGTGGGGGAAGACGGAGGCTGTAGAGCCATGCTGGGAACAATACCAGGAGCTGCCAGAGGGGGAGAAGTTGCTTGGGTAATAGTGATGTTATTTGTATTGTGGTAGGGCCTATGGGGCCCAAGCAGGGATTGGGGCCCCAGGGTGCTAGGTGCTGTACATGCACATAGTGAAAAGACAGTACCTGCCCCAAGGAGCTAACAGTGCTGGAAGCTGGACTGTGTGCTGTTGGGCCTTTTTGGGAGGGGGGGCGAGAGGGTGGGAGAGTGTATAGGGGAGGGGATAATACTTCAAACAATTAAGAGTAACACATATTTTGACTCATTAGCACCATGGCTTCCCCAGTGCAGGCACCTTACCGTATTCCCCAGTGGGCAGTTGACTCAAGCCTCTGCATGCCGGAGCTCTGACCTCTCTCCTCTCCACAGGACACAGCTGAAGATATCCACTCTATTGACAGCTGTGAGTACATCTGGGAGGCTGGCGTGGGCTTTGCTCACTCCCCCCAGCCCAACTACAACCATGATTTAAACCGGTAAGACAGTCCAGAGGTGCAGGGCAATGTGCTCAGGCTGTGTGTGGTGGGGCCCTGATGGAGATTCGTGTGGAGCTGGGATCTGTTCATTCACTTCCCCAGGAGTCCAGGGTTGTCATTTGCTATGGGCAAGGGGGTGCAGTTGTCCCACCAGAGCTCGGTTTGCCCATGCCCTAGACTTTTCATAAGTTTGTCTTCCACTCCCCTCTACCCCCAACCCTCTATGACTGTGCAGGATATGATATAATCACCTATGATGTTCTATGTAGTGACACAACTCCCCTCCACCCACAGTTTATTTGAATGATGCTCCTGCCAGTATCTGTGATTCCCACATGGGTTTGCTCCTTGTTTTGGGAATGCTTCTCTTTATTACTACCTATTATACCAACAGAACTTGTAGTACAGAGCAGGGAAGTACCTAGTGGCTGCAAAATACACTGTCATGTTGGGATTGCAAGCTCAGACCCTGGGCTCCCCATTGCAGTAGGCGCTGGGAGTGTGATAGAGGTAACGCACCTGTTTCCTCATGCTGGGGGAGGAGGAGGAGGAGCATCTTGCATCACTCTGGTTTCCCATTCAACTCCCTACCTCCCACACCCTGGGTAGCACAGCATGGCTTTGGTAGGTCCTGAAAGGAGCCACAATCAGCCTCTGTTGACTGGAACATGGGGCCTTTGCAGAGTAGGGCTGCTGAGGGGAGTTGGTGGGGATGCATGGAGGGCAGGGGCAGGTTCTGGTCTGTGTGGTGGGGGCAGTTACCTGGATTCCAGTGTGTTAGCTGCTGAATGGCCCAACTCACCGCAGACCCACCAACAAGGGTTCTTTGTTGTTGAGGATGAGCCTCCCTTAAGTGTCTGTTGCTGGTGAGAATGGTGGTTGTGTGTCTGAGGTCTTAAAAGGGTGTTTCCAGCTGGCTTGGAAATAGCTGTCCAAGGATGCAACTGAGGACTCGCTACCCAAAGGACTCCAGGACTTGTCCTCCTTCTTTTTCTTTTTCAGGACAGAGCTGCTGAAACTCTTGCTGACATGTTTCTCGGAGGCCATGTACCTCCCCCCCTCCTCGGACAACAGCAGTGCCAATCCCTGGGTACAGTTTTTTTGCTCCACAGAGAACAGGTGAGAGGGACAAAGGGCACTGCTTTGGGGTGGGGGAACGGGATGAGTTCTGCTCCCAGCTCATCTCCCCAGTACACAGGATAGTTTATGAGGCATAGCAGGCTTAAATTTTCTTCCCTAGGCTGGGCAGGTTGTGGCTGTTTTCATGTCACATTCTCATCATGTGACTCTCTCCCCTACCTCCTTCTCCATACTTGGCTCACTTCGTCTACCTTACACATAATCACCAGTGTGAGATAGGTCAGTATTATCCCTGTGTTACAAGTGGAGAAACTGAGGCACAGAGCAGTGATGTGCCTTGCCCCAGACCCTGGTGGGAGTCTGTTGCAGAGCTGAGTGGGTAGGACTCAAACATCTTTGGTTCTCAAGCCTGTCTCCAATGACTAGCTTGTCTTTTTCCCTGCCTTGGTTCCCCACTTCCCCTCTTTGTTAATATGGGCACCTTGTTAGTTGTAATGAGTATAGTGCCTGGTTTGCTGCATTTGGTTGTAGGGGAATGCTGTCCCCTACTGGCTGAGCAATGAATCTCCTGTGTGACTATCAATCAGCAAAATGACAGTTGGCTGTTAGTTTGATGCTGCATTTCACAGGTCGAAGGAGTCCAGCTTCATCCCTCTGTCTGGAGTGCTTCGAGAGTCCTGCCATCTTTCTTATGTTTTGTGTGTCTATTGCTTTAATTGGAGAAGGGTGCTGAATTGACAGCCTTGGAGGCTAAAGTCCTTTACTGGGTCACAGAACAGGCAACCCCCACAGACAGGACCACCGTGAAAGTCCACCATCCAACACCACAGCATTGACCTGGGAGGCCATTTAGAAATCAGACTGGAGATCAGTTTCTGTGGGCCATTAAATCTTCAGCCTCTGCTGAAATTGACAACCCAGTTGTCAAACGGAGGGTGGAGGTGGGGGGTGTTTTTTATTGATTATACACACTTATCTCTGGGAACTAGACTGAGACCTCCAAACCCATTGCACACAGGCTTCCAAACAGCTGTCAGTAATACCTTTTTATTTGCTGTGGATTTGAACCAATAATCTGCTGTAGAGGTGAAAGGCTCAGTAAGTCATTGCCAGATCTTTGAGCTGGATGGCCCCCATGTCCTGCATAGTAAGGACTTAAATTGAGAGCCTGCCCTGTCTGTCTTACCCATGCTCTGTCTGTGAGGCCCATATTCTGACTGCTGTGTATATACTGTTATAAGTGACTCCTCCCCGACCCCACACACCTGAATATGACTTTGTAGATTCTCAAGCTAAGCTGGTGGTTGTGCTTTGCATAGGAAGCCTGCTTCCTTTTGGAAGGACATTGATCAGGGTATTGAGTGTGCAGGGTAAGTACCTTCTGTGGCCTCTCTCTCAGGCTATGTCTACACTACAGCAGCTGCAGTGGCACTGCTGTAGCACTTCTGGTGAAGACACTCTCCCACTGGTTTAATAACTCCGGCCTCTGCGAGAGGCAGTAGCTGTGTTGGTGGGAGAAGCTCTCCCACTGACATAGTGCTGTCTACACCTGCCCTTAGGTCAGTGTAACTTACGCTGCTCAGGGGTGTGCATGATAAGTTATACTGGAGTAGTTTGTAGTGTAGAGGTAGCCTGAGTCTCTGGAGTTCTCTTGCAGGCATGCACTGCCGCTTTTCACCTCGCTCTTGAATATCGTCTGTGCCTATGACCCAGTGGGTTACGGGATCCCCTACAACCACCTGCTCTTCTCTGACTACCGGGAGCCCCTTGTGGAGGAGGCGGCCCAGGTGCTGATAGTCACTTTGGACTATGACACCTCCACCAGCTCAAACCCCACAGTGGATGGCACCACTACCAGCACCGCCATGGATGACGTGGATGTAAGTTATACCAGGTTCCTCTCTCGCCCTTGTCCCCCCGTCTCTAGTGTCTTTGCAGCAGATCTTTTTTCTAGGTCTTTCTGATGCTGCCTCCTCTCTACCAAGGGCTTCTCTAGACCCACACTTGTGTCTCGTCCCAGCTAGGACACTCTTTCTCATATCCTACAGTGCAGGTGTGTGGATGGGTAATGCTGGTGAGTGATGCCGGCAGCCTCAAGTCCCTGAAGGCTGCAGTCCTCTCTTTATATACAGCACAGGCAGTACAGGTCTCCCCATACTGACCTGAAGAGGCCCGCTTTAAGGCTACAGAGAAGTCCAGTCCCTCTCCACCACCTGTTTGGCGCCTCTGCTCCTCTCTGGGGCCAAGTGAGGTGGGGTTTATGCTGTGGACACTTATCTACTGGGGCCCAGTCTGACACAGTCCAACCTATTTCCCATAGGCCACTGAACAGCCAGCAAATGGGAATGACGTTGGTCACAGTGGCTTGTAGGTGAAAGTCCCTTACCCCATTCCCAATCTCTTGAGCCATCTGGTCTCCTGGCATTTAGAAATGGAAGTATTCGGGTCACTCACTGAGAAGCTGACAATTCGAGAGCTGATGCGAGTGTCACTAGCCCACAGCCCCTGTTGTTGTTGGTGGTTTGGCTGGTGGTGATGGTGAGCATCCCCTTGCTGTGTGCTTACGCTTGGCTTCCCAAGGGAATGCTGTGACTAATATGGGGTTCTTAAATTTTCTTCTAATGCAGCCTCCAGGGCCAGACAACCTGTTTGTGAATTATTTGTCTAGGATACACAGAGAGGAGGTAAGGAGCTCCTTCATTAAGATTCTTCCTGATTGATTTCCTGTATATTAGGCTAACTCAGGCCACCACACGTTGATGTTTCTTTACCCTCTCGGTTGTGTGTCCCAGGACTTCCAGTTTATCCTCAAAGGAGTGGCACGTCTGCTTTCGAACCCACTGGTCCAGACCTACCTGCCAAACTCAGCCAAGAAGATCCAATTCCATCAGGAACTCCTTGTTCTCTTCTGGAAACTCTGTGACTTTAATAAGGTACAGATAAATTAGCATTGTGTGGGGAGGGAGACAAACATGAGCCAGTGTTGGAACCAGGAGGTGGGGACAGAAATAGGAGAAGGGCTTGGTGACCTGAGAAAACAGACAGTTTTTGGAGAGCCCCGAGCTTGTGCCCAAAGATGGGTCTTTTTTAGACTAATGAAATTTCAAGCGTTTGGGGTGAGCATGTGATGTACATGGTTGGTTGAGCTGGCCCCTGCTGAGAGGTTAGGGGTGATCACGTGACACAAGGAGCTCTGGTTGTGCTAAAACCTGGAAAGTTGCTAGGGGTGATTACATGAAGCATGACCTCCGGTTGCATTGGCCCCTGCCCAGCACTTAGTGGTGGCTATATAAACCATGGAGCTCTGGATGCATTGGTCTCTGATGAGAAAGAAGATGTGAACATGTGACTTGTTGTGCTGGGCCCTTTGAGGGGTTAAGGGTGATCTTATGACAGCTGGGCTCTGACTCCTCTGACCAAGGACTAGGGTGAAACCCAGAGCAGTGCTTGAAAAAATTCTAAAAAGATTTTAAAAATAAAAGGATTAAATCCCCACGAGACAGAGGTCTGGATTGCTTCCCCAGAAGCAGGACACATGCAGGCCTGGATGGCTAGACCCAGCAGAGAGGCTTCCCTGTTCCTTTCCTTTCTCATTAACTGGTGGCTGGGATCAGCGACTAAAGAGTCACATTTTAAAAAGCAGCCGCTGATTTAGATGCCTCAGATTTTAGGTGCGCATCTTGAGACACATAGAGCCTCCCAGTGGGACCTACAGATCCTCAGTCCCTCTGAAAATCAGGCCCTAGGTAACTGAAATTAACAGCCACTTCTGGAAATGCAGGTCTGGGTGTCGGTCTCCTTTTTCTAGCTAGGATGTGAAAGCACCTTTGACTGACTTGTCAGGGCTGATACCAGGATCTCCTACAGCACAGTTTCTGCAGAAAACAGAACCCGTCTGAGATCATCTTACCTCCTTCCCTCTCTTTCAGAAATTCCTCTTCTTCGTGCTGAAGAGCAGCGATGTGCTTGACATCCTGGTTCCGATCCTCTACTTTCTCAACGATGCCAGAGCAGATCAATGTAAGTTCTATATCCGTTGTTCCAAAGCCTTGGTCTGCAGATTCAAGTCTGGAAGGGTGTCCCTGATCCCTCTGGAGAGACAGACAGACAGTGGGTCCCACTTCTGCTCTCATCCCCACCCCCCCAGTAAATCGGGGGTTTCTCCACTAAAATTACTATGATTAAACTGGTGTAAGTGAGAGGAGAATGAGGGCAGGTGTCTGCAATTCAGAGACTTTAAGCCTCACACAAGAATTCCATGGAGAAAAAATGGGTCCATGCGAATCCTTCAGTATTCTGGGGCCGACCTCAGAAATGTTCTGGACCCCAGGCTGGTGGAAGCAGGAGAGATTTGTTACCTTCCTCTTCCAGCTCCATTCCTGGAGGCAGCAGGAGTTTCTGGCAGTAGGTGGTTTCCTTGCCCTCCTGTGCTGCTGCAGGAGATGGAGATAGGGTCCTCCCATGCAGAGCCCCTGTATGAGCAGTTGGGTTACGTTGTGGTTTCTCCTTTGGTCTCGCTCTTTTTCTTTTCTCTTCTCCCTGCTCTTCCTTCTCCATCGGCCAGCTGGCTTCAGCATTGTGCTTCTTTCTACAGCTCGAGTGGGACTGATGCACATTGGCGTCTTCATCCTACTGCTGCTCAGTGGGGAACGTAACTTTGGTGTCCGTCTGAACAAGCCGTACTCTGTGCGAGTGCCCATGGACATCCCCGTCTTCACAGGGACACACGCGGATCTTCTCATCATAGTGAGTATGGCTTTGGCTGGCACCGCCTGCCTCTGCTAGCTCCTGCTTCATCCAGCCACACTTCACCAATCCTCTTCCTGTTTTTACCCTCTGAACGCTGGTACACCATAGGCTGCTAGCCAGTGAGGAGCCAGAAAGACCTGGGTGCCTGTCACTGAAGTGTCTGAGCATTAGTGGGATCCTTGCATCCCACTAAGTGAGAGGATAAGTCTTGCACGGAGCATGAGAGGAGAGGTTTTGCTAGAGGATGGTTATTCCAAAGGGCAGGGTACTGATGTAAAGGTGGACAGGCGTCCCAAAGAAGTGATGGGGTGGGGTGGGGTGGGATTAGTACCACTGGGGCAGAACTGGTCCTTAGGAAAGGGAAGGGTGGTCTTGTGTTTTAAAACAAATGACCTGGAACAAGTCATTTCACTTCCCTGTGCCTCAGTTTCCCCAGCTGTAAAAATAGAGACAATAACACTTACCTCCACCTCATAGGGCTATTGTGAGGTTAAATTCACTCATTGATGTGTATAAGGTGCTGAGCATCATAGAAATGCCTGTGAACAAAGCCTGTGTACTCTGGCAGCTGGGGCTGAAATCTGCTGCAAAGCCCCATGATTTCTGTTGTGCTCTAGTACAGAGGAGTTTCTGCAGCAGCTTCAGGTAGACTTAAAAAATGGAGGCCTGTACTGAATGAAATATGAAAATGAATAACCCAGCCAGTAAAGTGTCCCCCTTGCTATTTATTTATATTAAATTCAATTTATTTTATACTGCATCTAAATTTTCAGTGGGCTGCAGACTCTTGTGTTGACAATGCATTACTGTAATGGAGTCAGGTGGGGGGCAAGTTGAAGTTTCTCTCAGCTGGTTAGGGGGCAGTTGAGGCTTTTGACACCTGGGGAGGCATGGGAATCAGTTTGAGATTGTGGGATAAGCACATTAACTGGATGTTTCTGCTAAAATTGGCAGTGAAATTGTTAGCTCATATTGGTGTTTAAATGCCATCGCTAGGTTTCAGGGTTAACACCTTATTGAGATTAATAGGGCAGGTCACACCTCTCTTATTTCGGGTTGTCTGTAGACTTCAGGAAGATGGCACTGCATCAGCTTGCACTCAGTTTCTGTTTTTAATATGCCCTTAACCGTAAGGGCTGGAAAGGAGTCTGTATAAATGAAAGCTTAGACTCCTGGAGCACAAGTCTACGGCAAGGGCTGCATTCCATGCCTGTGTAATTGCAGAGTACACGGGCCCAGCCTAGGAATGAATGTTGTCAGGAAGCTATTAGCATGGGAGTGGGACTGGTATTTGTGGGGATAGTTGTTTCAACAGTGCAGCAGTGCTGGCTCTCCCATTGCTCAAGTCCTTCCTTGCTGTAGGTCTTTCACAAGATCATAACCAGTGGGCACCAGCGACTGCAGCCCCTCTTCGACTGCCTGCTCACCATCATCGTGAATGGTAAGCAGCCCCGACTCAGAGTGAAGCAGCCTCTGGAGGGAGGGATCTGGGTTTTCCTGGTAATTTGAGTGTAGGAACCTAACTTGCCTATGTTTGGTAGCATTTGCTATTCCAGTTTAACCTGTAGCCAGCATAGAAGGTGGCAGCAGTGGTCAGGGCAGGAAGGTGCTGCAGGAGGATTAGCCTGTGCAGCTTTTGAGGTAAAGCCGATCTGGAAATTCACCACTTCACTGGAGAGGGACCTGTGGAAATGGGCCTGGGTGGAAGGAGAGCTGGCTGGAGTTGGATGGCTGTTGAATTAGACCCCTCCCCCTGGGAGCTTTCCCTGTAGAGGAGGGTGGGAAGAAGGAGCCAAAGGGGTGACTTGAACAAGGGCAAAAAGAGCTAAATGAAGTGTTTGGGATAGGACTGAAGAGGTATAATACTAACTCTTCTTCAGCAGGTGGCGCCAATGGTTTTCCGATGAAGGTACTGTATCTGGATCTGAATTATAGCCAATGATGTCTCTTCTATAGGATGATTTTTTTAAAAAAAACCTATAGAGAGAATCTCTCTCTCTCTCTCTTCAATTCTGTAGGTTTTTAGAGTGATTTCTGTAGGACCCTGTTGGGTTCATCCCTCTTATATCCCATGAGACTTGTCAATAAGGAGTATGTGGGCAGATCAGTGAGGGCTTACAACGGGACTTTCTTACCAATTAACCTGCTCCTGCTGATCAGCCTTCTCTCTCCATTCTGCCCATTCCTCCCTTTTCCCTTCCCGTAGTGTCTCCCTACCTGAAATCTCTTTCCATGGTTGCTGCCAACAAGCTGCTGCACCTCCTGGAGGCCTTTTCCACCACCTGGTTCCTCTTCTCCATGGTCCAGAACCACCATCTCATCTTCTTCCTGCTGGAGGTTTTCAATAACATCATCCAGTACCAGTTTGATGGTAAGTGGCTAAAGGTGAGCCAGCCCTGACTTTGTTCTGCTGTCTCAGCCCAAGATGCCTGGGGAGGAATTTCAGAGAAAATGTTGGTCTGAGATATAAACTGTTCACTCTCCTTTGCCCAAGAAAGATGGTGCAGAAACCAGCTAGCAGCGGGCTTGTCTAGATTAGAGAAGTTTGCACTGATGTAGCTACTCTGGTGCCAAGCCCTAATGTTGACACACCACATTGGTGCAAAATGGGGCTTTGCTATTTAACAGTACAAAGAAACCCCCCTGTACAGACAGGGCCTGAGATGGATGATAGGGTGAGCAGGATACCTCTCTTGAAGTGTGAGACACAAATGATGGGTACAGTGAGTGTGTGTCAGGGGGGTGGGAATACCCAGAAACATGGCTTAGTGATGGAATCAAACTGCTTAAATTATTCAGCTTTGTAGGGGAGGAAGGAAAACAGCCTCTCACTTTTTTGTTGAGTTTTTAAATGTGCCTCCTAGCTCTGCAGCTCCAGGTGTTTGAAATGTTCCTCAGTTAGAGGAGAAACTCCTCATTGCTTGGAGGAGGTTGAATATTTACTGAACGAGTTCCAGCCCGGTCCCCCATTCTGACTTATGCAGAAATGGAATGGGGTCTGACAGCCTCCTGGGGCTCCTGGACTCTCCTGTTCGGAGTTAGTGCAGTGATTTCAAAAATAAAAAAGAACTAGAAAAGGGAGTGCCATTTTTCTACAAGTGACTGTTTTAACTGATGGAGATGTGCCCTTTTATAGTGCTTTGTGGTGGGTAAAAACAGTCCATGATGGGGATGTGGGTGTATGTGTGTTTCTTCTTTTTAATTGTTTTATTTTCCCCTTGGGAATATCAGGCATCTTGACTCTGGTCCTCCCTGTGGTTTTTGGATTTTTTTGGTGTTTTTTGTTTTTTTTTGTAGGTCACATGTTGTGAGCTCCTAATCGAAGAGGGAGAATGTGGGGTCATTAACAAAGACATCCTTTCTCGAAAATGTTAACTAGGCACTTGAATTAAATTTGTGTTAACAGAAAACAGTTTTAAACAGTCTGATCAAAAATCCCTTCTGCTCTCAGTTATTGAAATGTCACTTTCTTGACTCTTGTGATGTCCTCATTTCACTAGTTCTCTAATCGTCACAGTGAAGATAAAGATTGTGTCCCAGTTATTTTTATTAAAAGTCACGGACAGGTTGCGGGCAATAAACAAAAATTCACTGAAACCCATGACCTGTCTGTGACTTTTACTAAAAATAATAGAGGGGAGTCTGAGGGGGGATGACTGAAGCCTGAGCCCTGTGGGAGGAAGAGAACCTGAGCCCTGTTGCAGTGGTGTGAGTCCAGCACCCACTGTCACAGCGGCTGATGGCTCTGAGGTCCCTGCTGAAGCCCCAGCAACTGTCAGCTCCAGGGTCCCCACTGCAGCCCTAGTAGTTGATGGCTCCAGAGTCCCTACCACCCATGGTGGCTCAGAGCTCGGAATGCCCCTGCCTCTGCCCATGGTGGCTGGGGGCTCCAGGTGCCCATCACCAGCTGACAGCTCTGCCCCCACCACTCTGGGGCTGAAGCTAAAAATGTCATGGAGGTCTCTGGAAGTCACCGAATCCATGATTTCCATAACATAACCTTATAATTAATCATGGTGTCTTCCAGCCTAGACAGGATCTGAATTTCTCAGATCTTTATGTGCAGTTTTCCTCTTTTGCAGGTTGCCTTTATTGGTGGAGGTGAGGCTTTCTGAACTGTCAGGTGCCCTGCTAATGCACGTTAGGTTACTGTGTTCCCTTTGGGATGCCCAAGTTCCTGGTGGTAGATCAAGTTAGAGATCTTGGAACCTTTTCTCTGCTCATTTTGTTGCTGTGATTCCCAGGGAACTCCAACTTGGTCTACGCCATCATCCGCAAGCGGAATGTGTTTCACCAGCTGGCCAACTTGCCCACGGATGCTCAGTCCATCCAGAAAGCTCTGCAGCGCAAGAAGAAGACTCCAGAGCCTATTTCTCGCACCAACTCCCAAGATGGGCTCTCCATGGAAGGGTCCCGCCCTGCTGCTCCTGCTGAGCCAGGGACACTGAAGACTAGTCTGGTGGCAACTCCAGGTCAGCCTTGGCTCACTTTTACAGTGGGGGTTTGGTGAGGAGGGTCTAGAGGCCTTCTCTGCAAGATGTGGCCAGGACTCAGCCTTCGCCTGGGTTTTGGAAAAGTCTAAGGGCTTGTCTATGGGAGCAAGTTGCACCAGTGTAACTATATTGGTTTAAAAATGATTAACATCTGCTCAATGTGCAGCGACAGTCAAAAAAGCTAAGAGAATGTTGGGGATCATCATGAAAGGGACAGATAAGACAGAAAATATTGTGTTGCCTTTATATAAATTAATGGTACGCCCCCGTCTTAAATACTGCAATCAAATGTGGTCTCCCCATCTCAGACAAGAGATATTGGAATCTGAAAACGTTCAGAAAGGGGAAACAAAAATGATTAGGGGTATGGAACAGCTTCCATATGAGGAGAGATTAATAAGACTGGGACTTTTCAGCTAGGAAAAGAGAGGACTAAAGGGGATATGATAGAGGTCTATATAATCATGACTGGTGTGGAGGAAGTAAATAAGGAAGTGGTATTGAAATTAATAGGCAGCAGATTTAAAACAAACAAAAGGAAGTATTTCTTCACACAATGGACAAACAACCAGTGGAACTCCTTGCCAGAGGATGTTGTGAAGGCCAAGAGTATAACAGGGTTTAATAAAGCACTAGATAAGTTCATGGAGGATAGCTCCATCAATGGCTATTAGCCAGGATGGGTAGGGATGGTGTCCCTAGCCTCTGCTTGTCAAAAGCTGGGAATGGGCAACAGGGGATGGATCACTTGATGATTACCTGTTCTATTCATTTCTTCTGGGGCACCTGGCATTGGCCACTGTCGGTAGACAGGATACTGGGCTAGGTGGACCTTTGGTCTGACTCAGTATGGCCGTTCTTATGTTCTAATGGGGCAGAAAGCTGTGGGCACACTTTTCTCAGGGTAAGAGTGGCTCGATGCAGTTTAGTCTAATTCACTTAGGAATGGGTTTAACTAAACTGAAATAAGCCACTCTTAGGCTGTGTGGAGCCTCCATTCACCAGTTTATCGGTTTGGATTCACGCCTGATGTTATACCAGTGACTCTCGCTCCTGTAGACACAGTCACTCCTTTGCCATAACCCTCACCCCATATAGGTAAAAGGAGAGCATTTCAGATGGAAACAGAAGTGCAGGGAATTTGTTTTTGTAGGACCTGAAGGTTAGGCGACTTCAGAGCTCTTGCTTAGACTTTCTAACTCTCTCTCTGAATTCAGGCATTGACAAGCTCACAGAAAAATCGCAGGTATCAGAAGACGGGACCATGCGCTCCCTAGAGCCAGAGTCTTCACAGTCTCCTTCGGAGGGTAGCCCAACTGCGGTCATTAGTGACACAGAGTCCTGGAGCGGGGTAAGGCCCTGTGCTCCTCTTCTGCATGGAAAGGTCTGTAAAACAGCACCGAATGGGTGAAAGTCTATGAACCCCAAAGGAGAGGCCTTGACAGGATGGCCTTCGTCCAAGGGATAAAGTCTATGGTCCTAAAGCAGATTGCAAGCTGTAGAATTTAAAAACACTCGTAGCCCAAGGATATTGTGGCACAGAAGCTGTCAGCCTTGCCTTCTCTCCCTACAGGGCTTGACTGAGACTTTCATCTAACGCAGCAGCAGTTCCACTGTTTGTGCTAAGGAGACACTTCACACTCTGTGAATCTCCGTAGTGCTGGACTCCCAGGCCTTTGTCACAGAGTTGTCCTGCTACTTTCCCATCAAGAACCACCAAGCTGCACTATTCCAGTTCCAGCAGAGCTAGTCTGCCCTTTTATTGCATGCCATTAATTCTTCAGCCAGCCCTTTCCGTGCAATACTGCAAACCCTGAGGCTCTTTCTCAGGGCACACCTCATGTGCTGTCATATGGGCCCTCTCCCTGATAGGGAATGCATGTTTATAGACATGGCTCTGCGTAAGCACTCGTTCCTAGAACAGGAAATTCTTCTAAGTTTTGTTATAATCTTTCATTTTAGTTTTCAGGAATTTCTTGCCATTTCATTTTATCCTGGCGTCCTGCCCCCTGGGGGTGTGAGGCACTATGGGGGGTGAGGTGTAGAGCAAACCGCCCCACACTCATGCTGTAGTGGCAGTTCCTGTCCTGCAGGGCTGGGGCTGGCTCCCCACTCTCGGTGGTGTGACCTGGCAGTGCCACATCGCAGTGTCTGGAGCAGAGAGCCGGGCCCAGCCCCGCGTACAGGAGCTGCCACAGTGGAACTTTCGTTTTATGTCATTTTAATAGTTTTTCATTTTATTTTGTGTTGTTTTGCATTTGAGAAAAACATGGTTCTCCTATTCATGATCCACCATGGTGTTTTGCATCCCTATGGACATTGCACCTCTGGCAACTGGAGGGCAACACTATCCCTTGTGCAATATGTGACCTTTCCCCAGCTTCTCCTCTTGGTTCCCTGAGCCTTGTTTGGAATGGCTGGTCAATCGCACAGATATAAATTCACCCAGTGTAGAACAGAAGTGGGCAGCGGGCACTGGTTTGGTTTGGTATGTATGTGTTGCAGTGAAATTAGTCATGGATCAGTAGCCCTGGATTGTCTCAGCATTGCAATGTGCAGGCTGCTCTTTCAAACACAGGCAATCTCTGCTTGGAGTGAAGTTGTCAAGGCTAATCTCAGCTCTCCTTTAAAACAAATCCAGTTTCTTCCCTTTTCCCTTCAGAAATGTAAACTGCTTTCTCAGTCTGAAACTTTGTCACAGATTTCCCTTAAAGATCACAGGTTATTCATGGCCCTTGTCCCCTCATCCCCGTGGCTGCTTGAGACGGGACTTGGAGATGTGTGAAACCTTCCAACATGGGCACCTTGACGGTTGCATAGGACCCAGTCCAATGACCACCGTGGGGAACTCTGGCTAGGCTGCTGCTTATTTGCACTTGAGCTGCCGCAAATTCCCTTTCCCTTGCCAGCTGGCTGCCTACTGCTGAACAACTCCTGCATCACAAGATTTAGCAACTCAAAGGCACCATTGCGGTCTAATGCACTGAGCAAGGGACCCCTTCTCCTCTAATGACTCTGTGGCTTTAGTTATATACCGGCTTAGGGGGTCTGATCAAGTGTCTCAAAAGGCAGGACTGGGGCCATGGAGCCCAATCTTGCAGACACCTACACATGCGAGTAACTATGTGCATACCTAAGTGTTGGCAGGACTGAGACCAAACAGTAGACTCGATGAGATGAGCAGCAAAACCTAGGGAGTGGTGGGGTGAGGAAGGGTCGGGGTTATAACAGTACAGTCACATGGTACTTCAGTTTAGGCACATGCCTGTCTCCATGGATCCACATTGATCTAGTTGGTTCAGACCATCTAAACAACGTGAGCAGGGAACACTTGCATAAATCATGTCCCTTTTCAAAACTGGCTATTTCCACGCTCTTCCTCCTTCCACCCCCACTCCCAAGATCCTTAGCCCAGTAGTGTGAAGTTCAATCTCCTGCCCACACTGACTGAGTTAAACCACTCCATTGAGCTTACTGCAATGATCTCCTCTTATCAGTGGGAACCATCTCGAAAGCATCTTTGTTTAACATATTGCAGCATAATTCCATCCAACGTCCCCTAAACATGTCAGCAGCAAGTCAGCTGCTAGGCGGTGGCGGGAAGTGGGGAAGGACTATGAGAGAGAGAGAAAGAGGAAGGGGGCCCCTGGGCAGGTCTGCTAAAAAAGGTATTTTTATGAATTTATTTTTAGAAGCTTGATTGAAACAGGATACTGAAGCTGAACCATAAGGATGTTATAACTGCAAACATTGCAGAACTGCCTTATCATTCAGATGTTGAATAGACCAGGATAAATAGAATTCCAGAGAATTGAGATTTCCCCGACTTGTTTTCCTGACCCTCCTGATGCCCTCAGCCTATAAGGTGCGGTGCTGGTTTTGGCCCCGAGTCACCAGGTTACTTGAGTAAGTACCTGTCTTTAAGCACACAAGTAGTTCCGTCAGAGTCAGCAGGACAAATCTAGGCCTTCATCTGCCAGGGTTTTGTGGAATAAGCTGTATGCATGATCACACCTCTGTGGAGGATCAGTGACATTCTCTCTGCAGCGGAAGCAAGCCTTTCATAAGTACCAGCACTTCTGGGATTCTGGTTGTGAAGATGACCTGCAGGAACCCACGCAGAGCTGGCTTACTGCCTCTGCAACTATAGATGAGACAATGACCTTAGGAAGTGAGAACTGGTTTCATTAAACTCAATAGGGAGTGTTGACGCTTTGGCTCCTTTTTACCCTGTACAAAGAAGGTCTGAAATGATTTTATAAAGGGAGTGTTTTTCCAGCTTTTTGAATGAGAGATATTCTGGTCTAGTCTTCTAGGAAAACATGGCAGACTCTTGAGTGACCACAGAACTCGGAGGATTATGACAGCACTAGTTTTGAGGGTATAAAACTAGAGTAGATGAGAGGGGAAGAGATTTGTAATCAGACTATTTAAAACGCTTTGGCCAAGGCTCTCAAAAGTGACTAGTGATTTTTAGGGCCTGTGTTTTGGTTTCTCTCTGAGGACACCCTAAAGAGGCCTGGCTTGTTTTTCACAAAGGGCTGCTAACTCAGTCTCAGAAAATTGGGCCCTGTTAAGGTGTTTCAAGTTGGGCAACAACAAATGGCAACACCCCCAAATCGCTAGTTGCTTTGGAAAGCTTTGGCTTCTCTTTTGTTTGTTTAATCCCTGTATGACTCAGACCTTCTTTCCATATCAGAAAGAAGCAAAACACAGGCCCAAACTCACTTTCCCCCTCATATAGGTCCCCGTAACTATTTCAGTGCTCATGGGCTTAGCAGCAGCAGCATCAAGGTTTGTGTCCAGAGTTGTAACCTTGCCACTTCCTCAATTTCACCGCTGGCTAATCTCTCTTTGAACCCAGGCCATTTCACAGTTAAAGGCTAGTGCATTAGACCGAACAGTGGGTAATGAAATGCTGGTGGTGGTACCTTTTCCTAGAGGACCTGGCCAGACTGCTTTGCATAGTGATTCTCCAGGGTGGCCAGGAGGAAGAGATGGTGTTCAGCAGAAAACCGATACTGCTAACTATTCCGTGCTCATACTGACTCTGATTATATATTAATAGGAGGCATCGCAGCCCAAACGGGATCGAAGGCGTCTGTCCAGTGCATCCTTGAGCGGGCAGTGGATGCCAACATCTGACTGGGTGAGAGGAGCTGGGATGGGGAAATGCCCGAGGAAGGGAATTGGGATTGGGATAGAACTCCTGTTTCTAAAGCTAGGATGTCCCAGCTGCGCTGAGGATACTGCTGCAGATGAATCTCTCTGCAGAGATTTCCACTGATTTGGGGCCTGATCCAAAGCCAGGGGAATGACTCCCATAGAGTGAGCTTTAGGTCAGGCTATTGGTGCATATCCAGGCTTCTGTACTAATGTGATAGGCCTTAGAGAGAGACTCTAAGTGTGGACAGATCCCTCTTCAGAGATTCCCACTGACTTGCTGTTTATCCCACTAGTTACACATCCCTCTTCAGGGACTTCCAGATCTGAATACTCAACATACTGTAAGCAGAGATACTTGAAATGCTAAGCACTAACATAACCTGTGAGCTGTTCAGATCCTTCTCCATGGGGCACTGATCTCCTCGTTGGGGGGTTTTCACCCACAGGTGCTGTCTTGGAAATCGAAGCTGCCTCTGCAGACAATCATGCGGCTCTTACAGGTGCTGGTTCCCCAGGTGGAGAAGATCTGCATTGATAAGTAAGTGTGTTGTCTTATGTAATAATTGGGAGGCTGCAGGGGTTTGACTGGAGGTTGATTGTGAGAGGCTAAAGGCTATGATGTCGTCTGGGAGACAATCTAGGATTTAACCAGGGATGGACTTGAGTGTATGCTTAAAGCCCAGGAAATCAGGCCACTAATTCAAGTTCATGTATTTCTTTACTCTGGTGGTACATTCAGCTAGATTTCAACTCCAGCAGATACCAGGTGCTAGAGCTCTCCCAAAGCTTACTGTTTATCTCGTCATTTACACGATCTCCTCTTTTCAGTGGGAGCAGCTCAGGAGTCAAGTCCACGGTGTGTATGTGCGTGTGTGTATCTGGTCATGCATGACGTGTATGTGTTTGCCTGGGTCAGTACTTTCTGCTGCAGCAAATTTCACAAATGGCAATTGACGATGTCCTGGACACTCACATTCTCCCTCTCTCTGCAGGGGCCTCACAGATGAATCTGAAATCCTCAAGTTCTTGCAGCATGGCACTCTAGTGGGACTGTTACCTGTCCCTCACCCCATCCTGATCCGCAAATACCAGGCTAACTCGGGCACTGCCATGTGGTTCCGAACCTACATGTGGGGAGTTATTTATTTAAGGTAAACCAGCTAGATGAGTTCTTAGCCCATGTTTTCCTAGCACTAGCAAGGTTTTGGTGCAAATCCCTAGTCTGTAGAGCAGCCAGCCCTAGACACTCCCTCCCTTATCCGATGTACAGTGTTGGGAGAACTTGCAGCTACTCTGTGACTTCCCCTTTTCCAGCAGCGTGTGCTGTAGGGAATAGCGTAGACACGCTGGCAGTGGAAGAGCACAACTGCTCCAGTGCCTGCATCTCCAAGCAGGAGGTATTGCAGGGAAATGATGGAGGAGTGCTGCCTGCCTGGGGTCTTGCAGCTCCTCCTGTCCCTGCCTCCGCTCAGAGGAGATGCTGCAGGGCATTAGGCCAGGAGCCCCGACTTTGCGGGAGCTCACAGCTGTTGCATTCTCCTCATTGCCAAGCGATAAATGTCTCAGTTCTTGTTATCCCAGCTGGCAAGATTTGAGTGCCATTAACATTAGCTTGTTTCATAGTAAGTGGTGTGACCGTCTTTTTCTCTTCCAGGAATGTGGATCCCCCCATCTGGTATGACACGGATGTGAAGCTATTTGAAATTCAGCGAGTCTAAGATGAAAGAAGGCACTTACCTCTGATAAGAGAGAAACACTGGAAACAAGGACCTCGCTGTGCATTGCTCCATTACAGCTATTCCTGCATTTCACAGCCAGCTGAGAGACCAAAGGGACAATCACTTCCATTTACCTACCTGTCATTTTAAGCTTTAATCAGGATCTGCGCAGAGATACTGGCCCCTAAGCCTGCCTCCCTTCCTATCCCTCCCCAGGAACCCTGAGTGAAAGATGCCTAAGAAGTGTCCATTGTGGTTGTTGCACTGGAAACCAGACCATTCTTAGCTCTTCTGTCATTCTCTCACTCCTGGCTTCAGTCTGGAGACAAACCTGAACCTGACCAGCTGGAGGCTATGACTTCCGCTCCCTCACCCCCTGGTCAGAGTCAGCATTTGATTAAAAGACTCTGAATGTAAAGAGTTAAACTGGGTCAATGAGGGAAGCTGCTGCTGCTGCGGGTGGTGTGTGTTGTTTTTTTTTAATTGTAGAAATACATCGTTTTTGTGGTTCTTTCCAAAGAATTTATTCCAAGACTCCGTCAGGTTGCAGGTCATCTTGCTGCTGCCTCTCCTCACTGTCCATAGCCGGGCTGGAGGATCTTTATTTACCAGCTGAATGAAAAGGGAATGCTAAAGGGAATCTATTTGTTCATCCACTTCATGTCTGTGTTTTGGGTCCCTCTTTCCTTCCCCTTTGGTTGCTGTAAGCCAATGCTTCAATGCAAAGTCCAAAGCTCGGCCGTTTCCCCTTCTTCCCCACTCTGTCACTCACTGCCCTGGAGGTTTGCAGTCCTGGAATGATGCTGTGCCCTTAGAGATGGGCTCTTTAAATGACCAGAGTGTATGTGTCTAAAGCCACTTTGAATACCTTCCTCAGACTAAGGGGGTCAGTGCAAAGGCTGGGAGGAAAGGCCTGGACCCAGAGGCATCAGCAGGCTTTTCCTTGCAAGGAGAAAGGAACAGTTTGTGTTGCCCTCCAGCAGCCGTTTTCCATTGACTGAAGGAGATTAATTGAAGGCAGCATTGTCCAGCCTTGGAAAAAGCGATATCCCACCTTCCTTGCTGGGCACGTTCTCACGGCATGTGGGGAATGGTGGAAGGGATCAGTTGTACATTGCTTTTTCAGGGCAGGGGGTTGAAGGAAGGTCTCAGGGAAGTCTTAAGCAGCATATTGAAGGCAGCAGGAGAAAAGCAGCTAGACACTGGTGGGAGTGACTGCTGGGCTGAAGTTGGATCCTTCAGAAGGCCTTAATGGCTTCTGGTTTAAAAAAGCTAGACTGTATTGGATCCCAGGCATGGTATGTGTGGGAACCTATGGTTTGCAGGGATATTGGGAGATCATCTGCCTCAGTCACAAGATATTGTGGTGCCATGCTTGATGCAGCAGTGTAGGGTTGCAGTTCTGTAGATTAAGACATGAGCCAGAGGTGTTCCTGTTCCCCTGGAAGGTCTTCATGTTGCAGACATGGACCACAGGAAAAGGAGGATCCTCTCATCGACCAAGTTCTAACTCCTACTGCTTAGTCCTTAATGTTTCATTCTGCAGACCGCCAAGGACAGCCATTCTTGATCCCTAGCTTTAGAACCACTGCTGTAGATGACTCCATGTAAACCATTCTCCTTACCCCTATGCAGGGGGCAGCTGTGTTATGGGGGCAGCCACCCTGTAGTTCTTCCCCTTATGAGGAGGTCCATGCTGTGGTATGGGCAGCCACTGGGCAGTAGCCCTCTGTTTGGTTTAATTTGGGCAGCTCACTGATTTAGTATCAAAGCAGTCCCCCTCCTGTGGTGCTGGAACGGGACTAAACCCCCCAGCCCAGTCTGGTACTGGAGTATAGTCTGGAATATCCTTGAAGGACAAGGGATAGATGAAGGGAATCTTTTTTTCTCTCCACTCCCAATGCATTTTGTCATCATTTCCATCCTCCACCTCCCCCATCTGTATACAGACATTTACAGATTGAAGTCTATATTTTGCTTGGAATATGTCTCATTGGAAGAATGTGACTGATGGAGCCCTAGTGATGGGCTGACATCTGATTGTACTGCACCTGCACCTCACAGCTGGACAAGGGATTTCTTGTGTCCCAGACGCTTGCTTTTCCCCTGCCCCTGTCACGCACACTGGTTTTGTGGTATCTTCCGTCCTTTCAGTTTGCTTTGTGTATCTTCTATTCCTTTGTGAATTCCTCTGCAGTTTTACGTTCCTTGATGTTTCAAGTTCATGTTCCTTGATGTTTCAAGTTCAGTCTTTGTTCCATGAAAATCAAATTGCACTGTAAACTATTTGCTCACCTATAGAGATATAAAAAGTATCTTAAACATGGCACCTGCTTTGACTCTGTCTGTCCCAGAGGGGGTTTATCATCTTGTTTGAGTTACTTCTGGGGGCCTATTGCATGATTTATGTGACTGGAGGATATGGTGTCCTGGTTTCCTTTGCAATGGGTGGCTTACCACCTCGTTATCTCTGGTAAACTTACCTGACCTGTGCATTCGTGGCTTTTGATATGCTGCGAGTAGAGCCTGTTAAAATGACTGAGGCCAAGGGCGTCACAGGATTCCAACAAAGGATTGGATACTTATATGAATAATGAGTACATAGAATTAATGAAATATAGGGCTAGAAAGGACCTTGAGATATCATCAAGTCCAGTCTCCTGTACTGAGCCAGGATCCAGTAAACCTAGACCAGGGTAGGCAACCTTTGGCACACGTGCCGATTTTCAATGGCACTCACACTGCCCAGGTCTTGGCCACCGGTCCGGGGGGGCTCTGCATTTCAATTTAATTTTAAATGAAGCTTCTTAAATATTTTTAAAAACCTTATTTACTTTACATACAACACTAGTTTAGTTATATATTATAGACTTATAGAAAGAGACCTTCTGAAAACGTTAAAATGTATCACTGGCACGCGGAACCTTAAATCAGAGTGAATAAATGAAGACTCAGCACAGCACTTCTGAAAGGTTGCCGACCCCTGACCTAGACCAATCCTGACAAGTGTTTATCTAACTTGCTCTTAAAAACCTCCAATGATGGGGATTCCACAGCCTCCCTTGGAAGCCTGTTCCAGAGCTTAACTACTCTTATAGTTAGAATTTTTTCCCTAATGTTTAACCTAAATCTCCTTTGCTGCAGATTAATTCTTCTTGACCTACTTTCAGTGGACATGGAGAACAATTGATCACTGTTCTCTCTGTAACAGCCCTTAACGTATCTGAAGACTTACCAGGTCCCCTTTCAGTTTTCTTTTCTCAGGACTAAAAATGCCCAGTTTTTTTTTTAATTGTTCTTCGTAGGTCAGGTTTTCTAAACCTTCTATCATTGTAGCTCTCCACTAAATTCTCTCCAATTTGTCCATATATTTCTTAAATTGTGGCACCTAGAACTGGACACAGTACTCCAGCAGAAGCCTCACCAGTGCTGAGTAGATCAGGACCGTTACTTCCTGTGTCTTACATACAACACTCCATTTAATACATCCCAGAATGATATTAGCCTTTTTCACAGCTGCATCACAGTGTTGACTCGTATTCAATTTGTGATCCACTGTAAAGCCCCGGATCCTTTCTAGCTAGAGTTTTGATTTTTGTTGTCCTCTCTAATTTGGGGGATATAAATTCTGTGCCTCGGGGCTTAACAAACTATGGTTAGAGAGAAACCTCCCCTCTGGGCAGGGTATTCCAGCAATGTCCATTAGGGGGTTTCTTGTACCTTCTGAAGCAGTTGATGCTGGCCTCTGTCAGATGCAGGTTACTAATGTAGCTGGACCATTAGTCCAATCTGGTCTGGCAGTTCCTATGTTCCAGAGCTGATCAGTTATTGGCCTCTTTATCCCTGGACAGTGAGACTTCTGGGTAAGTTCATGATGTTGCCACAAGAGACCACATCCCAGTCTCCCTCTCATGCTGTGTGTAGATGTTCATTGTACATATAGGGTGCATCTACGCTGCTAACTCCCCTGTGGCAGCGATCCTCAGAACTGGGTCTACAGACTCAGTTTACAGGGCTTGTGCTACGACACTAAAAACAGCCACTTACAAGTTCCCACTTATGCTTTGAGGAGGATGCATCTCAGAGCCCAAGCTCCAACCTGAGCAGGAACATCTACACAACATAGTGTGAGCCCCGCGAGCCTGAGTCTGTAGACGTGGGCTCTGAGACTCGCTGCCACGGGTGTGTTTTTGCTGCGTAGACATGCCTGCAAAGTGGTAGTATTTGTACCTCAGTGTTAGGCCTCCAGAACTCCCTGATCAGCTAGGCCCTATCAACTCAAGCGTGACCTTCTCAAGCAATTTTCCTCTTCCCTACGCACATACATCATTCATTGCTCCAGTGTCTTTTGCAAACAAGGGAGAAGGATGAAAACTTGTTTTCATTTGAAAGGAAAGGACCTTTGGTGTGTTCCTTGGGTGAGATTCCTGGTGCAAACTGAAATGGAAGTAATAATTAACTTTATTGGTGCCTAATTTATTCAGCTATAATTTCTCCTGACATTTCTTGTTGACATAAGGCTTAGTAAAAGTATTTGAGGCAAAGTCCATGCTCACTTGACCTATCTCACTTGTAACTTCCAGACTAGTTGCAGTAATTGTGATCTGTACCCCCTGGGATGCCAGTGTCAGGGGCTCTTCGGAGAGGCTTTTCTTAGTGACATTAGCTCTCTCTTCCCCTGACTGTGGCTTGTAGGGACTTTTGTTTTTATACAAGGCTGCTATTCTGAGAATCCAAGCTCTGAACCTAGCCAAACCCTTCTTTAGACTGATTTATGTTGGATGGGAGCAGTAAAGGTAGTGGTATTTGCACTTTAATCCATCACCTTGGTTAAGTGACACGAAGGATTTTGATAGCAAGAAAAGATGGATTGATTGTAAAATTGGGACCTGCCCTTAAATCTTTATATAATCTTTGTACTTGGGAAGGACTGGATCCGAAGCCTGTTGAGCAAATGGGGGGCTTTCCATTGACTTGAGTGGGCTTTTGCTCAGGCTCTGTGAGCAAAGGGTGAAACAAAGACTGCAACAGCAAAACGTGACTGTTCAAATTGTCTTTATTTCTATTCACTGAGCTCAGTGGGCCCTCGGTCATGAGGCCCAACCCTAGCCTCTGCATTCCAGTTCCCCACCTAAGCACCTTTGGTAAATCAAACACCTGATGTGTTTCTCATCAAACACAGTGTGTTAGTCTATAAGGTGCCACAGGACTCTTTGCTGCAAACATAGTGTGGTGCATTTTTACTCCTGGATTTGCACACAGGTTAATGTACATTGCTACGTCCTGTACAGACTGTGGAAAGCACAAGGGGGCGAGGGGTCACAGTAGAATTATTAGCAGCTTATTTTAGGGTTTTCTTAAATTCCAAGGCTAGAAGGGAGCGTTGTGATCATCTAGTCTGACCTCCTGTGTACCACAGGCCAGGGCACTGCCCCTAGCCAGGCTTTCAAAATGGCAGGCAATGGTGTGACCTTCACTAGCGCAAAAGGAAGAGCTGATTCCATTTCATGAGAGAACAAGAAACGCACTCGATAAAAAGCAGGAATGAGGAATGTCAAGTATAAGCTAAGTGGTAACTATAACGCTTCTCTAGCGTGTTCCACCGGCGATGCTCCGAATGCCTGTCAGAACCTTCACCGAGCCCAGTTAAATGGGCTAAGTGGTTTCATTCCCATTCTACAGATGGGGACATAGAGGCACAGAGCTGTTCATGGCCTGATGTCCAGAGATGCTGAGTGCCCATAGCTCCTTTGCCTTCAATTAGAGTTATGGGTGCTCAGCACTTCTGAAAATTGATCCCAGAGGTCCAGATCCCCAGGGTATTCAGGTGCAGCACAGCCTTTGTGCTCCAGCTGTGCCACTGTAGCACTTCTGCGTAGACACTCATACAGTGAAGGGAGGGGTTCTCCAGTAGCTGTAATTAATCTGCCTCCCTGAGATGTCCATTAGGGGGACATCTGTAATTAATCTGCCTCCCTGAGAGGCGGTCGCTAGGTCAACGGAAGAATTCTTCCATCCGCCTAACGTGGTCTACACCGGGATTAGGTCGGCAACGAAAAATCCCCATCCCCGAGAGATGTAGCTGTGCCACTGTACGTTTCCTGTGTAGACCAGCCCTAAGTCTCATTGAATTCAATGAGAGTATGGCCAGGTCTACACTAAAAAGTTAGGTCGACCCAGCTACATCATTCAAGGGTGTGAGAAATCCACCCCCCCCGAGTGGCCCTAGCCCTTGGTGTAGACAGCGATAGGCTGGCAGAAGAATTCGGTCAACTTCGCTACCGCCTCTCAGGGAAGTGGATTTCCTATGCCGATGGGGAAACGCTTCCTGCCAGCATAGGTAGCATCTATGCTGATGCACTAAAACAGCACAGATGCAGCCGCATTGCTGTAGCATTTCGAGTGTAGACAAGTCCTTAAAGAACTAAATATCTTTGAGCATCTGGCCTAAGGATACATACAGTTAATGTCAGAATCAGGAGCAGAACCCAGATCTGCTCTAACCACTACACCACGCTCCGTAGTGCTCATATGAACCTTATACTTCCATACAGCCATGTGAAAAGTGGGCATTTTTGTTCATTTTTGCTTGACTATGAGGGTATTTCTGTGGCCTCTTCCTCAGATTGCTGATAGGGTTCCTGCCCTTGATTTCAGAGGTTCTGTGGAGTGCATTTCAGTCTGTGCATCATGATGCGGGTCTTATGTTCAGAGGGTTGAAGGTGGAGCTGGTTAAAGTCCCATTAATTACCATACAGTGTCCTGAGTGCAGTAACTATATTATACCTATTATTCTGGCACTAGTTTGTTTCCATTGAGCAGTATGGTATTTTACAGATTGGTCTAGATTGTTTTGTTTTTCTACGGAGAAAGCTGACACCAGGATGTTCAAAACACAAAACAACTTCCCTTTCATCTGAAATGCCTCGAGAAATAGGGCTCAGAGGAGCCAGAGTGAAAGCCAGAATGAAAGTGAGCGGGCAGCATGTCTGTCTTTGTTTCCAGGTCTCCCCCAGCTGGCTACTGCCGAGTGACTTCAGTGCCATTTCTCCCTCCACCCCTGGGTGAGGGAGGGTTGGACCTGGTTCAAGATGACACATACACCTCCAGGAGCCCCCCGATGGAGTGCATTCTGTAGAACACACCCAGGGGCAGGCCGAAGTTCACGATGGCAAACCAGGTGGAGTAACCGTAAAACGACTTCTCCAGCCCGTTCTCGAAGGCAGGGTGCATCCCGAACATGGGCATGATCCACAGCTAGAAGGGGGGTTACAAAGAGCAGAGGTCAGAGGAGGTTAGGGTGTCCTGTATCGGTGGCTCTCAACCTTCCCGGGCTACTGCTCCCCTTTCAGGAGTCTAATTTATCTTGTGTACCCCCATGTCTCACCTCACTTAAATACGGTTTGCTTACAAAATCAGACGTGAAAATACAAAAAGTGTCACAGCACACGGCAAATGACAAATTGCTGACTTTCTCATGGCTACCATATAATTCTAAAATAAATCAATTGGAATATAAATGTTGTACTTGCAGTTCAGTGTATAGTATACAGAGAAGTATAAACAATTTATTGTCTATATGAAATGTTAGTTTGTGCTGACTTCGCAAGTGCTTTTTACGTAGCGTGTGGTAGAACTAGGCAAATATCTAGAGGAGTTGATGTACCCCCTGGAAGATCTCTGTGTATCCCCAGGGGTATGTGTACCCCTGGTTGAAAACCATTGTTCTATATATATTCAGCATAGTCCATGGCACTGGCTATGCTCGAAAGCCTATGTTGCTGAATGGATGCAGGGCTGGCTGAGGCAGTCACTGGGGTATCTTTGATTAGGATGACCAGACAGCAAATGTGAAAAATCGGGGCGGGGGTGGAGGGTAATAGGAGCCTATGTAAGAAAAAGACCGCAAAATCGAGAATGTCCCTATAAAGTTGGGACATCTGGTCACTCTATCTCTGATTAACAGAGCAAGTCCTCGCCCTAACAGAAGACATCTCAGAGGGATGTTTCCTCCCCTTACACTACTGCAGTCTCTGCCAAGTAAAACCGTGTCTCTAATATAACCCCGTCTGGAGATTCAGTAACAACACACTTGCCCCCACAGCCTGGTTCAGGTTTTCTCCTGTGTCTGTCATGAGGAACTTGGAAAATGTAGCATTTTTATTACTATTTTGCGTGACTCGGTTTCCCTGTTGTATTGTGGCCTGACTGCTTGCACAGTGCCAACTCACAGGTGGCTGTGAAGGGGGAGTTATAGAACTGAGCAGGCCAGGTAAAACACCGACAGCCTCTCGGGTCCTCAGCTTCAACGGAATTAAGATGACAAAGGCTGAGCCAACAGCTGGAAGCAGAAGTTACCTCGCTGACTTCATCCAGGCTAGGACGTTTTACTCTTCCCAAGGCTAAGCCTGGAATCCAAAGGCCTGTTAAAAAGGTGCCCATTGCCGAAAGGGAGGGATTTTTGCAAGGGGGTGAGCTGAGAAAGGCTGGCCAGGATGTGTCACTGAAACAGGTGACAGGACCCTCAGAGGCCAAGGAAGCAGGCTGGAAGCAAATGAGCTATTTCTCCCAGCTCCAAGATGGGGAATCAGCTGGACCTGCCAGAGCTTTGGCTGGAGAGGTGGAAGTTGGGTAAAGGACAATGCAAGTAGGTCTTTAAATCTACTTCTGTTAGCACTGTGTACCTTTTGGGGGCAGAATAAATCACGCTTTATGGAAGCTGCTTCTGTTTCCCTGCAAATGCACACTGTCACCGGCTCCCAACAAGACGCTCTTGCACGGGCCAGCCCCAATGGGATCTGCAGAATCAGCCACAGTTGGTAACCAGAGGGTGTATCACACGCCCTGATCTACGAGTGGGTGGATTGCAGAATTCCATCTGGGGAGTGATAAAGGCCTGACACCCGTGGGTGTGCAGTTAGAGACACTCGGAGAAGGGATAGCAGAAACCGTGACGGATGGGAGCCACCGAAGTTTTAATCACATCCTCAAGCCAATATTATAGCTCTGTCCAAAGTTTTTTATCACGGTTCAAGGATGTGGTTAAGGTCCTGCCTATTCTGTTCAATGGAAATGGGTTGTAACTAGCTGTGTGGGCACAGATGTCATTGCAGCCAGGTCCCAATACTGGAGACTCTTGATGACAAGGATCCACTACTATCCACTGTGCTTCCCACTTTTCTAGTTAGTCACTTTTTATTCAACACCGAATGTGTCTAATAACTTCTAATATACTTAAAATCAGGGCATCTGAGGGGGTTTTAGCTGCCTATGTTCTGTGAAAATCTCCCCCCGGCCCATGTACAGAAAATCCAGCCACGCTGGAGTCATTCACTTAAAAAAGATATTTTAGGGTCAAGGGAGTGAGAAGTTAATAGGAAACCTTGTCTGCACTGTAGCATGATCCTCAGTGCTGGTGTGTAAAAGATTATTAGCAGGCCTGGGGAATGTGGATGAACAAAATGGATGGCTCAAAGGGAAGAGAAGGTAGGGGCAGGGGCGGCTCTATGTATTGTGCCGCCCCCGGCACAGCAGTCAGGCGGCTTTCGGTGGCTTGCCTGTGGGAGGTCCGCTGGTAATGCGGATTTGGCAGCTTGCCTGCGGGAGGTCTGCTGGTAATGCAGATTCGGTGGCTTGCCTGCGGGAGGTCCGCTAGTAATGCGGATTCGGCAGCTTGCCTGTGGGAGGTCCACCGGTCTGGAGCCTTCAGTGTACCTGCTGCCAAATTGCCGCTGAAAGCTCGGGACCGGCAGACCTCCACAGACATGCTGCAGAAGGCAGCCTGACTGCTGCCCTCACGGCGACCGGCAGGCTGCCCCCTGCGGCTTGCCGCCCCAGGGACGTGCTTGGTGCGCTGGTGCCTGGAGCCGCTCCTGGGTAGAGATGGGCAGGTAGAGAGGTGTGTGTGTGTGTGTGTGTGTGTGTGTGTGTGAGAAAAGGAGAATGTAGAACCAAGGTGTTCTCTGGTCTACTTGTTCTTATTCCAGGCCCGGGATGTAGAGAAGGCAGCTCGAGAGAGATACTCACTATGATGTTGCACAAGACCAAGAAGATTGAGATCTCCTTTAGGGCTTTCCTCTTCCAGTTCAGGCGGCCGTAGGTATGTCTGTAGGTATGCGAAACCCTCCTGAGCTCCTGTCTTATCTCTAGTGGGTAAACTCTTCTCGAGTCACAGTTTTCATGCTTCTCACTTTCTTTTGCTTCAGTCTCTTTGTTGCCAGGGGGCTGCGTGGGCTCCTGGCTGGTGTGTGATATGGCCGTCTCTTCACTGGATGGACCCGATTGCTGTGTGTGGGGCCCAGCCGGACTGGCATCAGGATCCTCCACCAAAGGCTGCCGGTGAAGCCCCTCGATAATGAAGATGTTTTGCGTGATGTGCTGAATGATGAGGCTGACTGCATAGGTCAGGCTGAGTCTGTCCAGCAGATCTCTGGGGTTGGTGGCCACAATGGCGACAATGGAGAAGTAAGAAATGCCAATCTGGCCTAGGGCTGCTCCCATGAGCAGGATCACGTCCAGGCTTCGGGTTGGGTTTTTCAGAGTATCTAGCTCACGCTCTTCCAAGCCATGGATGACCGTCCCAGCCAAGGCACCCACAGTCATCATCGGCAGAAGCGCGATATAGTACGAATAATATAGCACAAAGGTCTCCTGGCTAGGCGCTGAGCTGGTAGCCTGGATCTGATAGGTCATGAAGATGCAGATCCCGATGAACAATGTAGATATGCCCAGCACCAGCCCATAAATGACACCGTGGAGTTTGAACTTGGGCTTGGCATGAATGGCGTGGTGGGGAGGGATGCGCCTGCCCACATTCTTCCACATGACGTACAGCATGGAGCTGCCGATGAGGCAGTATTCCGGGTTGAAGGGGTACAGCAAGACATAGCCCTTCTGGAAGATGAGGCAGGCTGTTGTGTTTGGACATGTGCATGAGCTGGACTCATTGCCTGGAGTGAGGGAAGAGAAAGGTGGTCATTTGGGAGGCACGAGTAGCCTGGGAAGTTTTTTTGTCTGTTTCCTGGCTACTTGCAGTGAGGTCCTACGTACCTGCCTGCCCCAGAAAGCCTTATGACCTGGATGCCCCTCCCATGCTCTAAGCCCGGTCCAAACACTAACTAATCAGCCCTCCCAGTCCAACCTGGAAGGGGGGGAATATTGGTTTCTCCATTTGCACAAGACACAGACAGGTGATGTCACCTGTCCAAGGCCACACAGCATACCAACGGCGAAGCCAGGATCAGTGCTAAGGCTTTTCTGATTCCTCTGTCCCTGCTCAATCCACTAAACTCTCTTCACATTCATCTGGGAGGTTAAGACCTCCTGATAAAGGTCTGCACCATCGGCCGGAGGGTTTGAGGTTTCTGCTGTGTCATGATGAATTAGTCACGTAGGGAACTGATGGGCATCTCTCTCTCTCTCTCTCTCTCTCTCTCTGGAAGGAGAGACCACACCCAGTCCCAGACCATGATTACGTGTAGCCCTTGCCCTGTGTGTAATATGTATTCTCTTTCCTTCCCTACCTAGACCTTCTCCCAGGAGAGCTCTTTATCTCCAAAGTTTAGTGGCTAAGTAGCTTTCCAGGCAAATCAGCATGTTCCGAACAACCCACAAACTGTAGTATGGATCGTTCAAAAATCTAGATCTCTACAGGTGACCTCAACCTGCAGTTAAGCAAAACTTCCTGTTTCCCTGGAAAAATAGACACCAACTCCTTGTGCTTTAGTGAAGCCATGCATCCTGGTGGAGATGATCCAGAAAACTGAATGGCTGGGGCCAAGGGCTAGTGCTGACCTTGTGGATTCTCCATTCTACCTGCCTACCTGTTGCTATTAAGAAGCAGTGAAGAATGAGCCATGCCTCGAACATTTTGTACAAGACCTTTGAGTGCAGATTCAATTTCCCTGTGAACAGAGTCGTTGGTCACCGCTAACAGCCAGAGAAGGAGGTCTGTGGCCATGGTCAGCATCAGTCCACATCTGTAAAAGGGAAAGAGCACTTTTACAGCGTGTCCCCTGAGATCGTCTCTTATGGTCTTTTGCCTTTAGCTCCTCCTTGCTTTATGGCACACACACATTCTACAACCTGGATGGTACCACCTGCACTCACATGGGCACACCCACCCACACCTGTGCTTGCTCATACACTCGGGCATGCACATTCATGTATTTGCACACATAAGCACGCCCATTCCCGCACAGTCATAGCCATTCCCACTTGCAGTAATTTGCACAGGTTCTCATGTCCACTAGACTTACACCTGAACTCTTAAGCCAGTTGCGAACTGTGCAACGGGCCCATTGGGGCTTGCAGCTGTCATGGGAACATGTGATGGCCAGAAAAAAGCTGACTAACCCATGTAAACGTAATGAAAATGGGTGAGGTCAAGTCAAAACCTAATGCCTCAGCAAGCCCATGCAGTAGACAGATTCTTGAGGTTGGGGGTTGGTTTGTGAACTCTCTCATCCTTTAAAGATGAATTTTCCTGCTTGGTGGAATTGGCTGTAATCCCGCTGCCCCCAGCACTGGCATGGCTGTCAGCTCTCATGTGGGTGCCGCAGTTTTGTACGTCTACCTGCAAGGATTGTGTCTCTCCACTGTAATCCACAACCTCCGATTCATGTTGACTAGGTCATTATCCTCCACTGAGGAAATTCAAGTGGACTGGAGATGGGATTAGGAAATCAAACCGATCAATGCCACACAGACCAAACAAGAAGATGGCTCAGAAGGCAAAGCCCATCCAAGGCCCATTTGAAAGACTGACACGTTGATCTGCCTTGCATTTAAATAGAAAATCCTTCAATTTTAAGAAACAAAGATCTTTAAAGGTGAAATGCAGATTATAAGGTGCCCCTGGGAGGGCTGCTGAGGAGGGGAAAGTGGAGTCAGAAAGGCCGGGTATGGGAGTGTTCAAAGTAACGTGAAGGGCTATTAAACAAGGCCCCTCCTTCTCTCGTCCTACCTGGTGAGGTTGTGCTGGACTTGAGTGCAGTCCTTAGAGTGGTGCCATAAAAGGTACGTCTGAAAGCAACAGAAACAATCAAATGACCTATTGTAAACCTGGCAACAGGTGTGTGTGCAGATGTGCGTGAGCGGGAGCCTCTGCAAATGCAAGCGTCTGAATGGGAATGCTTGTGACCGTGTGTGTGAATGGGTGCAGGAGTGCTTGAACTTATATGTGCATACGCATCCATTTTGCAGCATCCACATGTGGGGAAACATATATTGTCTAAAGTGCAGCCAGCTGCTTTACTAACACTTGTGGTTTGATATTGAAAATAATGTTCAAAAGTCCAAATAACCAAGAGTAGCCATTTAATACCTATGGCTCTGCTCTCTCCAGGAAGCAGCTCTCTGGCAGCCTGCAGTTCACCTTACACAGAAGGGCTGCTCCGAAACAGGCATTTCAATTGGCCATATTTACAGTCGGGTGGTTTACAAACTAAAAGCATTTTATACAGCACCCAAGACTAAAATCCACCAATCAGCTTTTTACTTTGTTGTTCTGTATTAACGTCTTCCTGCCTTATCTTTTGTTTTGGATCCCACATTCCAAAGGCCAGGAGGGGCTGTGGAGTCACAATACAGCCTGTACTAGGACACACCGTTCGGGTATCTTGTCCTTGACAGGTTTCCTATTTGCTAATGCCAAAAGTAACGTTTAGATTTGCAGAGCATTGTGAGATAGATAGCTAGATCGCATGACAGAAGTGAGCCGAATATGAGTCAGTTAGCAGAACTGCCCAACGTTAATATTGAGAATAACATACACAGTATTAATACCATGTGCATAATACCTATTAATGTGTGTGTGTGTGGGGGACAAATCTAGCTACATCTACACTACACACCAGTGCTGGAGGCATGTGGTGTACGTGCAGCTACACGCACAGTGAAAAGCAGGGATGCGTCCACACAGTAGTAGTGTGTAATACCATGCATCGGAGGAAGCTTCTGGCAGTGGCAGAAGGCTTCAGCAGCTCCCTGCTGCCAGAGCCTTTCACTGGGTGAGGAAAGGCCCTGGTGGGGAGGAAGCAACCTGGAAACCCCTGGCCGGAGCTGCCATAGTCTTTCCCTGCAGTGGGGAAAGGCTCCAGCAGTAGGGAGGCAGCAGACGCTCCACTGCTAAAAATAGCAGCGTAAACAGGGAGGCAGAGTAGAGAACGTGTAGGTTTGTACTCTCAGGGGTGTCTTTACTTGCCTAAGGCGTGCCTCACGGTCTACTCTGCTGCTTATACCCATGCAAGCGGGGCTACGCAGGGATGTAACATGCCACCAAAGGAAGCATGCAGCACAGATGTACCATAGGTCTGGCTAACGTGTAACTGTACACGTGTGTGAATGTGAGGGCGCATGTATGTACGAATCTAATCCAAAAAGAGAGACTTGAAAATGCATTTCCATTCGCTCTGCTAGGCGCAGGAGTTTGCTTCTAATAGAATCTGGAGAATTTGCGTATATAGTTTTAGGTCACAGAGATGTCACAATTTACAGAACTTCTGGTTGCAAAGCACATCTAAATAATTTAAATAGGCAATTGATTTTGCCATTGAGGTTTGGCAATTGCAAACAGAGAAATCCTGATTTCAAATGAAAAAGCTTCCTGGGGCACATTAGTGCAGAGACAGCTGTCTGGGCTGTTGAGGGGTAATGTACCAGATTTTCACTTATCTCTGTCTCATTACTGACTTTGCAGAAGGAAGTAGGGGAACTTCCACTAAATTCTATGATAGATTTATTGTCTTTTATCACAGTAATGATTTCATTTTACTTTTATGTCTTTGAGTATTATTTGTGCCACATGTATTGGCACTGTATGTGGTTTGGTATTTAAAACAATAACTGACACTAAAAATTCTTTTAACAAGAAACCCCTGCCTCTAATCTCTCTCTCCCTCCCTTCCCTGCCTCCCAGCTGTATGGCGGAGTGACTGGATTCCAGAAAAGATGATGTTCCATACCTGAATGCAAACGAAGATGATTTCTGTGCACGGGAACAGGATTTCCAGTGGGGATTTGCAATGTATGCGGCTGATGTTATAGCCAATCCTGAACACATGCAGGAGGATGGTGCAGGCTCCAAACAGCACTAGAGACCCTGTCCAAACAGTATAACCATGAGCGAGGGTCCATATATGGAGTAAGCTGAAAGTGGTGCAGGTTTAGTAACCATCACCACGTCTCCTGCTTTCATGCTTCCTGCGCTCGGTGGGGCTGGGAGAGTTCTAGTTTTGGACCGTTGGGAGTGGGCCTGAATTCAAGTCCTGGATCCAGGTGCCCTGAAATTTGGGAAAATTTGAAAATCCCATTATTGTTTGGGGGGTGGGGTGGGGATCCCTGAATCACGATTTTTGAACATTTGGGTTTGGCAATACTGGCTCAGGCTCTAATTAAGCTACTTGAACAATGCAAGCCATTCACCTGGATTATATGTGTGTGGGAGGTGGAATTCATCCCAGGTTTTGCACAAAGTGCTGCAGTAGAGACTAGGTCACTGGGAGTGAGGATTCTGGGTAGAAATCTAGCTGCACTGGATATTGCTCAGTAAAGCTTTGATGATCAAATTTTCAAAGCTGTTTAGGTGTTTAAGGATGCAGAGAGCCACCTATTGGGCTTCTCAGCAGTTTACGTGGAGAGCTGAGTGAAGAACTGAGTTTTCAGTTTGGTGGTTGAACCAAAAAAATTTTTTTAAATGTTTTTTTGTTTCAAGTTCACTTGGAACAAACTATCTTTCACGTGTTCATTTGGCTTTCAAGTGTTTGAACCTTTTTCTTTTGTTTTTAAAAAAACCTAGGTCAGCTTCTGAATGAAACATCATTTGGAGACCAGAAAAATCGAAGTGGTTAGTTCTGAAAATGTTGCAACAAAACATCTGGACTTTGTTTTCCTTCCAGAGCTACATGCCAAATTTGATTCAACTTCACGTATAGCTTCAGCCAACTCCGAAACCGCATTTTTTGGCAAACAAACTAAATTTTTTTGGCCAAAAAATGTGTGTCTTGCTCCCACTGATTTCAGCCTAACATGCTTAACTCCCATTGAAATCAAGGGGAGGTAGGTGTCTAACTCAGTTAGGGGCTTCTAAGGACCCCATAGGCACCTAACTACATCTTTAGGTGCCTAAATACCTGTTGAAAATCTGTCCCTTAGTGCTTCATTTTACTCTTGAGCCAGTACAGTAATTAGAAGGCCCTATTAACCAAGGACAGAGCAATTTGGAGGTGTCATTTCATCTACTAAAGTGGGCTGGGCCTGGTCAGGCCTTGGCTGGGAGCTCTACGCAGGAACAGCGCCAGGGTTTCTGACGCCCTAGGCGGACGGCTGTTTCGCCGCCCCCTGCGGCTCCGGTGGAGCTGCCGCAGTCGTGCCGGCGGATGGTCCGCTGGTCTAAAGGCTCCGGTGAATCTGCTGCAGGCATGATTGCGGTAGGTCTGCCGGAGCCTTTAGACCAGCAGACCGTCCGCCGGCACGACTGCGGCCGCTCCACCGGAGCCGCCACAGCAGCAGACCGTCTGCCGGCATGACTGCGGCAGGTCTCCCGGAGCCGCGTGCCGCCCCCCCAGCAAAATAGCGCCCCCCAAAAATTTTGGCGCCCTAAGCCATTGCCTAGGTCGCCTAAATGGTAGCGCTGGCCCTGGTTCCATGAGGAAAACCCCGGTGCTGCAAGAAGGGGATTCGCTAAGCAGAAATCTCCCCTTTTGACTCAGTATGAGCCAGTACGCCAGCATGGCCGAAGGGGCGGACAGTACTCTGCTGCAGAAAGTGCTGTTAGCTATAAGGGTGTCCATCCCATTTGTGATCACTAAAGGTAGATCTATACTGCAATTAAACCCCGACAACTGATTCTAGTTCAGGCTGTGGGGCTATACAATTGCAGCATAGACCCTATGAATGGGGAAAGTCCCAGACACTGGGTTCCAGCCGGAGCCTGAACATCAACACCTCAATCTTTTAGCCCTGTAGCCTGAGCACTGCTAGCCCAGTCAGCTGATGCGGGCCAGCCGCAGGTGCTGAATTGCAGTGTAGACACCTGCGAAGTCCCCAGGCTCTCGCTTTGCAAGAGGAAGGATGATGTGGTTGGTTTCCTGGATACATTCCAAGGTGGACAGTTACACTCTGCTGTTCTGAATTCCTCCCGGACCTCCAGCTGCATGCAGGAGTCTTGGGCTACTGGTCTTAGAACAACAGCCTGGCACTTTTCATCAGAGGGTCTCAAAGCAGTTTTCAAACATCCAGGACCTGAAGCCTCCCAGCACCCTTGAGAGGCAGTGAAGTTGTATGACCCCAGTCATTCAGAGGGAGAAACTGAGACATGGGGGCGAAGGGTTGGGCGGGGGGGGAGGAGAGATGAAGTGACTTGCCCAGGGTCACAGATTGAGACAGTGGCAGACAGCCCAGATCACCTCATTCCCTGTGCTCTAACCAGAAGGAAATGCTGGGTTGCTGTGCCACAGGTGGCAGCATTCTGATGGTGGGTGAAGTGGTCTCTTGTGAGGTGGGTGAAGTGGTCTGAGTGTGCGTGAAGTGGTCTGATGGTGCGTGAAGTGGTCTGAGTGTGAGGCACTAAACAAAAGTAAGAGGGTTGTGTGCAGCACTTACCCTGCACCCAGACTGGTCCGGCATGGGAGTCCCTGTACAGCACAGCATGAAGCTTCCTGCTGGTACACAGCAAGTAGTAAATGATCCAGCAGAGAGACAGGAGCTTGAGGATGGAAAGGAAGATCTCGACGTCGCGCAAGGTAATTGCCACCCTGTTGAAAATCACGCTGCTTATGAAGGCGCAGCCCAGGAACACCACGTTCATGGCCAGCAGCCCCGAGAACAGCTGCCCGGCCTTCCGAGCCTGCGTGTCCTTGTGGAGCAGCGAGGAGCAGCGCCGGTGCAGCCAGCTCGTCTCGTAGCGGATCTTCCAGGCTTCAGCCTGCACTGACGTTGACTCTTCGCCATCAGTATCCTGGGTAAGGTGCCTCTGCCGTGTAGCTTCCTTACCAGCCATGTCTCACGATTTTCTGCTGTCTGGTCACGCTGAGATCCCCTGCATGATTAAACAAATGGGGATTAATAAGAGCATCGATGGAAAGGATGTTAGGGGCTGCTGCTGTTTACAAACTGAGCCACTTGACTTCACATGGAGATAAAGTCACACATGTGATGAGTTTGGTGGTCTCAGCTTAGTCCCTGGCACAATTTATCTACATAAATCCTCCCAGGGCATGCCTTGAGTGCAAGAAAAGTAAGTGCTCCAGGGGACCTTCCTCATTTGGGGCCTCCACCCCCTTTGCAGCTCGCAGGAGGAGTTCATCTTTCCTCTCCGGCAGCGGGATCAGAGAAGGAGGAAACTGCTCGTGGCCAGACCCTTTCAGCTGTAGGGTCAGATGTTAAAAGTGGCCTCACCCTTACCAGCAAAGATCCCCCCAGAATGAAGGAAAGATGAAAACATAAATGTCGGGTTAAAGGCAGTTTGGCATGTTCCATGCATTATCTTTTACATTTTGTGTGTGTGATCCTGGCCCTTTGTCAAGTCTGGATACTCCCATGTGACCATCACGTGCTTGGAAGCACTGTGAGGCCAGCTGAAGTTTTTGTTGTTGGTTAAGGTATCTTGAGGCATTGGGGCAGGATACCAAAGACAGGGAGCACTATTCACACCCTGCTCCCCAGACTTCTTCCAAGTCCAACTCTGCATCCAGGTTTTCAGCTTGGTTCATGATAAGTATCTAGATTGGCTGCAAAGTTTGGATCTGGATCAGAACTTCTCCAAAGTTCAGGGCTATCTGGTCATGAGATTTCGACTGAGGCCCCTCTCTGCCGACAATTACCCCATGCTATTCTTATTGAATGCATGAGACAACCAACCTGCATGTGTCCGAGGAGCACAAAGCAGAACTAGGACTTTCAAAGATGTGTGAGACTTGCCTGGGCCTGCACCAGTTTGTCAGCCAAAGATCTTGGCTGCCCTTTCCCCCCATCCCACCCCCAAGTCATATCTCAGGAAGGGGACAGAGCTGGAAGACTCTTCCCTCCCTTCCCCCCCAAAATGCAGTGGAAGATGGTAGAATAAACACCCGGAGCTTGTCTCTAGGAGATGGTAGATTTTGAACAGAGAAGGGTGCAAATCAACCCTGGCAGGTCTGAGCAGGTCCAAACTTCCGGGGCACTTTTCAGTTTGGACCTAGCTATAATTTACAGCAAGAACCGTGGGAGAAGAACAGCCTCCGAGGCAGAGACAATGCATCAAATGATGTTTAAAATGGTGCTTAAATGAGATCTTACGATGCAGCTCTTGAGGGCTAAGAAAATGTTCTGTTCAAAGCAGGTGAAAAGACCCTGCTAGATCCTAAAAGACCCAGCATGATTTGCTCTGTTAGTGGGATAATTTATACACATGTCTTCCAAGCAATGGACCCAGCTTAAATGCACCAGGAGAAAGTAGATCCCTGGGCAGGCAGGGGCTTGCTCACTGGGCCAATCTCATTCTTATCAAAAGGGATCCACAGCGTTAGAAGAAAAACCCAACTCCTCACTTTGTCAGAGGGATGGAAATCCCAGAACCTCCCTCTCTCCACTTTATCAGGGTGGTGATATCCCCCCTGGCTTTGAGGGGACGTGGTCCCAGACCCAAGCCCTCTTAGAAAGGGGATCGTCTCAGAGCCCAATTTCAGCAGCTGGTGCTAATCCCACCCTCACTCCCTCAGGGGGTGATCCATAGAGCAAGGGGACTGGGCTGAGCAGGGGTTAGGGAGCGACTGGGCGGAGACACTTCCTAGCTGGAGAAGATTCCCCAAGCCAGCAGAAAAGGGACCCGGTGGGAAGCACAGAACCATGTCCAACCTTTCCGCCGATCCCCAGGAATGACCCAGAGAAAGGAGAAGCCGAGAAGAGGCGTCCATACTGGCCAGAGCTCTCAGATACGTTCTTACCTCCACACGGGCTGGTGAGATCCGCAGGGTGGAAGCAGTGACTGGTGGGGCCTGTTTTACGTTCTCCAGGCAGGCAAACTAAAATCACCCCCCTCAATGACTGCTGTTTGGCCCCGGCCCTCTCCAGGCTTCTCTGAAGAGCTGCGGCAGGCAGGCAAGTCTGCCAAGTGGAAAGTGTAACCTGGGCTCTCACAGCACATTGATTTTTGCCTGTTTACTTTTGGAATATTATTGTCATTACATTAATGACCTCGCTGAGAGACTCATTAGTTCAGCTGAGGGCAGCCAATAGGAATCAACCCTCTTAAACACCTGCCTGGCCAGCCCATGTCAACTGCCTGTTAGTTCTCTGCACAGGATGTGCTGACTGGTGAAAACCGCAAGCCATAGTGACTAATGTCTTATGAAGCTCCGCAGTGTCTGCAAGCCACTTCTTCCTCACTGATGCCCTCGAGGGAGATCCAGGTGGGGGATGATGGGCAAACTGGGCTGACTAAAACAACCAGAACTTTCTCCCCAGCCTCATCATGAACCTCAACTGAACTGGTTTTCAAGTTTAAAAAAAAATAATTATTTTTGGATCTCTTTGCACCCATCATCCCCCACCATTTCTCATTTTCTCTGAGCCTCTCTGGAGAAACAGGCCAAAAGGGAGGTGTTTTTTTCTTAGGTGATACCAAAACCAGGTGAGTTTGGATCCATGACTCGTTTTACCTGAGTCTGCAAAGTGTGAGGGTTTTTAGAGATCTGGTTATGCTGTTTGCACGTCTCTGAGCTGTTCTCTTGGGTTCTGGAAGCAGAAAGGCTGCGATACACAGCCAGATCCTCAGCGTCAAGTCAATGGAGCTACATCAGTTTGTACCAGCTGAGGTTCTGGCTCAGAATGGAAAAAACTGGTCTCAAGGCATTTCCAAACTTGCCAGAAGCAAGAGTGGTGGTGAATCTTGGGAGATGGTGGTCAGGAGAGGTGTGTAGCACAGTGTGGCTAGACATATGATCAGATAAACACCCAAACTCTTAGGTGCATCCCCAAACCGAACCACAGGAGTATGTGAAGATTAGTTACCTGTATCACTGCCTGACATGAGAGATGGGCTCCAAAGGAGGAATTCCTAACCAGACCTGAATTTCCAATAGCACAAAGTTTTGGGGTGTTCAGATCCTCAAGTGCGCTTAGGGCTCATTTTGATCTGAGCTGTACAATGCTTGTTTTCAGTCTGCTGTATGCTCCCAGCCCTACTGAAGGTGAGTTTCTTTAGGCCACTGGAATATTTTTGGTAAACGTGAACTGACCTCTGTTTTTGACTGGAAGCCAGGGACAATACTGTGCTGTTCTTAGCTGAGTTTGTGTTCCCTGAAAGCCCAAGTGCAATGGGGTGCAGATACAGGTGAAATGACACCGGGAGAGAGGTTATTAAGAACAGAAATGTCTAGCATTGCAGCTCTGGGGTTGTCACTTTTACAACATACTTTGAGTTAAGAGTCACAAAGTCCCCTGCAAGAGACTGATAAGGAAAGGAAGGAGCCATGGGGTGAGATGCAAAGTACTGCCCTGGATCAGAAACTGGTTAAGGCGCAGAAAACAAGGACAGGAATTATTTATTTGTCAAAAAGTCAAGAGTGGAAGTGCCCCAAAGTTCTGTCCTAGGAATGGCATTTTAAGATATTATTGCATGTTATAAACCACCATGCTTCATGGTTTAAGCCAGCCAGTAACTGATGGGGAGATGGGAGTAGGAAGAAATTTCCCCTATCAACAAGTTATTTCATCACTATCCACTGCACTGTTTCCTGCACCTACCTCTGAAGCATATGGTACTGGCCACTGCCAGAGCAGAATACAGGGCTAGATGGACCACTGTCTGCTCTAGTATGGCATGTCTTATGTATGAGAAATCAACATTTTAGATAGGTAATCAAGTTCCTTTCCTAATTCCCATTTTGGAGCTTAGCAGGTCACTGGGCTACCCAGAGATGCCATTTGGTAGCCTATATGTTTAACAGAAAAAACAGATTTCCAGGTAGGATGATGATAAACCTGGAATCTTCTTCCCAGAGCACTTGGTGCAATATTGGGAGCCCTCCTGTGGATTTTAAAACTGCAGGCTTAGGTTTTCTGCAGCTGGGTCTGGGTATCTCCTGGGTAGGAAGATGGGAACTGGCTTTGCTGAAATCTTAGATTCTACCTTTAAAACCAGAGCTCCAAATCCCACCCTCCCTGCAGCTTCGGGGAAGGCTGGATGGGGATTGGAACTGGGTGATCAGCCACTCAAATAGACCAGATCAACAGCCCCCACCCCAATCTTGAACATTCCCAAGGGAAGGAAAAGAAGTAAATAAAGTTCCCTTGAGGAATAATAGTTTAAGGTTTTGAATCCTGTGAAACTTTTTTTTTTTAAGTGCTTCATGAAACTCAATGCTTGAAAAGTGCTGGGAGTTTACAGACCCTGAAATCCAACTGGTTCAGTTTTGCTTAACCCTGAGATTCTGGCCTTGTATACGTTGAAAAGCGCATCTCTTTAACTGTATCTCCCCTAGCTTTGAAATGGATTGATGCAAGTTGAATCGATACAAACCAGGGTCAAACTAACTTAAGTGTGTCTACATTGGGGGTTGCACCGGATTAAAGAGTTCAATTTTTAAGTCCATTTCATTAAACAGGTGCAGTTTTCTAGCTTACCAACGGCTTTCTTTGCTCACGGGCTGAAACAAAGTCATTAATACCAGAAATAACCTCTCCCCCTCCATTATCTGCAGCATTCTGGTTAACAGCTTTCTTTGTGCACTCAGCATTAATAAAGCTACGGGGTGTCTCTGAGAGTATCTGCATAGTCAAACTGTAAGTCAGAGCCAAGACAGTAGTAGGCCAAGCTCTGGTGTTTGTCCAAGAGGGTTCTGTGGAATGCCTGTTGCCTAAGACACTCCACAGAACAGTTCCACACACTTCCCCTCCACAGATAAATGCCCCAGGATGATGTCTTAGCGTGGAACTAATTGGCAGTTGAGATTCTGGTGTGATAAGGTGATTGAGGCTCTCTGATGATGCCCGCCTCTCCCAGTCTGTGCCATTTCCCCCAGAGAACTCTCCGTGCACCCTTCCCTTCGCTGCAGCGGAAGGCAGGGGAGCCAACCAACGTAGTAGGCAAAAAGAACTGGGCGGTGCCCTGTGTTGGAGTTGCCCCGGTTCTCTCCCAGCCAGTCCTCAACAAGAACCAAGCCTCACCTCTGGCTCCCACCTGTCCCCAGGCAAGAAACCAACCTGATTTCCCCACCCCTCAGCAAAGACCCAACCTGGCCTCTCCCCTACCACAAGCAGCTGAATCCTCCCACCTTCAGCCCCTTGGTGAACTCCCCTCCCAGCTGCCACCCTCTCCCCAGCAAATATCCAACCCCTCAGCCCTCAACAAGCACCCTGCCCCAACCCCACTTTCCCAACCTTCAAACCTGACAACAACTCCCCCGTCCCTGCACGCACTGAGCAGCCGACCTCTTCCACGGCCGGTGGACTGGACACATCTCCCACCTGGCTGCTGAACTGTTGGGTCAACAGGTGATTATCTCCCCCTCCCACTGTCTTACTTTTGACTAAATCAAAAACTGACCTTGGGAACAAGGAATGGTTCAGAACTCAGGGAAGAGGGACAGATTCTCTGTATCCGTGACACCATGACTGAGGTCGGGCCCTAATCACATCCTTTTCCTCTCCCTATTGTTCACCTGCCATAAAGCAATTTCTTATCTGTTTGTTAGATTGGTTCCCTCGCTGTGTATGGACATGGTGAAAGGTCCTGGCTTTTGTGCATTTGATGGTTCAGGCCCAAGAGACTTGTGTCCTCTCCTGGCACCCGGATTTGAATTAGATCTGGGTGGGATTTTCAGGTTTGGGTAGAGCTGGGCTGAAGCCATCAAACCCAGCTCTACGTCTGGATGGGGCCTTCCTCAGAATTCAGGGGTGTATGGAACTGGAGCTGGTGAATGGGGAACGGCCCAGCTGTGAAATCCAGATCCAAACTGAAACAGGAGTGAACCTGGGCTTCTCAACCCAAATTCAGGCTAAATAGTGGCCTTCTTCTCAGAAGTGCTGAGCTCCCGCAAACCCCACTGACACCAATGGGAGTGCGTTGGTGCCCAGTACCACTGAAAACCAGGCTCCTTTTATTTAGGTTCCTAACTCTGCATTTAGTAACCAAATCGTAAGGGTGAAGCTCCAGCTTTGTCCCTGTTCGCCTGCAGCTCTCGAGTTGCTTTGATTGATGTCAAATATCAGGGGGTTAGCCGTGTTAGTCTGTATCCGCAAAAACAACAAGGAGTCCGGTGGCACCTTTAAAGGCTAACAGATTTATTTGGGCATAAGCTTTCCTGGGTAAAAAACCCACTTCTTCAGACGCATGGAGTGAAAATTACAGATGCAGGCATAAATATACTGACCCATGAAGAGAAGGGAGTTACCTCACAAGTGGAGAACCAGCGTTGAAGCGGGTGGGGGGAAATACAATCAGGGTGGACGTAGGTCAATACCAGTAGTTGATGGGGAGGTGTTAATTCCAGGAGAGGGAAAGTTGCTTTTGTAGTGAGCCAGCCACTTCCAGTCCCTGTTCAAGCCCAAACTGATGGTGTTAAATTTGCAAATGAAGGTTAGTTCTGCAGTTTCTCTTTGACGTCTGTTTCTGAAGTTTTTTTGTTCAAGTGTGGCTACTTTTAAATCTGTTATAGAATGTCCTAGTCTATAACATTTGCAAATTTAACCCCATCAGTTTGGGCTTAGGGTTAGGGTATAATAATGCCTGCATCTGTAATTTTCACTCCACGCATCTGAAGAAGTAGGTTTTTTTTACCCAAGAAAGCTTATGCCCAAATAAATGTTAGGCTTTAAGGTGGCACCGGACTCTTTGTTTGATGTGATAGTTGTTTGTTTGTGTCCCATGCAGACGTTTGGTTATCTCCCATCTATGCTGCCAGGAGCTGCAGCCCCTAATGGAGAGCTGATTTCTTTTCCTTCCAAAATGGCTTTACTTCGAGATACCATGAAAGAAAGGCTGGTCCAGAGGTTAAGATGCTGGTCAGGAGACCTAGGTACGAGTCTCTGCCCTGCCACAGATTTCCTGCGTGATCTTAACAAGTCACTTAGCCACCGGGTGCCTTAGTTTCCCCTCTGTAAAATAGTGTCCATAGCTCTGCTCCAGCTCACAGGGATGGTGTGAGGATAAATACATTAAAGACTTTGAGGTGCTCTGTTACTAATGGGGAACGTATAAATATCTTAATGTTGCAAATATTTTGATTTGAAAAAATGGATGATTTGAGACCCAGGCCCCCAGAAGTTAGGGTCTGCCAGTGCCTAGGATTCTAGTTAAGATAGAGATGAGTGTAGATCTTTTGTTGTTTTAAAATCTTTTTTTCTCTTATGTTATGCTTTGTGTTCCTGTGGTTAAAATCAATTAAGTCTATTCACCATTGGTGACAACTCCTGAAGGGAAGAAATACAAGTACCTGAACTCATTCGGACCTGTTGGGGAAGTACGGTTGATGCACAGGGTTTTGTAGCCCAAAGAGAGCGGAAAGCGGGGGTCCTGATGCCTGTGCGGTTGGACTTAAAGAGACCAGAAAGGGATCCGAGTTATAGCCAGCCCTGTAACCTTGACAAAGGGTAACATGTTCTGATGGCAAATAATAAGAAAAGTACAATTCACCAGCAGTAGTAAATTCTTCAAAGGGAGAACTTAAGATTCTGGCTAGTTTTTCTTTTGTCCAGCCAGTTCCAGTTCATTCACTTGTTTCTCTATATATTAATTTGTAACCTCTGAAGAGCTGGTCTTAAAAAAAGTTCTAATGGGCTTTGAGCGTAGTGGAGAATGGCATTACAAGAACCAATGGCTGGGACATCCCTCCCTGACCTGTTTGCTTAATGATCTAGGAAAGGATCTGCATTTTAAACCGAACGGCAAATGAATTTTATTTTTACTGTTAGCATCTAGACTCTGTATTGCAAATTATTGGAAAAATGTGACACTTCCACCCCATGGAATTGTGGTATAGTAAAATACGGACTATTCTTGTAATGGAAAAGCTTTCATGCCAAGTACATACACAAGAAGAAAACTAAAAAGAGGAAGGGTATTTAGAAGAGGGCTCACCAGCCAGCAAGTCAGAATCTTTAGCCAGGTTCTCTGAATATTAACCTGATCCCGAATAGGTAATATACAATGTAGAAGACTGACATTTTAGTGTGACTTTGCCTTAATAAAAAGACTAAGACAAAAGCAACCAATGGCTGGAAGTTAAAGCCAAACAAATTCAGATTAGAAATAAGGCACATTTTCTAACCTAGTGGCTCTCAAACTTTTGTACTGGGGACCCCTTTCACACAGCAAACTTCTGAGTGTGACCTCCCCCCCTTATAAATTAAAAACACGTTTTTATATATTTAACACCATTATAAGTGCTGGAGGCAAAGTGGGGCTTGAGGTGGAGGTTGACAGCTCATTGACCCCTCCATGTAATAACCTCATGACCCCCTGTTTTGAGAACCCCTTTTCTAATGAGTGAGGGTGATTAACCATTGGCACAAAGTACCAAGGGGAGTGGTGAATTATCTCTCTCTTGATGTCTTCGGATCAAAACTGCACACCTTTCTGGAAGATAAGCTTTTGTCAAACACAAGTTAATGGACTCCACAGAGAGGTAAATGGTGAGATTCTATGGCCTGCAATATACAGGAGGTCAGACTAGATGTGTTAACAGTCTCTTTTGGCCTTAAAATCTATGAATTTTTGAAATGTGAACTCTGTCTTGGGAGCAAAATATTTCAGCTCAGTGGTTTGAGCATTAGCCTGCTAAACCCAGGGTTGTGAGTTCAGTTCTTGAGGGGGCCACTTAAGGAACTGGGGTAAAAGTCTGTCTGGGGATTGGTCCTGCCTCAAGCAGGGGGTTGGACTAGATACCTCCTAAGGTCTCTTCCGATTCTGTGATCAGGTCATGAAATGCAATCATCTATGAAGCACCACAAAATCTTTTTTCTTCCCTCTCACTCTGGTGTGACATGGGCCGAACCTCCATGTGACGCCAGCTGGCTGGTGAAAAAGAAACTCTGCTCGATAAAGTAGCATGATTTTCATTTATTCTTTTCTTTGAGAAATATACAAACAGCCTCGGGAAATGATTGTTAATTTTCATCAGCTCTGCAATTTTCCTCTTCAGTACAATGACATTTCTTTTCTCTGTAAACATAACTTTGTAAGAGAAAGACATTGAGCTGTGCCTTGTTGATTCACTTGCTGATACTTATATGCACCAGCAAAATGAAGCATGGCCTGTGTAGAGTTCATGAGGCTTGCTTCAGGTTAGGCAGATACCATATGGATCAGTTCTACTCTCTGATGCACAGGTGTACAAATGAAATCACTGGCAGCTGTGTGTGTTCATCTAAGACCAGGAAAGCTGGCCTGTAGAATGAATTGGATGTGCATTGTGTGGCACTGTGAACCATTAGCCATTCATTGTTACACTGAAAATCAATAAATAATTTTTTTTATATAAAATAAGTTCATGTGTTTTTTAAAAAAATCATTACACTATTTAAAAAAAATCCTTTTAATTCTCGTAACAGAATTAACTAGCGGCCCTGATTCAGGAAAGAACTTAAGCATGTGCTTAAGTCTACTCCTATTCAGGATAGCACTTAACCATGTGCTAAGCGGTCGTTGACTTCAGTGGGAATTCAGCACATGTGTAGGTGCTGTCCTGAATAAGGATGCTTTCAGTCATTCTGGGCCTTGGCTGATCAGCAGCTATGCAATCTCAATGGAGGAGAAAGAGGATGTGACCAAGGACAGTATTGTGAAGCCGTCAGGACCGTGGTCGGGTAGCGGGGAGAAGAGAATTCTAACGTGATTCCAAAAGCCTTCAACATTCACCAGTTCAGTTTTCACGTCTGTGCACTTGATTCTTCTCCTCTGACATGGAGCTCCTGGTGGTGGGATGTAGCTTGGTGTCCTGTTTGCCTTACACACCTGAGTTATGTCACTGAAGCCAATGGGTCTCTTAAAGTGAATGAGATTCAGCCTGCACATAGATGGGCTCTGACAAGGTACCGGGCGCCCCCTGGGAGAATGAAGTCAATGGTGTTTGGATCAGTTGGCAGGATCAGGCCCTTAGTAGGAAGAGGTGTCAATTTGAATGAACCTCACGTGGTTTTCGTTGCCCTACTTTGTAAACGTTCCACTTTTCTAAAAGCCTTAGAACTTAAAGCAATAATTGAAATCAAACACACGCACTCACATATGAGCAGAAAACAACATCTGGGACTATGAGTGGATTATTTCCATAGAGGTGCAGTAATGCCCTGTCATCGCTAGGGCGTGGGATGCATGCAACCCCCAAACCCTTCAGTACAGCCGCTCAGGCTTTCAGTCCCAGGGCGGGAAAGGTGGGTTGATAGAGCAGGTGTTCTTCCTGTTAAGACATGATGTAGACCTCCAGCAGGCTGGCCACTGCATGCATGCGGTAGAAGATCCCGAAGGGCAAGCAAATGTCCACAATGGCAGCCCACATCGAGTAGCCGTAGAAGTTGAGTTCCTTGTCATTGTCGAACTGAGGCCGGGCGCCGAACGCTGGCATGATCCAGAGCTGTTTGGAGGTGGGAAACAAACGTGACAGTCTCAGTGAGAGGGATGGAATGTGGTGAGTAACTGCAGCTACTGCTAAGGGCTTCAAAGGTCAGAAGACCCAGAGTGAAAGGAGAGGATAAATTTTCTAAATTCAGGACCATATGAGCGACAGAAAAAGACCTACTGGGTTGGAGGCTCTTTATCTAAATCATCTGTGCCTGGTTTGTTCGGAAGCCGTAGCTCCCATGAAATATGTGTATTTCCACCATAGTTTTCCTGTAAATCAAAAGTGCCTTCAAAACACAGGGGAGTCACACTACATTTAATTGGCTTCCCTTAGGGCTTGTAATGAAAGGCGTGGCTGCTAATCAAGTGTAATTGCTAATAAAAAGCAGGCTTCTAAGTGAAGCTATCTGGGGCCAGATACTTCTCTGACATACACCTGCCAATAGAGATCCTGAGAGTACAATTTGACTCATGGGGTGAAATCAGGACCGGTGCTAGGGTTTCTCGCGCCCTAGGCGCATGGTCATTTCGCCGCCCCCCGCGCTGATCCCGTGGCTCTGGTGGAACTGCCAAAGTCATTCCTGCGGAGGGTCTGTTGGTCCTTGGCTCTGGTGGAGCTGCTGCAGGCATGCCTGTGGGAGGTCCACTGGAGCCGCGCGAGCAGCCGACCGTCTGCAGGCATGACTGTGGCAGCTCCACCGGAGCCGCGGACCAACGGACCCTCCGCAGGCATGCCTGCAGCAGGTCAACCAGAGCCGTCTGCTGCCTCCCCCCCCCAGCAAAATGCCGCCCCCTGAATAATCCTGGTGCCCTAGGCGATTGCCTAGGCTGCCTAAATGATAGCGCTGGCCCTGGGTAAAGTCCTGGCCCCCACTGAGATCAATGGAACTTCTGCCATTGACTTTAATGGAGCCAGGATTTCACCCATGCTACTTAACTATTGATCACCAGACATCATGTCTTTTGCTGTCTAATGTATAAGAAAATGGCTTAGATTGGGCTCTAGATTCCTTTTTCCTTTGTCCTAAAAATGTAGCATCCAAGGATTAAGCCTAATGAAAAAATATTGGGCCTGATTCTCCTCTCCTTCGCACCAATTGTACAATGTTATGGGCTCAGTTCTCTGCTGGCGTAAATGGGCAAAACGCCACTGAAATCAAGGGAGTTGTGCCTCGTTACACCAGCAGAGAATGTTTTCCAATAACTCCACTGACTTCAATGCAGCTACTTCTGATTTAAGTGAGAGATTTAAGGTAAGAAAAAGGAACATTTTCCTTAGACCATATCCTCTTGGACAGGACCCTCTGCCCTCCACCCACCCAACCACCCTCCCAAAAATCTCTTTCTGATTGTCACTTACAATTATGTTGCACAGGAGCAGGAACACAGAGATCTCCTTTAGGAACTTCCTTCTCCATTTCACCTTCTTGGGGACTATTATGGACTGCACCACGTCTGAAGGCTGGATCGCTACCGCACCTTGACTGTGGGGCAAGGGGGATGGCTGGGCACTGCCGCTTTCGGGGACGCGGAGGGATACGGCATTGATGTTGACAAAGGTGAGTCCATATAGGTCCTTCCAGTGAGGATGAATTTTGTGGTCGTCTTCCGGGGGCTGCCGATGAAGGCCTTCGATGATGAAGATGTTCTGGAAGGTGTGCTGGGCGATCATCAGCAGCGAGTAGGTCAAGTTGAGGGCACTTATGGCATCCCTTGGAGTGCTGGCCACCACAGCCACAATGGAATAGTAGGAGATAGCATATTGCCCCAAGGCAGCCCCCAGCAATAACGCCATGTCTAAAGTCCTGGTTGGATTCTTGTGGTGGTCCATGTCTCTCTTATCAAACCTGTAGACAATGGAACCTCCGATGCAGACAAGAGACATCAGGCTCAGACAAACTATGTTGAAGGTGTAATACATGATGAGTGCTTCGTCCTTCTTGTCTGGCTGGCTGCTGCTATTCACCTGCACCTCATAAATAATAAGGACAGCCAGGCCGCTCACTAGTATGAACAGCCCCAAAATGATGCCCACAAAGAAGGTCCTCCTGAAGAGCCTGAACTTCAGGTGGTGGATGTGGTGGGTGTGGTGGTCTATGAGGCGTCCAACGTTCTTCCACATCACGTACAGCATGGCAGAGGCAAAAAGACTGTACTCAATGTTGAAGGGGTACAACCAAAAATAGCCACTCTGGAAGATCTGGCAAATTTCGCTGTCACAGCTACAGCTTTCTATTGAGCCACTTGCGGTTCCAGCTGGAACAGGAAAAACACATGTGTTACATTGTTACTGCAGGAAACAAGCACTTGTTAGCAGTCCTGAAGAGCCTCATTCTGGAGAATCACAGTCACTAAAATGCAGGACCAAAGATACAAGTAGATCTCGTGACCCCGAGACCCAGGGTTGCCTGGACACTGAGAATCCACCCATTGAAACCTCAGTTTTCCTTTGGTTTCTGCCTTTTGGAATTGCTTTCCCCTTTGTCAAACAATTGGTTTAGTGAATATTCTGCTCTCATCTCGGCCTATCTAGAATCCCTTTCTTCTCTCCCACCCTTGTTCTTTCTTTTGTTCTCTCTCTTTCCTTTTCTTTTCCTCCTCTCCCCTCCTTCTCCTCTGTTCATTCTAGGTTCTCCCTCCATCCCCATGACTCCTGCTGGACACAAAGGAAGACACAAATGCTAAGGTCCAGATTGGAATACCCCAACTCACGCAAGATAGCACCTTACTCTGAGCAGTCCCCTTGCTCCAGAATTAGCTGGCTTTACTAATGGACAAATTACCTTTCATGATCCATCTTTGTGTTCCTTCTGTTATGTTCTGGAATTTTGTGTGTGCTTTATGCACGGACTCATCCGTTACGGCTGACATCCACACAGCTAGGTTAGTGGTCAACGTCAGCATCAAGCCACACCTGTACGAGAGAAGAGAGAGAGAATCAAGGCAAAGTCTGCTTCTCTGGCACCCTTTCCGCTCTAGGCCTCAATGCACTCTTCAAATGTTAGTGAATTAAGTCTCATCTCTGTGAGGCAGGCAAGTATCAGTATCCCCATTTTATATATGGAGAAACTGAGGCACGGGGAGGGGAAGTCACTTTCCTCCAGTCACACAGGGAGCCTGTGGCAGGGTCAGGAAGAGAACTCAGGTGTCCTGATTCCCCGTCTGCTGCCCTAGCTTCTTTCTGTCATTCCCTTCACTCTTCATACCATTACCCTGCCTGGAAAGCACCAACTAAGTTTCATCTCTCACTGTTTCTGGCTCAGCCTCTCACAGGGCGTGGATGGAAGTATGTAGAGTAATTGGTCAGAGTTGGCCTGTCCAGAAAGGTGAAGCCAGTCTTGTGAAAGTGAATATGATCATCCGAGGTCTGGTTTCTCATTCCATCAGCCTTTTGATCTTCCTTATGCTCCTTTGTCTTCCTTCCCAACACCGGGGAAGTGACTAGGGATTTTTTTTTAAAATGCAAATATTATGTGCTAGTGTAAGGCTGTGCCCCTGGGTGGGGATCAGTCTTTCCGCTTCTGGATCTTAAAGTGTGAGCTGCTAGTACCGGAGCGCCCATTGTAGCTGGCTCATTAACATCTCTCTGTGGCTCATCCGCCACTGGAGGGGGACAGAGTGCCACACACTGGAGAGGCGCTCAAACCAAAACCCTGGCTAAGCCTCTCAATTCTGCAGCTGGCCCCCATTTCTACTGTTTTCTGAACCTAATCTATGAAAGGACCCTCCCCTTTTAGCACATCAGGGTAGCTGGGAACCAAGTGGCAGCTCTCCGCTTTTCACTATAGGGCCATCTCTTGTGTGTGCCTGGTAGGATAATCCTGTAACAGACCCACTAAAAGGAAAGAATGTAGGAATGTTCCCCCAGTAGCTGCAGCTAATTGCAGGGAGGGCTTGGCAGAGGAATGGGAATGAGTGCAGAAGGGAACACGACCAGCTGGGAGAAATACTCGCCTGGTAACGTCCAGGTGCACGTGAACACAGTCTTTGGCAGAAATCCACAGAAAGTACGTCTGGAAGAAATATAAGTGTTGATTAAGACTGAACCTCAAAGCGGCAGTGTCAGACTAGAAACAGACCTGTCCACTTCCATGCTCTGCAGATGAAAGTCAGGCCCTGCCCTATTCTCTGCTGCACCAGGCCCGTTATCCCATCCATGCTGCACCTCTGCCATCCATTCCTGCCCCATTTACTTTGCCTTGTGCTGTAGCCCTCCCATGCTCTCCACTCTGCCTCCACAGCTCCTTCTTCTGCCCACCATTGCTGCACAACATGCTACTCCTGCTTATCCCTTGCTCCCAACCAGCCCTCTCTGCTCCACAGTATTGACATCCATCAGGGGTTCCCAACCTGGGGGTTGAGACCCCACAGGCAATCATGAACAGATATCAGGGGTTACGGCCATCCTGCCCTTTCCATGTTGCTAAATGGGAGAGAAGTCCTGCCTAGAACCTGGCTAGGGGTTCATGTGAGCAGTCCTGCTATGCAAATGATAGCAGGTCATAGTATGGAAAAGAGTTATGAACCCTGACCTACAGCAAGTCACCACAGATCAAATATGGTACGGCAGATGGGGAAGTGTTTTCCCTAGAGGAGAGGAGTTTAGTCAGGTGAGTTTGCTCTGCTAGGTTAGAACGGATCACAGAGTGAGCTAAGCTCACTGGGCAGAGAGTGGTCCAAGAGCGATCAGCACCCTGGGAAGGTCAAGCATCATCCCTGAGCTCACCCACCTGTCCCCTGGGCACTGAAAGAGCCCACACTCACCTGGATAATCACAAACACAGCCTGCACGAGAGGGTAGATGATTTTGATGGCGGAGAGGCAGTTGAGGAAGCTGGAGTAATACCCAGTTTTAAACACGTCCATCACAAGGGTGAAAATGGCAAACAAAACCAGGCCTCCTGTTGAGGAAGCAAAGGCAATTAGAGATGACGTGCGCATGTTGGGGGTGGACAGGTAGATGTAGGTGAGCCCACACTGTCTAGATGGACAGCGGAGGGAGAGAAATGGCGTCGCCATGTAGAGGCAGATGGCATTTCGGGCTTCTCCTTTTATAGTGATCCCAGTTTTCTTTTTACCCTAAAGCCTACAAATCCTTTGCACCAACAGCCCTTGGAATGGTGACTGATGAGGCTGAAAAAATAACCAAGTACTTTGGAGAACCCTCCCATGCAAGGACCGGATCCAGCATGACACAGGTTAATGAGACTGATTATTGGAGTCCAACCCTCAGACCCAGAGCACTAAGGAGAGGAAACTTCTGAAGTTCTCTGTGAGTGATGTTTTGAGAAGAGGCCTCTAGGAGGTCATCTGGGCAATGCTTTCCTCACAGAGTGCTTACCTTGTGTGGGATCCCATCTTCACCCCCTATCCCCCTCCACCCCAAGGCATCACCCATGGTGGCTTCCTACCTCTCAGCCAGACAGGTCCTGCATGGGAGTCCTTGTAGAGGATGGCGTCCCGGCGCTTGGCGGTGACGATGAGGTAGAAGAGGATCCAGGCAATGCAGATCAGCATTATGATAGTCAGCATGAAAAACACGTCGTAGTCATGCACAGCTACCTTGTTGAAGGCCGCACTGCTCACCAGGGTGCAGGCCAGTAGCACCAAATTGATGGCCAGCAGGACCGAGAACATGCGGCCTCCTTTCTTCCAGATCTCCTTGGGGTTGTGTGTCAAGGGGGGCGAGTGTGGATGGTGGTGCAAGGAGCCTGTTGGGCTGGAGGCAGTGCTGTCCTTGTCTTCTCTCTGACCGGAACCCATGATGGAGTCTTCGAGACAGATCTCACTGTCTGTCCGCACAGGCTCCTCTGTCATGGTTCCACTAATGCCGAAGCCAAGTGTTACTGCTGTCAGGAACAGAACCCCAGAAATAAAAGGATCACTCCATCTGAATCAAGAATCATAGAATCGTAGGACTGGAAGGGACCTTGAGAGGTCATCTAGTGCAGTCCCCTGCACTCATGGCAGGACTAAGTATTATCTAGACCATCCCTGACAGGGGTTTGTCTAACCTGCTCTAAAAATCTCCAATGACGGAGATTCCATCACCTCCCTAGGCAATTTATTCCAATGCTTAACCATCTTGATAGTTAGGAAGTTTTTCCTAATGCCCAACCTCAACCACCCTTGTTGCAGTTTAAGCGCATTCCTTCTTGTCCTATCCTCAGAGGTTAAGAAGAACAATTTACTTCCCTTCTCCTTGTAACAACCTTTTATATACTTGAAAGCTGTTATCATGTCCCCTCTCGGTCTTCTCTTCTCCAGACTAAACAACTCCAATTTTTTCAGTCTTCCCTCATAGATCATGTTTTCTAGCCCTTAAATCATTTTTGTTGCTCTTCTCTGGACTTTCTTCAATTTGTCCACATCTTTCCTGAAATGTGGCACCCAGAATTAGACACAATACTCCAGTTGAGGCCTAATGAGCACAGAATAGAGCGGAATAATTACGTCTTGTGTCTTTCTTACAACACTCCTGCTAGTTGTACATCCCAGAATGTTTGCTTTTTTTGCAACAGCATTACACAATTGACTCTCATTTTGCGTGTGGTCCACTATGACCCCCAGATCCTTTTCTGTAGTACTGCTTCCTAAGCAGTCTTTCCCCATTTTGCATGTGTGCAACTGAATGTTCCTATGGGGAGTACTTTGCATTTGTCCTTATTGAATTCTCTAGTTTGTCCAGATCATTTTGAATTTTAATCCTAGCCTCCAAAGCATTTGCAAACCCTCCCAGCTTGGTATCATCTGCAAACTTTATAAGTGTACTCTCTATGCCATTATCTAAATCCATTGATGAAGACTGTGAACAGATCATGACGCAGAACTGATCCTTGTGGGACCCCACTTGCTATGCCCTTCCAGCTTGACAGTGAACCACTGACAAACATGCTCTGGGAATGGTTTTCCAACCAGTTCTGCACCCACCTTATAGTAGCTCCATCTAGGTTGTATTTCACTAGTTTTGTTTATGAGAAGCTCATGGGAGATGGTATCAAATGTCATACTAAAGTCAAGATGTACCACATCTACTGCTTCCTGCCCCCCCATCCACAAGGCTTGCTACTCTGTCAAAGAAAGCTATTAGGTTGGTTTGACATGATTTGTTCTTGACAAATCCATGCTGACTGTTACTTATCACCTTATTATCTTCTAGGCGTTTGCAAATTGATTGCTTTATTATTTGCTCCATTATCTTTCTGGGTATAGAAGTTAAGCTGACTGGTCTGTAATTCCGTGGATTGTCTTTATTTCCCTTTTTATAGATGGGCACTATATTTGCCCTTTTCCAAGCCTCTGGAATCTCTCCCATCTTCCATGACTTTTTGAATGTAATCACTAATGGCTCAGATATCTCCTCGGTCAGCTCCTTGAATATTCTAGGATGTATTTCATCAAGCCCTGGTAACTTGAAGACATCTAACTTGTCTAAGTAATTCCTAACTTGTTCTTTCATTATTTTAGCCTCTGATCCTACCTCATTTTCACTGTTAGACGTCTGATTGCTACTATTTTCTCACAGGGTAGCACCTTTTGTGCAGTGTGTGCATGCCTTGCTTCCGCTGTTAGTGGAATGAGATTCAGTATCTGTCCCTGCTAAGGGGAATCATTAGATCTGAAGAAGCCTGTTTAAAAGGGTAGCAAGACATTTCCTCAGTAGCATTTGGTCCCTGAGACCCTATGGGCTGCACTCACTGTTTTGTCACTTTTGAAATCCCAAATCAATGCTTGTGAGAGTGAATTCAATGTCAGTTTAACACAAATATTAACTCCCATTTAAATGTTTATTGACACGAGCTATTGGAAGGCATGAGAATACAGGCAAGACCAAAGGTCTCAGAGCAAATGGCCAACACGGCTGGATTTAAATGCTGGCCACAAAACATGTAGACAAAATGTCATGCTCTCTGCAAAGAAACAGACTTATTACAATGATAAACCTAACAGAATAGGAATCCATTAGAAGAACACAGTGTAGTTTACAGCAAGCTTAGTCACTAAAACAGGTTCCTTAGCGAGCTTGTCTAGCTTTCCAACTTCTCCAAAGCCTGTTAGAAATAGGATAAGCTCCATGCTTTATTAATATTTTATAAAACTTTGAATTTATTACTAGGGAAACCTGGGGTGAAGTATCTCTGAGAGCAAAGCTATTATTAAAGCCGAAAGCCATTCCACCAACCTGTTTGTACGCCCGCCAGCTGATTCTCTGATCTTACCTGGGCTGCTACAGGCGGTTCCTCTTCTCTCAAATCTGGACAGCCGAGGAATTTATACCTGTTTGGACATCGTCTTGATTTACACCATCTCTGGAGCTGACAGTGCCATTTCATAAACTTCTCAGTGAAACTCCCATGATCCATTGTGTGCAATGGGCTGGTTTTAGGGAAGAGAGAGATGGGGAGATAAGAGTTATTTGCCTTTGAAGGGCATGAGGTATGAACGCTACCGAGCATGGCATGAGCTTCCCCTCTAGGTCACAGAATCATAGATAAAGATCTGTGATCAAAGATCCATTAGATCAAGTCCAGGCCCCTGCCAGGGCAAGCTAGATTGCCCTGACAGATGATGTATTACATGCTACACTGACTCTCCATTTGATCTTAGTTAACGTTTATGGGCTACTCAGTCCCACTATAAAGTACTCCAGGCACGTTAGACCACTCCAAATTGCTCTACCAACATACTTCAGGCCCTATCTGGACACATGCTTGAGGGACAGAAAGGAATCCACTCCCATATCCATTCAGTCCTGGGTGCTCCTCAGCCTTTCTCTGCTTGGTCAGTGACTGGGGATGGGGAGGTGTGTTACTGGGACCGAGTAGGACTTGTTGTCCTCAGTCATTGGATTACATGCGCTGCTCCATCTAAAGGCAGCCCCCGACTTTCTCTGCTGGGGCTGCCCATCCCCTTTGTTGCTGGTTAATTAACCTGAGTTCTCTTCCTTCAAATGACAAGCTGATTTGTCACTGACGGAGCGTATACAAATAGCATATGCACTGTTCTCCCATGGCTGCTCAGCAGTAGGCCAAAGCCGGTTGCTTAACGGAGATGGTCTCAGTAGGGTAGGGTCAAGTTGTACTCCGTGTTTTGACAATAGTGACTTAAGACAGAAAGCTTTCAGAATGGGCCATTTTACGGCCTTCACTCTAGCTTCACCTCTTCCATATGTTTCCCCTCTATCGGACTTGTCTGTCTATGGCAGCAATGGGTCTATTTTCTGTTTTTCTTTCCAGTAATTCCCTCTCCTGGGGTTGGGATAGATTGGGTGATAATGTCTCTTCCTTCTGCAACATTGTCCCTGACCATCTTCATATCTTTTCCTTACCCTGCCCTCTGCTGGCTGGCATGGGTTTTGTGACACCCTTTTCTGCTCCCGTCGCTCTCCTGTTACTTGTTCTACCTCATTTGTTTGCCTCAACCCACATGTTACTCTTTCTCCTTACTAGACAGAGCCAAGGAGAGAGTATTTCCTTCACGGAGCAGTTCTCTGAGAACCCCAGGAGTTACAAGAACAGGCCCATTAATAATAAGATGAGAATAACTAATATCTAAGTAACAAATAGTTTGCGTTACTATATTGTCTTTCCTCCGGAAGGATACAAAGGGCCTTAAAACTGGCACCTATCTCTTTAGCTACCACTTAACCTCTCTGGGATGAGTTCAGTCATGATGTAATATGAAGGGCTGCAAATCCACTGCCGACAATGGACCCCCACAACTGAATTTGGCCCTGGCTGTAAGATACTTACCTGTATCCTTAGGGGGTTGAGACGGTTGATCAGTTAGTGTTTGCAGAATGCTTTGGGCTAAGTGCCATTTGATTATCGCATTAGCCCACTCACCAATGCAGCCTGGAGCTCCACAAGTCACTGTCTTTCTCTTCCCCCTTTCTGTTGCCCGGCTCCTTTTTGCCCCTTTCTTCCTTTCACTATCCCTCCCATTCCCTCCAGTCAGTGATGCTTTCTCTCTCTCGCTCTCAGCCCCTTTTCTGTTCTCTTTCTATTTCCCTCCTTCACCCTTCTCCCCTCCCAGTCCTCTCTGTCTTCTTTCCCCTCTCCTAGGCTCAGCCCTAGCGCCTTCCCTAGCGCTGTGGTCACTTCTGCCTGCAGGCTCAGCCTTTCCCATGCCACAGGGATGAGCTGTAGGCCAGGTGCCCAGGGATGTTAGTGACCTGGCTTCCATTCAATTCAAGGGAGCAACAGGAAATTCCCTGCACATTACACTGCAAGGCACCCCAGTGAACCCAAAGAAGGAAAGTCAAAGGTCAGGGCCACATGCTGGGAGAACCATGCGGCTGGTTGTGGTTTGGCTTCACTGGGCAGCAGAGGGCGCCACAGGATCATGCATCCTGCCAGGTCTGGAAGAAGGAGGGTGGAGCACCATGTCCCGGCTGAAGTTTCCCAGCATCCTGAAGGGGATGGAGTGGGGTCAGCACCAGCCAGTCCAGCCAGAGAATTCGGTCCATAGATCTAAGGGAGGTGCTGCCATTTTACCTACAGGCCAAGTCCTGCCCCCTCCTGAGGGAGGGCCTCAGATAAACCAGTGGGGTTCTCTGCTGAAGGGGGGGCTTGGAGCCCTTTCGGGGAACCCACACCCTGAGCTTGCTGTTGGTTCCAGTTCTGTAGGTGCCCTGTATGCTGCCCTGGAAAGTTGGGGAGTAGGCAGGTGGAGGACTGATGCTGCTGCTGCTCCTGCTGTGTAGCTAGTGTGCCCACACACATGCCCAAGCTGTCTCACATCTTTTACCGTGAAAAACTGAGCCATACTTTTTTGAAAAATAAACCCTAGTGCAGGGGCACTGGGGGACTGGCTGTGCTTGCAGGATAGGGCCGATGCTGCTGCCTGGTGTTTCATTTGGCTTCCTCCTCTTTTAGAAAGATCCCTGGGGCTGAAAGAGTGTGAAGGGAGCTGCTCTGCTGAACTGCCCCTGACCTGTTCTGTGCCTCCAGCATGAATTCCCCTTAGGAGGGCTCTGGGGAGACGTGGGTGGCCCCAGGATAGAGACGGTAAAGTTAAAAGGTGCTTAAAGCTGGAGTCAGGACTGAACTGCACCTTCTCCTCCTTGCCATGAGACCTGCACTGGTGGGAAAGGAGGATTCTTAGGACCCAGGGGGAGCTTTGGAAGAGGCATCTCCTGCATTCATTTCAAGGAGTTCCTCCTTTCATTGATCAGGACTTCTCAGGTGTCCTGGTAACCACTGCTTTCAGCTCCCTCCTCGGCTCTCAGGCAGCTGCTTGCCTGGAACTCCTACCCGCACCAATGCCCATCCCTTGAGATATCCCTGCCTGCCTCCCTCCCCTGATGAGCTGGCCAGGGGACTGCTTAGCATCATGAACGACCAGTATCACCGAGCAGCCCGGGACGGCTACCTGGACCTGCTAAAGGAAGCCACCAGGAAGGACCTAAACTCGCCCGACGAGGATGGCATGACCCCGACCCTCTGGGCTGCTTATCATGGCAACTTGGAAGCACTGAGGCTGATAGTTAGCAGAGGGTAAGTGCTGATTTTTGCCCTGATCCCTTCCTAACCTTGATGGAGCAGCTCAGTGAAAACCCATCTTCCTCCCCCTCACAGATCAGGAGATCAACACGGCCTCCATCCTTTCCCCTGCACAGAGGCTGCTACTTCTTTCCTCCTGCTCCCCTGAGCTATTTTCTTTCCTGCGAGAATGTGAGTCTGGCTGAGTCAATCCATGGTGCGTCTAATATGCCCATCACCGTAGTATCCAGGCAGCTGGGAAGTGAGAGATTGATACCCCTGGCTAACCTCAAAAGTAGTGTGAGCAGGGATTGAGCAACCATCACTCATTCAGCTCTGTTGGTGCCTGTCGTTCCAGGCTTGGAACATTCCCGTTAGCCCAGTGACCAGCCCCCATACAGCTCTGCTAACATGCTTCCAAACCTAGAACCCCACTTCTGTTCTGCTACTTTCCCATCTCTCCCAATGCATCTTGAACCTGCTTTGCAAACACCCTCGCTAGTCTAGTACTATGTCCGACCTGAGCAGTGTTGCCAACCCATCTCTGTGAAGTGCACTGAGTTCCTCAGATGAAAGGTGCCGTGTGTTAGTGAAAAGTAATTATAGCTGCATTTCTCCTGTGATATGATCCGGGCGGGGCCTCAGCTCTCCAGAGCTCAAAGGCTGAACCATGTTTTACCGTGGCCTTCATAGTACTGGTTTGATGTTGAAGCTGGGGGGAGGGGGGGGATGTTATAATGGTTTTCCTGTTCCTTGGGGCTTTTCATGGGGTTTTCAGGGTCAGTGAGGGTTGGTGTTTCCATCTCTGAGGAATATGAGTTCTTAGCCATTGTAACCTTTCGGTGGATTCCAGCCACTCTGTGATACGGGCAACGGTTAGTAGTGATCCCAGCCTGGATTTTCAAAAGTGACTAGTGATTTTTGGGTACCTTGGGTGTTCAACAAGAGACACCTTAAAGAGACTGATTTTCAGAGGGCACAGCACCTTTAAGATGCCTCTTGGGCACCCAGAAATGGAGACACTTAAAATCACTGATCATTTACCCTGTTCAACATTGTGCTCCATTAAAGTCAATTGGATAAATGTCATTGTCTTCAATAGAGAGACAACGTGGGTGAGGTAATAGCTTTTATTGGACCGACTTCTGTTGGTGAGAGAGACAAGCTTCTGAGTTACACGGAGCTCTCCTTCAGGTCTGGGGAAGGCAGAGCTCTCTGTGGCTCCGAAGCTTGTCTCTCTCGCCCACAAAAGTTAATCCAATAGAAAATATGACCTCGCCCACCTCAATTCCCTGATATCCTGGGACTGACACAGCTACAACTCCACTGCATATTATCTTCAATAGCCATCTGATTGGGACCCTGGTAAACTGGCTTGCAGAAGCTGAAGGACTGGCTGGTAAAAATGGTACCAGACTTGGGAGAGATTTAGGCTCCAATAAGGTTGTGTGACCAGTGCCGCCTGTGCCATAGTCTTACCCAGGCTTAAAAATCTCAGCAAAGCTTCTGTGTGTGTCACAAGTCAGAGAGGCATCCGGCTAGGGGCCAGGGCAGAAATTTCAGGAATGGGCTACTGGGGGGGCTTTGAGCTTTGGCTTTAACTTGTTTAACACTGAGTGATTAAAGAGGGCCTTTACCGAAGGACTGAGATTGTCATTAAAATGAACGCAGTGCGGAGAGAAGGGCAAAGCATGTATTTCATTTTATTTCATTTCCAAGCTGCATCCATTATTGCTTCATTATTGGGCTTGTTCCCTGCAGCATCCCCTGCTGTTCAGTTGTGGCGCTCCCCCACCCCCCGTCTGACAGTGCAGCTCACAGCTCACCCGAAAGCTCATTTTCAGCTCCTTTTGCCATGTCAGCTTCAGATCCCCACAAAGTTCTGCCAAGCCACTCCAGTCTGACCTGGAGCCTGCCTTGCCCAGGAGACTGAAGGCAGGTTTCTGGCGGAGAAGGGCCCTTTTATAAATTCTAATTGGAATCGAAGGTCCGAACTGAAACCCTTTTGTGTAGCTTGGCTGGTGTTTAATTAACAGCATAAAATACATTGGCTGTTGACAGGGAAAATCGCACGGGGAAGGGCCAATGCCCTTTTGGTGATTAATGGTACATGCAGCGCCTTTGTCAGTGGTGCTTAGAATGCGTTTTCATCACTGCATGGGTCACACTTTGTCAGGGAGGGATGAAATATACCCAGATGCTTAACTAAACCAGTGCAGAGTTCACAGAAGCTACAGAGGTGGCCTCATTGCCTCCCGGATATAATCTGAGGGGCGAGATTAATAAAGCCCTTTCTTCTCTCCCTGCTCCCAAATGCTGCTCTTTCTCCTGAGGTCTGTGGCCTGCTGCTGCTCCTATGGTAGCAGTGCGGGCTGCTGCTCAGAGGCTGGGATGGGAGAGAGTGGAGGACATGCAGAATAGCCAATCAAGTGCAGAGCTAGGGAGAGACAGAGGCATGGGTAGTGCGTAAGCCCCCACTCCGGGGAGGCTAGCCATGCGGCCCTGCCCCTACCGCCCCCTCATCCACCAGAGCCCCGAGCCCCGACTCCCTTCCCCCACAGCCAGACGAGCCCCAGAACCAGGCCATCAGCCAACGCCAGCGCTGGGCCCCATGCCAGGCCACAGGCCACCCTCAGTGGCGGCCTCAGCGCTGGGTTGCCTGCTGGCCTCTGGCTGGAGCTGAGCTCTCGCCTCCCATCAGCTTGGTGGAGTGGGGGCAGGGCCAGGGCTTGACTTAAGGGAGGCTTAGCCTCCCCGACCTATTATATCTGCCGTCCCTGGACAGAGGGTACATCTACACTGCAATGAAAGCCCCACAGCATGGCCACGACTGGCCAGGGTCAGCTGACTTGGACATGTGGGGCTATAAACCTGCAGTGTGGACGTTCGGGCTCAGGCTCTGAGATTCTGCCAGGGTGAGGGCAGTGTAGCCACACCCAGAGAGACAGTAGTTGCCAGAGAGAGGGATTCACTCATTAGCAACTTGGCTGTTGGAAAGAGGAGAATTCCAAACATGGGGGCCAAATGCAGCTGTCAGTTACGTCAGTGGAAGGCCATTGTCTCCAATGGGATTCCTCACGTGGAGCTGACAGCAGGATCTGGGCTATGCCCTTTTTTATATGAGAATTGGGGAATATTCTATTGAGTCTTCTTTGCTTCTGTACCCTCCCTCACCCTCAGGTGCAGAGAGCATCCATGTTTTTCAGTCTTGTGCTGGTCTGTTCAGGCATTTGGGCATCAGGTTGATGGATTTGGCTTCTTTCTCTATTGTCTCTAGATTGCTCCTTTTTTTTTCTTTTCCCAGGTAGTGTCCATATTATCACCTGATGTGGAAAATGTATTGGTGGCATCTTTAGAGCATGTCCTACATATGTCCATTGTTGTCGTCTTCCCAAGTCTGACGCCTTAGATTGGTGTGCTCTGCTTAAAGTTTCTGATGTTGCAAGAAACTCTTTGCAATGAACTCAGAAGATCTTCCGCAGGCATTTACTTTGGAATGAGTTGATCCTCTTGTCAATTTCTGTTATAGATTGTCATGACTCTGCTCCACATGATGCCAGCATTTAAAAATGTGTATTTTTGTGTCAGCGCCAATCCTGCTGTTTTTGCAATTTTTTTTCAAGCTTGTGAAAGTCATTAGCTGCTTTCGATAATTATTGCTTGACATCTAGCGTGATGCCATAATCACTGCACCTCTCACTTGCTAGCCAGGTAAAATGACTAACTTCTGTTAGTGTTTCTCTGTCTACTCTGATGGTTGCTTCTGGGATACTGATAGCCATGTATTTTGTTTTCCCAAACCAGCTTGTTCTGCTGTATCTGCCAAAAGCTGGATCTTTTCTTTCATTAAGCAATGTTTTGAACTAAGCAAGACAATGTCATCAGCAAAAGCAAGATCATCCTATTGTGCTTTTATCGTTTGTCCATAAAATTCTTCGATTGCTCTCCATGGTTACTTTCCTCCTGACATAGTCAGTGACCAGTGCAAAGTGGGGACATAATACTCCCGTGCCTTCCTCCATTTGTCACTGCAAACCATTGGCTGATGCTGGTGCCATCTTTAACTGCACATGTGAAATTCTGATATAGATCCTTAATGATTCAAATAATTTTTGCTGGTATTCTATGGTGTGCTGTAATTTTCCAAAGACTTTTCTGTGTATGCTGTCAAAAGCCTTCTGGAAAAATCTATAAAATATATCACAAGAGGTTCTTGCCATGCCACACTTAGTTCTGTAATATGTTTGAGAATAACAATATGGTCTGTACATGAACTTAGTGGTCTAAAACCTGCTTGTTCCTCTCTAAGTTGGAGATTTAATTGTTTCTTGATATGTTCCAGGATGATGTTGCACATTATTTCCCTAGGCACTGAGATAATGTGATTCCTCTCTACTTATTTCAGGGGTCACCTTTCTCTGGCAATTTTAATATAAGGCCTCTCTTCTGCTGGGTTGGGTTCTTTCCTTCACTCCATATTCTCAAGGGAAGTCCAAGGGCTGTTTCCTCACTTGCTTTTAGCATCTCTCCGATAATGTTACCCTTTCCATCCGCTTTCCTATTTTTAAGTTTTCTGATGGCTTTTCTAACTTCTATTGTAATATCTCCTCAATCAACATCAGTCTCTGGTGGTAGGTCTTTGTAGTAGTTCAGCTGGGCTTGGTCTATTTAAAACAGCCCTCTTGAGTAATTCCCATTAATTCTCTCCCTCACCCCTGTCGCAGCAAAGAGAATGGACCCTGATATTCAGACTAAGGGCTCACAGAATGCAATCAGTCCAAGTGGATTTCACCCATGAATTTACTCTTTAGTTCAAGACACAGTCTCATCTCTGACGTTGTTGGCAACCTATCCCATATAGCCTAGGTTTCTTAGAGGGGCTGCAGTGTGCGGTCACTTCCCATCCCATCTCCAGCCTTTTGGCATGTCCCTGAACCAGGCTAACACCTTGAATACAAGTATGAGCCTGTCTTCAAACGGGAGCTGTATTGTCATCAGGTTCCCTGACTTAGTTTTAATGGTAGTGTAGATGGGAGCTGTAAACGAAGGTGTGTGTCTATTCAGTCCTGTCATAACAAGTTTCAGCTTCTTCCACTCCTACTCTGCTGAACCACAATGCCAGTCATGGCTAGACTGGGTTGTTTTCATAGCACAGATAGGGTCTGCAGCGCAGCTTGGCTGGCACAATTCTCAGGACAAAATATTTCCCTGTCTGCACTGGTCAGGGAAGCCATCCTGGAACGCAGTAAGCTGTGGCTAGAGTAGTTCTTATGCGGGCATGGATGGAAGCTTCAGTTCTTGATCACTGAAGTTCATCTCGAGGGTGTGTTGAAATATCACAGCCAGAGCTGGTCGGAATTTTTTTAACTCAACGTTTTTTCTGTTAAAAAATAGCGTTTTATGGAAACCAAAAAATTGACTTTTTTTAAAAAATCATGATTTTTGGCAGATGTTTTGGTGATGTTTTGTATAGATTTTTTTTTAATCAACCCAGTTTTCAGAGAACAGAAGGTTTCAATAACAGCTTTAGGGAAAAATGTCGACAAAAATGTTTGCCAAAAAAATTTGGAAAAAAAAAATGAAAAATGGGTCCATTTGGAACCCATGACACGGAAACAACTTTGAAATGTCAAAATTTTTGTGTGTGAATTTTTTTATTTCAGTTTTCGACCCTGCTCTAGGGTGAAATTTCCAAACCCATGTAAGTCAGTAGGCTCCTAAATCACTTTTAAAATTTGTAACTTAGTCACAATTATTAGAAAGAGTGATAAAAACTGAGTTATATCCAAATGTTTCAAGGGCTTTACTTTTAAACTAGTCTCTTTCTGGTGCCTAGCAGACTCTGCTTGAACAAGAAGAAGTCTGAACTTCCGGCCCATAGGGTGCTCACCTGCAGTACTTTGTGGGGTGATGAGAGATGGGGTGATCTAGGGGACTAGCCAGAGACTGTGGTCTCAGGGGGTATCTGGGATCACAAACGATCCACTAGCTACGCTTTGTCAGTGCTGGATAAGCAACCCAGAGCTATGGTACTGGCAGACAGACAAACCCAGTAAATTGCCCTCTCTCTGTCTGTGCCCAGTGAAGTGGATGCTGGGGACAGGCCATTATGCAACGTTCTAGTCAGTGAGCATAGATAAGGAGGGAGGCCAACAGTTACCCTTGGGGAACTGCAAGTGTGTGTGGGAGACGGAAAAGAGAGAAAGGTTATTGGGAATGCAGTGCTGTGGCTTCTTTTAAAACAAGTTTCTGACCTGGCTGATAGATCTGTCAGTGCTAGCTAAGCTCTGCCAATGCCCCAGAATGAATCCTCCAGCCCCTGTCTATATTACAATAGCTCCTGTGCTGGGACACCCAGTTATGTTCGTGTGTGTCCTGATAGTGTTGTAACATGGTTTGCTCTTTGCCTGGGTGGGTGGGAACAGGCCATGTTATAAGGACCTTCTGGGAAATGTCCTTGAGGCTGGATCATCTCAGGTTTGTGGTCTGGTTTTCTTACAGGGTTATAAAACAGTCTCTGCAGGCAAGACCTAACTGTCTGCTGCCACAACACAGTAGCTTTGATGGCGTAGAAACCCCTGGCCATGTTCATGTCCTTATCTTATCTGCCTCCAGTTACTGGATCTCTGCAGCTCATAGGGGCCCAGTATCCCCCGCAGTATCCTACAGAAGCTCCGCAGGGTGTTCAGGCATTGCATAGCGACTCAGGAGATCTGGGTTACATTCCTGGCTCTGCCACAGACCTGGGTGTGAGACCTCAGCTTATTAATTTAACCTCTGTGTCTCAGTTTCCTCTTCTGAAACATGGGAATAATAATCCTTACCCACCTTGCAGGGCAGTTATGCTACATTCATTAATGTCCATGAGGGGTTTGGACACCACAGGCAGGACCGGCTCCCAGGCATCAGCGCAGCAAGCAGGTGCTTGGGGCGGCCAACGGAAAGGGGTGGCACGTCTGGCTCTTTGGCTGCAATTCAGATGGAAGGACCTGCCACCAAATTGCCGCTGAAGAATGAAGCGGTGACGGCAGAGCTGCTGCCGAAGTGCCACCAATTGTGGCTTTTTTATTTTTTTTTCACCACTTGGGGCAGCAAAATCACTGGAGCTGGCCCTGACCACAGGGATGGGAACTGGGGGGAGGAACACACCAAAGTATGGAATAGGTGATAGGCCAGGGGGACGTGAGTTTGGAGCCAAGAATAGCCTATTGCTGAATGAGGCCATGCTAGTAATCACTCTTGCTGGCTGCCCTGGGTAAAGTTCACAGTCTCAGCCCATCGAGAGGAGCTAACAAAGCAGGTTGATGGTGAGATGGGTGCTGGTTGGAGGGGGAGATTTCTTAACAAACACTGCCTTATCTCTGCCCCTCAGCGTAGCAGTGGGATGAGGCGAGGGGGGAAGAGAAGGGTTCGGAGGTGGCTCGTCCGACTCATTAGTTACACAAAAAGCCTCTTTCATGTCCCTGGCTGGGCTCCAGCGAGAGAAAGGAACCGAATTAACTGGGTGGCTGGGAAAGGGGAGGCAAAGTGGCATTTAGTGTCACAGCTTCGAGGAGACAATAACCCTTCAGTGTGGGTATGACTGGGATGGGAGTCAGACCAGCTTCTGATATGCCGGGAGGAGACATGCTCGACAATGAGGGGCGTGGGGATTCTCTGGAAATGGGATGGGCTGGAGAGGATTTGTCCTTCTGTCCTATGGACCAGGGGAGAATGGTCTGGACAGCAGGCATTCTGTTCTGTTTTCTGTCCTTCCCAATTGTCCCTCATTCTGTTGTAAGCTGAGGGGAATATATCTTATGCATCAGGGACGCCAGTCAGCTGTGGTCTAGTGGACTGAGCACAGGGCACCTGGAGACCTGGAATCTATTCCCAGCTCTGTTGCTGTGTTTGGCCATCATGTCAGCGGTCTGTGCCTTAGTTTCCCTAGCTGTAACATGGAGATGATAATACATTTGCGTAAGGCGTTGTGAGATGTCTGGGCAAAGGGACACATTCAGCTCTGGTGCAGGCAGATCAAGCAAGTCGCACCCTCATAGCCCAAAGCTGAATTTGACCCCAGAGGACGCTGGGGCTGGCTGGGGACAGGTGCCACTGACTTCAGTGGGACTGCTTGTGTGAGTAAGAGCTGCCCAGCCTACGGGAGGTTGCAGAATCAGGTACAAAGTAAGGACAAAATATTGTTATCAATGGGAAACCTGCATTGACGGCCATTGGCCTTTTGCTGAGGGGGCCCTGTGCTGACTGGGTAATTTGCACTCTATGGCCCATTCAATCCCTAGCCTTGGTTAGGCCTCCCAAGAAGGGAGCCCATTACTTGCTGTTGCAGCTGACCATTAGCAAGGGGAATGAGCTCTGTTGACTCATTTCACCTAAGCCATAACCAGCCATTGGAGTTAATAATAACTAGAGCTGAGGTCATATTTTCAAAGTTGCTACGTCCCATTTTCAGAAGCGACTGAGGGTACGTCTACACTGCAATTAAAGGCATGTGGCTGGCCTGGCTCAGGTGACTGGGACATGGGTTATGGGGCTATAAAACAGGAGTGTAGACGTTCAGACTTGGGCTGGAGCTCAGGTTCTGAGACCCGTGAGGGCAGGAGGGTCTCAGAGCCCGGGCTTCAGTCTGAGCCAGAATGTCTACACTGCAGTGTTTAGCCCCACAGCCCCTGGCCCGTCAGCCCAAGTCAATTGACCTTGGCTCTGAGACTGCTGGGTTTTCTTATTGCAGCAGAGATGCACCCTTAGGTACTCAGGAGAGTAAGTGCCATTGATGTTCAATGAAATGTGGTCTCCAAAGTGCCTAAGTCACTTCAGAAAAGAGGACCAAGGTTCCTAAGCCACTTTGGTGCTTTTGAAAATTTTGGCTAGAAAAGGGCTTTTCAGTGGAATTTTCAAAAAATGAGTTTAAAAAAACAAAGAAACCACAAAGATTTCCAATGAAATTAAAAAAAAAAAGTTTTTAATCAACATTTCTGATGAGAAAAAAAATTCCTATGCAGCTCTTGGAATAACCTTTTGTTACCACCACCCGGGGCCAGAGTTGAACTGGTAACATAGAGGTGAAAGAGTCTGTATCATCCCCTTAGATATTTGCTCCCTGTAAAGTTTTAATTCATGGAATTTATGTCCAGCCCAGTTTACAGATGGCACCAGCAGTTGGCACCAGTGGCAGAGTCAGGATTTGATCTCAGGAATTACTAGCTCCCAGCTCTCCAGACAACTCGACAACACTGTTGCTATATAGGAATAGACATGGGCACAGACTGTGTTTTTGTTCTGTGTCCGTACAGCACCTATTACACGGGGCTCCTTGTCCATGACTAGGGCTCCTAGCCGTTACCGCAATACAAAGCATACATAATAATCAATGACAACATCCCAGCCGCCTGTTAAATACAGCACAAACCAGTACAAGAAAGATCCATTCCCTCTGCAAAGCCTTGACACGGGCTCAAGCTGCAGAATCCAGTTCTGGATTTCAAATGCGCCAGAACTCCCAAGTGATCAACATCCACAGCTTGATCCAGATCCAAACCTACGTTCCTCATGGACAGAACCAAAACCCTGGATTCAGTTTGGGAGTGTTCACCTGCCTGCTCTGGATACCAATTTGATCTAGTCTTTTCTGAGGGAGCGAAATCCCCTGAGGGCGATTCCAACAACAGTCGATTGGATATTGGCAATGGCATGCCGCTTATTAAGAACATTTTTTGGAAGAAAATCCCCAGCTGTAGGCAGGTTTGTGAGGCTGCAGCCGGTGAAGGAAGTGCTGGGACATGCTTTCCCTGCCTGCAGCCCCACAGACGTGCCTGTGGCTGGGCTCAGTCCATCCTAGTGCTTCCTTCTCTGGCTGCACCCTCACGAACTTGCCGTCTGCTTATTGGCAATGGGTGCCTAATGACAACCTTTTGCAGATAACCAAAGGGTTGCTAATAAGGGGGATCTACCATATCTTGGCGACAGTTTTGCTTTTTCAGGCAAAGAATAAGAATTATTATGCTGACAGGACAGATAGAAAGATACTTTCTCTGCCCCAAACTGTTTACAATCCCAGCCAGGCTCCCCCAACAAATCCTGCAAAGACATCGACATGCAATTGACTTTCCATGTGCAAACAGTCCCATTGATTTCAAAGGGAGTACACACATGCTTTAAGCTTAGGACATGAATAAATGTTTTCAAGATTGGGGCCTAATTTTAGCTGCAATGGCACCAGTGGAGCGACACAAACCCAAGGAATGGGCTGGAATGAGGAAGGGTGAGCAGTGCAGTGATAAGATAGCATGGTGACTCAGTGTAGGCTTATGTACACCTCGGGGGCCAGTTCAAAGTAGTTAAAAAAAAAGTAATGATAATTGCTGTGATTGTTGACTCAGCACTTGAAAATGCTTTGACGCTGAAAAGTGTCACGCCGAATACACACGATGTATTACCTGTGATTAGAATACGTTCCCACTTCCTGGCCTTTGCAATTAACAATGTGCAATGCCCTGGAAATGTGGTTCTGCTCTGAGAAGTGATTCTAAAAACAGTAAGTGACGGTAAACTCCTGTTCATCATCTATCCCTGACTCCAGATCGGACGTGCCCACTTTACAAGGAGTTGTTTATCATGGACATTTCTAGTGCCTCAAGGAGCCAGGTATGGGGCCACAGTAAGCAGAAATCTAGTCTTGTTATAATTAGGGTGACCAGACAGCAACTGTGAAAAAACAGGACTGGGTGGGGAGTAATAGGCACCTATATAAGAAAAAGGCCCCAAAAAACGGGACTGTCCCTATAAAAACGGGACATCTGGTCACCCTAGTTGTAATGTTTTGGTTCTTGGATGTGGGACATAGTCTGACGCAGCTGGACCGCGTGTTATTTCTCCCCAGCTAATGGCTCCCTGTGGCAACAAAAAGCATATGGAAAGCATAATAATTATAATAATCCCTAGTTCTTTATATGGCACTTTTCATCAGTAGATCAAAGAGCACTTTACAAAAGAGGCCAGTAGCATGCACAAGAAATACCTCTCTGCAGTCCAAAGCACATGAGAAATGGGCCTTAGTCGTGCTACTTGGATCAAAGTTCGGTCATTAGGTTTGGAACCAGAGTTTTGCTCCGGGTCCACACATAACATGTGAACATGCTGATCCATCATGCCCCTCTCTCTCCCATACACTCCTACCCATGCACAGAGGAACATGCCCAACCCTGATACATGGGTGGCCACTCAGAACAAACATAAACAAACAACAGTTCACACCCTTATAAGCCCACTGCCGGCACCGGCTGTTACAGTTTTGCTGTCTCTTTAATCCAGCTGGATAAATAATTTACTCCTCTCTTGCAATTCATCAAATATTTATCCTCCCCATGAATTTCCCAGCCTTGACATGTCATTACTAGGGTGGAGGGAGCCAGGCGAAGCTAGCAGAGGAACTAGGAAGTAACTACACCTGTCACCAGAGCTCAGATCCTCTAGAGTAGGTAGGATACCTGCAGCCAAGATAAACCTGCCCTGTCCTGTTGCTGGGTGAATGGATCCCTAATGTTCATTGATCCTTTGCCGTTCTTTTCTCGCTACGATCTTTCTGGGCCTGATCCTCGAAGCCTTTCAAGCACAACGCTCCCTCTGAAGCCAATGACAGATCTGGATGCAGGACTGGGCTTGATGTCTTTTTTCCATTTGGGGTTAGATGGATCCAGGTGCCGCATTGCTTGGGATTTAGTTTGGCAAAATTGAACGCAGGAGCAGCTCTGGTCTAGGCTCTGCTCCCAACGTTTGGAGGGAAGGGTGGGAACGGGAAAGGGAAATTTGCGACACTGGGGCTAAAGAAGACACTGTTGGGAATGGTGCAGGCCAGGCTGTCTGTGGGAAAGCTCCCCTCCCTCCAGTCCCAGCCCCTGCGGTAAAATGGCACAGCCAGTGGGGAAGCTCACACCTATTGCCAAGTGACCCTCTTCTTGCAGGTGTCATCTTCGCCTCTTGCAGCACGACTGGCTGGAGCCAAGCCCTTACCCCATGGCTGGTGAGGGAATGTCTGGTGCCTCCATATCAGCTCCTCTGAGTGAGAGGCCCTGTGACTGTAGGAAGGAGGTCACTGGTGCAGGATGGAAGAAAGCTCTCAGCCTCTCCAGTGCCAGTCTCTCCTTTCTCTTCCCACCAACCTGTTCTCTTTCTTTATAGGTCTGGAGGATATTATATCCATCCACAGGAGCTGGCAGAGCACTGGCTGTGTGGTGGCTCAGCTCCCAGTTCAGTCCCTCCCAGCAAGGCCAAGTTTTGGAATGGTGCATCAGTGGCCGTGAGGGAGCACCCAGTTCCTCTAAAGGCAGCTGTAGTTCATTAGGCAGGATTGTAAGGGAAGGTGTAGGAATGCTGGTGACAGTAGAACTCAGAGCTGTGCAGTCCCATGCTCTCCCAAGGGGAGTCGCTCTAGGGAACGGCGTAGCAATGTAGTTTGGTAGTTCTGTGATTTTGACTGGGCGTGAGTGAGGCAGGCTTGTTGACAGATGGGGGCATTTAATTGACTCGTAGACACAAGTGCGTAGTTAACGCTGGAAGGGGAGTAGCTGTGTCTCATTTCAGCAGATCGTAGCTAGAGGGGACTGTTAGGAGCTCAGACATCTCCCCAAGTATTCTCAAGAGCACTTTCTCTATGGCCAAATCCTGTTTCACAGACACTATTGGATTTTTCTCATTAGGGGAGGCTGCAAAACTGGGCAACTCCCTGGTGACCAGCAGTGGCCGGCGGGGATAGGTGCTGACATCACTACAGAGTTTGCTAATCACATTAGTTGAGTCTGTGGCTCTTGAGAAGGATGGAAACCTAATCTCCACTTCCTTTGAAACCGGATTCTCAGGATGTACTGATACCAACTTGCTCTCAGCTGTGCAAATCGAAAACCAAACTTGGTAAGGCAAAAAAACCCACTTGGTCTTCTTGAATGGTGCCCCAGGCACAACTGTGAGACAGGGATGCAGTTCATGTCGTGCACATGAAGGTGAAAACGTGAAACAGCTGATGTGATTTAGGTCCAGTGCTTTGGATGGACATTTATCCTGGCCTCTCCAGCAGGGGGGACCCTAGGGAGGATCTGTAGAAGTGCACATGGAGTACAGGGCTTATTTTTGGGAACACCAACAGATTTTGGAGATGGTAGAGATTTGAACCTGCATCTAAATTTTGCAAATGGCCTCTACCTGCATAACGGACCAAACAATATCCCAGAACTAGTCCCACCAACTCTAGGATGTTTGGAATCTGGATCCCAGTTTCACAGCTCAGGTCCCACTCAAGCATGGAGAGAAGACAGTGAATTGGACACAGGTGCATGAATGTAACCTGTGGGGCTAAATATGAGTAACAGAAAGGTTGTCTGTAAACCATATGATTGCCTGACACTCACAACACTTCTTCAGAGGACTCATGGGGTGGGGTGAAGTGGCTGTGCTAAGGGACGTATTGCTTATATTGCGGGGGAGCTGCGGGAAGAAAGAGCTTGTATGGTAATGGGGGTTGTGGTACACAATGGATGAGCGTATTGTCTAGTAAATATCTCTTTAAACCCCACTTCATATCTGCACAGTAAGGTCAGCCCCATGGAACCGCGCATTAATTAGTTGTTCCAAACATTGTTTTAGGGGTGATCCAGACAAATGTGACATATGGGGGAACACACCTCTTCACCTAGCAGCAGCCAATGGCCATCTGAACTGCCTCTCCTTCCTGGTGTCATTTGGGGCCAACATCTGGTGTCTGGACAATGACTACCATACACCACTGGACATGGCTGCCGTGAAGGGACACATGGAGTGTGTGCGGTACCTAGACTCCATTGCTGCCAAGCAGAGCAGCCTCAACCCCAAGCTGGTGAGCAAGCTGAAGGACAAGGCTTTCAGAGACGCAGAGAGGAGGATCAAGGACTGCGTGAAGATGCAGAAAAAGCACCATGAGCGGATGGAGAAGAGGTACAAGAAGGAGATGTCTGACAACTCTGACACCATGAATTTCTCCAGCTACTCCAGCAGCACTCTGAGCAGGAAGTTTCAGCACATGTCCATGGTGACGTCCCTGCCATATTCCCAAGCCACCCTTCACGGCACAGCCAAGGGCAAGACCAAAATGCAGAAGAAGTTGGAGAAGAAGAAGCAGGTGGATGGAACGTTTAAGATCTACGAGGATGGGCGGAAAAGCGTGAGGTCCTTGTCAGGCCTGCAGCTGGGGAATGATGTCATGTTTGTGAAGCAGGGCACCTACACCAGCCCAAAGGAGTGGACCCGGCGCAACATCAGAGACATGTTTCTAACTGACGAAGATACCGTCTCCCGTGCCATAAGTGACCCAGGTTTGCACATAGACTCAGCCCACTCGGAGGTCAGCACGGATTCTGGCCACGACTCATTGTTTAACCGGCCTGGGCTCGGCACCATGGTGTTCCGGAGGAACTACATCAGCAATGGGCTCTTTGGGATCGGCCAGGAGGATGCCAGCGTGCTGGGTGAGGGCAACCTGGATGGGATAGGTGTCAAACTGCGGAGCCACCTGCAGCGCTCGCCAAATCTCGACGACAGCATTGGCAGTGCCAACAGCCTGCAGGAGAGGAACGCGGAGGAGCTGCCATGGGAGGAGGTGGAGCTGGGTCTGGACGACGACAACGAACCTGACACCAGTCCCCTGGAGGCCTTTCTGGCTTCCCTGCACATGTTTGAGTTCATCTCCATCCTGAAGAAAGAGAAGATCGACCTGGAGGCCCTCATGCTGTGTTCGGACAATGACCTGAAGAGCATCAATATCCCACTGGGGCCTAGGAAAAAGATATTGGATGCCATCCAGAGGAGGAAGCAGACCTTGGAGAGGCCTGATGTTATTGCAGACACCGAGCTGTAAGTAGATGTCCCTTGCTGTCTAGCCCTAGAGCCATATATCCCTCAGCATGGGGAGACAGGGGGAACTAAACGCTTAAATATGTGCTCAACGTATTGTCCATCTGAAGAATAGGAGCCCAGCTAAGATCAGTATTTCTTCATTTATACGCAAGACAGGAACTTGCCAGTCCACGGAGATCTTGGGTGGTTACAGAGTTGCTTGAGTTAGGTAATTTCTCGGTGTTTCTTATGCTGGGTGGGTGGGAGTTGAAGTTCTTGCTGCTCCGTAACCTGAACAAACTCAGACCGTTCTGAGGTCAAATTCCTAGCGAGTACCCCTGGGTGGGAGCTTCAGAAGCCCCCAACCTTGACCTAGCTCTGCTTCTATTGAAATCAACAGGAGATTTACCATTGATCTCAATGAGCACAGCATTAAGCCAGTCTGCAAGTCCCACCCCAGATGCCTGGGCTTTTATCCAGAGCTCTTGGGTTTGCAAACTTGGGTTGAGAGTCTTACAAAACCAGCCCTTTTTGGTGGCATTTTGGCATTTCCACCTGTAGTGCTGCCTGGGACTGGGAAGGACAAAGGAAATTGTGTGCACGTGATGAGGGGAGAGTCTCTGGGTTTGCCTCTATACATTAAGAAAGGTTTGGTTCCAGTTCTGACTGAAAGTTTGGGTCAAGTCTATTTGCACATCCGTACTGGAAGATACCTAAATGGAAGCTAAGTTCACGTGTTGGGACCCTAGACCCTGTTTTCTAAAAAGGTATCATCAGTTTGACCTTCGTAACGGTGGGTACAGTTTTGTGCCTGCAGTTAATTCCCAGCAGAGATGCTCCCACCTAATGACATGGGTTGCAATCAATAGGTGTCTAAGTGGTAGCATCTGTGGCCTCAATAATTACAAATTCAGAATTGGGGGCCACTTTTTAATCTTTTGCTTCTGTAACATGTCTGTTAAACTGTGTCCACGATCCAGTTAAGACTGCCACTTTTAGCTGTTTGGCTAATGCTGGTTGAGATTTTCAGAGCTGTCTGGGGGATTTAAATATGTCTTTCATTAAGATTAATGGAGGGCATGAGTCTAAATCTCCGAGTGCTTTGAAAATCTTCATCACCAAGCGTCATATCCATTGAAAATCCGATACCTCGTGCTTCATTGTGGGACCACATGCTGGACTCTAGCTTCTCTCATGCATTCCCTCTTCTTTTCACCATTATTCAGTGTTGGTTTGGGCCATCTGCTCAGTGTTTGGCCCCAGAGTGAGCTTGCTAACAGGTTTTCTCTTTTCCTCCACAGATAGCAGTTTTTATGAACAACAAACAAAACCAGTTCTAAGTTGCCAGAAAACCCAAACAAGTGACTCCTCCATTAAGACAACTGAAAGCCACAGTGTAGTCCAGTCCTTCCTGACTGACTGCCTCCTTCCCCATTCTGCTTTCAGCCTGAGGGACTCTGCCCAACAGGAACCTGCTGCTGAGAGGAATCGTTGAGCTATGACCTGCCTGACATTCCATCTTTGCTGAATGGAGCTCCTTTAGCCTGCTTGCTAGAGGGGTGACAAGATCGTCCTACGCTATGAAGCTGATAGCTGAAACTCCATGTGATCACAGTTTGACAAAGCACAGGAAGCCATGGGCAAAGAGAACCATGTGATACCTTGGAATGGACCAACAAATAAATAATCAGGACACTTTGCTTCTGTTCCTGGCTCTGCTGGATTCACTCAGTGTGTGGCTTTGGAGAAGTCATTTGAGCCACCATTTCAAAAGCGATTGCTGGTTTTTGGTGCCTCAGGTTTTGGGTTCCCAACTTGAGACCTCATGGGTCTGAGTCTCACAACCCCACAGCTCTGATTTCACATAAACTTGGGAGGTTCAGCTCCTGTGAAAATCAGGCCCTAGATGTCTCAAATGGGACATCCAGAAACGAAGGCACCCCAAATCAATGGCACTTTTGAACACATTGGTCTTTACCGCTCTGTGTCTCAGTTTCCCATTCTGTAAAATGGAGAGAATGCTCTCTGGAGACAATAATCCTGTCCTAACTTGGAGGGGTGCTGTGATGCTTAAGTAATTAATGTCTGTAAAGTGCACTGAGATCCTTGTATGGAAAACAATCCAGAAGTGCAAAGCAAATTATTATTTTTAATAGAGATGGATCCAAACCACAAACCTGATTCCGGGCACCCCTGAAATTTGGGAGCTCAAAATCCCAGTCCAGCTCTGAATTCCCATCACTGTCTTTGTATTGGGCTTAACCAAATCCCATCACCTGAATACTCCTGAACTGTGCTACAGCTGGTGCATCCAGTTTCTTTTGGACAAATGAACTTGCTTCCAAACACTATGCTCCTGAGGGAGACACGAGAATTCTTCACCCTTAATAACCCAGAGGGTGATGAAACATGGGTGTGTAGGAATAGGGTAGTATCCCTTTAAATAATTTGTGAGCACCATAGAATGTCAATTGATACCAAAGAACTGGTGTCAAACATGTCACCACAGCTCCTTACCATCCTGCCACTAACAGATCAGTGGAAAGATTTATCCAGACATTTAAGCAAGTGCCTTGTGCCTTATGGTGGATTTCCTACAGAAATGTCGCCTAGAGACACCGCAGCTCTGGTTAGTTTCTAGTGGGCTCTAAAACACAGAATGCGGTGAAGGCTCACAAATTATTTAAAGGGATACTACCCTATTCTGACTTACCTGTTGCTCTGCTGTCTGTGGATGTGCCTGCAAGTGTCACTTCCGTGCATGTGATATTTCCAGGAATTGATTACAGCAGGATTGAAATGAGTGGCCAAAATGTCCCACATATTCCAAAGGGAAAACCCCTCCCAATTCTTTTGTCATGCTTGTGCTGCAAGGCCTGTGTGATCTGCCTGTTTCTTTGGGTTTGTGGCTCTGGTATTCTTAATGGATTCAGGGAGCTCCATCCTTGGGAACTTCCAGAAAAGGAGGTATATGCAGGGGTGGGACCACCAGTAAAAAGGGGTCTTCCAGTGGCAATTTATTAGCCATATTCGTACCATGACCTCCCTCATCTTCTATGAATTATACAGGGCTTTAGTGACTAGCTGCACAGTAAGCCCATCACCTGCAAACAGAACTCAGATTCTCCCCTAACTCCCCTCAGGCTGATCTGAGACTCAGCAGTGTGCTCTGGCACCTTGAGTCTTTTGGATATTGTGACTCACTAAGGCATAACAGCCAAGAACCATTCTGGCAGTAGGAGAGAGGGATGAAGCTCCATTTAGCTCTTCCTGGAGCATTTGCAAAGAAATGCTGGATGCTTAAGTGAGGCGAAACATAAACCTGCACAGATCAAGACCATTCAGAGAGGGTTTGCTTTCTAGTTTCCCATAACCCAGGTTTGGGTTGGGTTTGTGGAGTCCATTCTCATACAAGAGGATGATGGGAAATGACCCAAGAATGGCTGGTGTGTGGGAACACCATGATCAACTGAAGAAGAGTTTGAGGCAGTAGCTATCAGATGACTCCCTCATGGGTTGGGCTTAGTAACTAAAACATTTTAATATCCATTTTGTCATGGACCTAAGCCTCCAGGTTCAGATCCACATTTCCCCCAAGTTCAGGGATGCTCTGCTGTGAGGTTTTGGTTCTGATCCATACAGCCAGTGTTTGCAGTAATACCCCTCATGCAAGTGTTAGCAAGTGGAGCTAGTCAGGCATTTTCCAATGAAATGGTTTTATCTGAAAATGCTGATTCATCCAAACCCGAAACCGCTGGTGGGAAAGGGTCCATTTCAAGTTTTGTTTTTCAACTAGAGAAAATTTTTGGAAAAAAATAGTTTCCAAACATTTTGACCTTTTCAAAATGAGCAATTCTGTTTTTTTTAATTGAAAAACTGTCTCGTTTAGAAACAAACTAATCTAAATAAAAAATATTTTTTTTAAACAGTCAGAATTGAAATGAAACATATTGATTGACCTGAACCAGCTTTTCTTTGGTTCATGAAAATTTTCCAGATTTTTCCTTTTCATCCCGATTAGGGACAGGAAATATTTTCAATATCTCAAAAACATTCCTGGGGCAGTAAACTCACTCCATGCCCCACTCTATCAGCCAGGTCCTTTTTAGTTGCTTGAAAGCCCATGGCCCTCTGGCTCCTGCTGGAAAGCACGTGTAACCCCTGTATAGTTCACATAAGAAATGCAATCCCTGCCATTTGGTAGTGCTCCTGATTCATGGTTTTCCTGGAGCAACCTGGATTACCTGTTTGACATGTGACATTAGGTGACTGCCTGGAGGGAGCTGTTTGGAGCAGCTGGGATTGGGTCACTCCTGCTCTCCCATAGCTGTTCCTAACCTCCCAGCTGCACCTGCTGTCACTGCCCGCTCCTGGTGCTGCGTGTGTCACTCTGGGACAAAGATGAGGGTAGAAACCCAGCCATGCTATCTGCAAAGTATAGTGTCCAGTGAGTGTTGTGTTCAGGGCCGACTCCAGCCCCCAGCACAGGAAGCAAGTGCTTGGGGCGGCCAGTGGAAAGGGGCGGCACGTCCGGGTCTTCGGTGGCAGTTCGGTGGTGGGTCCCTCAGTCCCTATCGGAGCGAAGGACCAGCTGCCGAAGAATGAAGTGGCGTGGTAGAGCTGCTGCCGAAGTGCCGCCGATCACGGCTTTATCTTTTTTTTCTTCTTTCTTCCCTGCTTGGGGCAGCAAAAAAGCTGGAGCCAGCCCTGACTGTGTTGGTTAATGTTTTGTCTCCTGGGACATAGCATGTCAATCACAGAGCGTTGTACTAGAGGGAGGGTTTTTTGGGGGGCGGGGGTTGGACTCAAGTCCTCCATGTACGTGGGGAAAGATGTGACAATGGGGTTGGGCCCTGCATCCACACTTTCCACTGAAGCCACGGGGAGCTGGTGGAGAACAACCTGTAGCAGAATGTACCTGGTAGGCTGCCATTTGGCCATCCAGCCTTGTTCAGCAAAGCACTGAAGCACAAGCTTAACTTCAGGGATGTATTGAAGTCTGGATGATTTCAACAGGATTTAAACGCGTGCGCGTAAAGTTAAGCCTGTGCATAAGAGCTTTGCTGAATGGGCATGGCCCCTGCTGAGCTGGGGCTCTAGTGAGGAAGCAGTAGTACGTGTGCTACTCACCCTGACCAGCCCGGCTCACATGGGCCCTGAGATAAGGCCCGTTGAAATCAGTGGAAAGACTTGCATTGACTCGGGTGGGCTTTGGAGCATGGCAAGAGGGAGAGCACAACAGGCCCTTGGTAACGGCCACCCCGAGCAATCCACCTTGACTATGGCCCCTGCCCCGAAGTGAGAGGATCCAGAGAAGACAAACAAGGCTGAGTCGGAAGAATAGTCTCAACCCAGGCCCTGACCCCTGTTTGAAGGTGGCTGGGTAGATGATTCAGGTCCATCCTGGGCAAAACTTGAAAGTATATGAACTAAAATAGCCTGGGCCCCAATCCGAGCCCCAGATGCAAACAGCCCACAAGCTCAGGGCAGTGTTTGAAACCCTGCTCCAGAATTCATTCAAACCAGGGAGCAGTGGGCCTGTTATAAATGACTCCACAGATGGGATAGGTTCAACCAGCCCCTCCCTTTATAAAGGACTAGAGGAAAAGCCCTGGATCCAAACTCTGAGCTGCTTGAGCTGCGAATGGTGAGGCTGGAGTCCATCTCCAACCTAGAGTGAGGTGGGCCCAGTATGTGAAGATGTGAAAAATGCCCCCCCGCCACATCACTTCCATTCTACACATTCCCTCGCACCAGGACATTCCTGCACCAGGTACCTTTCTGTTTATTAAATGTATATATGTAAAACCTCCGACCTCTGCAGGTATCCATTCTCTCTTCATTGTATGGGATTCCTACCTGTTCAAGGACCACGTTGTTTACTGTTTATTTGAGACCATGAACTTCCTTCCCCTTAAACTGCCTGATAATTACACATTTTTTAAGGAACACACCCTCTGTACAGTGATGTCCTTGACACTGATTCGAATGCTTGGCTGTATCAATAGGTCACGCTTGTATGGGAATTTGGGCTTCTTTTGCTTCCCAAGAAGTGAGGCTGAAAAGGTTCACACAAGAGGGCAGAATCTCAAGCTAACACCATCAGTGCCAGGGCTTGAATTTTATTCCAGAGACTAGTAAAAAACCCAGCTGTAACGTTGCTTCTCTGTCCCAGCTTTGAGCTCCAGCAGATCCCATTATAGAACCTTTTGGGGCTCTTTGATACCCCTTGTCCCCTCTCCATGGCTCTGGGAACACTTCCTGCTCCTGGTCTTGGGTCTAGTGTCTCTCTCTCATTCCTGGTTGCTGAGTGTCTCCACAGATGCCTGTGCATATTTCTGTCTACACATGTCTATGGCCCTGATGAGATCAGCTTGTTCATTTTACCCCAGAGCAACAGCCTGAGCCTGCCTATCAGCTACAAACACAGCTGTGACTCCCAGAGAGCTCCAAATTAGGAGCCTATAAAGAGGGAGCTTGATTGAGTGCTTAGGGGAGAGGCAATGGAATCAGGACTGCAGGGGTTAGGTCCTTGTTGTGCCAATGACTCACTTTGTCACCTTGGACAAGTCACTGAATCTCTTTTAGGGTTTGTCTACAATGCAAAAAATGCCGCGTTCCTACCTCGGGTTATCTAGCTCGGGTTAAAACAGCAGCAAAGATCGAGAGACTTGGGTTAGCAGCTCAAGTACAAGCATATACTAGAGCCTGCAGTTGAACGTGAGCTGCTAAGACAAGTTTTAACTCGTTGTTTTGGCAGTGTAAACGTACTCTCAGCCTTTGTTGTCCAGCCGTAAAATGGGGATGATACTAAAAATCCCCTGTGGCCACAGGGTGTTGAAATCCTTTAATCACTGAATAGTTGTAATGTGCTTGAGGGTGAAGGGAACTCTAAGGATTTATTCCTTTATTACTGAAAGCATTATTAGTTCTCTGAATATACACAGCAGTTAAACCTGGCCCTTTGTAGAACCTCTGGACTAAAGTCCAGGACAAATGCACTGAAATTAGATGCACTGAGTTTTCAAGTTCCCAGCTGACAGACAATGAATACTGAGTCCCACCAACTGGTCTTTTCATGCAACTACAAGATTGTGTCAGCTTCTTTCTACGGCAAAGAGCATGCTAGATTTACAAATAAGGCAACAGCTCCCGCTGCTGGAATAAATTGGCAGCCACAGTGGAATTTAAAACCATCTTAACCTCTGCAGAATTAAAGCCATAGGGCCTAGGGTTTGTGTGTGACTGGAAGACGTGAACACAGACCTATGGATGACCAAGGTTCCTCTCCCTGGTTGGGTAACCCAGCCTGCTTGTCCATGAGTTGTCCATGGGCAAAGGATAGGAGTAATTAAAACAATGTATTTGCTCCTTTTGTCACCATGCCAGTTCCAGCCCATTGAGATGGAAAATGGCTGATGAACTGGTAAATCCCAGTTGTAATCTTGACAGTGGGAGCCGGACTATGCTGTATTCATGCCCCTCAATGGTAGAGCTCACCTCCCCATGTCCCTGTGGCTTCTTCCACATTGCCCTTGTGCAGGGAATGCTCTTGCTAGGTGCATCTACAAGGACCTTACCTGTTCTGCAGCAGGGTCCCTCTGGAGTACTGACCTACAGCCTAGCCAAAGCTAAGAGCCTCCTTAATTTAGCTGAATTTAACTTTATTTTGCCAGGATGTGGACAAGACGCCCCTTGACAACTGCTGATGGATTCTAACCCTCCCCCCTAACCTCCGCCTGTTTGTCTCTTGGTCTGTGAGCTCCGTGGGGTGGAGCGCTTAGCGCGCTGTGAGTACTCCCATTGAGTCACACTCGAAAGCTGGAATGGAGCTTGGCTCAGGATGTCAAATTCCAGTCCGGATCTGGATTTGGAATGCTCTGAAGTTCGAGGGGGTTGGGTTCAGCTCCTTATAAGATAGGACCTGTTTGGAACTGAAGGGAGGGGTTTGGAATGCTCTGAAATTCAGGGTTGTTCATACCTGGAGTTTGCTTTGGGCCTGTGTCTTTTAATTTAGATTTGCACAAATATTAAATGCAGCCACTATCCCTACACTCTCGGTGCCCTCAATAACATCAAAAGTACGCCACAAAGAATACCCTAAGGACAGCGGTACTTAGCAATAGTCAAGATAGGCCATCCCCAATGACCCAGGTAACTCAAAAACTCAAATGCCACCCCTCCCCCGCCCTCTTCCAGTAAGGACCATCACCCAGAGCTCCTGTGAGCTGTGATAATCTAAATAATGACCATTCCGCCAGCCAATCACTCCTCCCACTTCCAAACATCTGGGTAAAAAGATGACTTTGCACCGGACCTTTTGTCTGCTCTGGGGTTTATAAGTAAACAAAGGAAATACCCAAGAGCTGTTGATTTAAATTCTTAGCTGCTGATCATATAAACGGAGAGTTGTTGTGAAGGACCCTGTGGATTTTACGGAGGGCACGAGAGAAAAGCATTTTTTTGTGGTTGCAAAATCATCCACTGTTCTGTTTTAGCTAGTACAGCTTAGAGGGCACAGCGCCAGAGGGTGTCAGTTGGGAGGCTTTACAGAGCTAATGGGATCTCTCAGCTGCACCAGAGGGCAGGGCAGAGGCAGGGTCCTGGGAAGGACAGCGTGGGACAGGGAGGTAGAAAGCCCTGACTGGGAGCTGCCAGAAAGGCCAGTGGCCTGCCAGGAACACAACGGTGCCAATGAACACTGGGATCTTTCAAGAAACAAGGCACCAGATTCCTGGGACAGGACAAAAGGAAACAAGAGGGGCAGCCTCCACTAGGCCAAATACGCTTCGCTCAGGCCAAGAAACTCCGTTCCCGCACCAAGGTGGAGATTTCTAGGCTATTCTGCTCTTCAGACAGCTAGTCAGTATCAGTGATCAGCCTCTTTTTCGGGACCTCTGGGATCACGGAGCTTTGTGATTCCAGAATCCTGTTCAAGAGCTTCGCAGCTCCTACTTCCCAATACATAAAAAAGGGATGTCTGATCCTTTACAGCGATGCATTTCAACCTTTTTTCATTTGCAGACCGCTAACCTTTTTCGACTGGAGATGCGGACCCCTTTGCAAATCTTAGACATACTCAGCGGACTCCCAGGGGTCTGCAGACCCCAGATTGAAAAGCCGGTACTTTAGAGTGTTAGACAGACACTCGCTTTCCTCTCTTTCACCAAAACAGCTGGTTCAGCAACTACTTTCCCAGGCCTGGCAGAAGAGCCAGGTGTGTGTGAAAACCTTCAGGTGAGGAAGCCTTTAGGCTGAGCCCATCAACAAACCCAAACCACAGCAGCTAAGGAGCCCCCTGCCCCATCTCTGGGTCTTACAGCAGAATAGGAACTCCATGGTCTCAGGGTTTCCACCCAGTGGGAGTGCCCTCCCGTGGGAAGGCATTTCTGAGCTCCCCAGACAGGCTGCAATATGTAGAGCAATGACATGGTGTGGCTGGGAGGAGGTTGTGCCTGTCTGACAGTAGCACAGAATTCTGAATGCTCATCAGGAGCTAAGTGTGATCCTGTTGCAGGATCCCAGCAAATACCTACCGTCCTTGGGTCATGGGTCAGAGGGCAGCAGATACATGGCACAACTCCTGCCAGGCTATGTAAGACCCACGTGTTCCCACGCACTGTTATGGGCCTGGCACGCTCTAATTCCAAACCAGGTAGTGTTGGCATCTTCCCTGGAGTCTCAGCACTCGGGTAACAAACAGCCTGGCTGTGGAACACAGGCAGCGAGGTCTGACAACTGGGTCAGTGTGGCTGGGTGGCCCTGGCCAGGCATTAAAACGGTGCCAATCTACCCCTTCAAGCACCTCAGGGCAGTACAGGCCTCTGAGTGGTGTCAGTGTCACTCCAGACTGCCACAAGCACCATCAGCCTTTGCTTTACTCTAGAATCTGGACTTTTACAGTGGCCACCCATCGAGCCTCATGCTGCACATGCTGAGCAGCAAACTGGAGTGGCTACAGACAGATCCTGCTCCCCTTATCTGCTTATGTAGAAGCTCAGGAAAGAGCCAGCAGAGTCTACACTGCATTGTAATCCCCAGGTCTATGGGATTCGGGCTTGTGGACACTGTGTTTCCAAGCCTGCACTTGAGTGTCCACACTGCATTGTAAACCTGGCCTTTCAAGTGCTGGACCTGGGTATCACAGCCGTGCTAATGCATCCATATACGACACTGAACAGCCCTTCTGACTCGGGTCTGGGGCTTGAGCTGCATCCAGACTGCAGAATGACAGGGCTTGGACCCAAGTCACAGCAGGATTCAGGGCTTGGCTACACTCGAAACTTCAAAGCGCTGCCGCGGGAGCGCTTTGAAGTGTGAGCGTGGTCGCAGCGCCAGCGCTGAGAGAGAGCTTTCCCAGTGCTGCACATACTCCACCTCCTCATGGGGATTAGCTTGCAGCGCTGTTTACACTGGGGCTTTACAGCGCTGTATCTTGCAGTGCTCAGGGGGGTGTTTTTTTCAGACCCCTGAGCGAGAAAGTTGCAGCGCTGTAAAGCGCCAGTGTAGCCAAGGCCTCAGGTTCTTACCCACCCCCAGCACGGTCCTAGGATCTGGACCCTGAGTGCTTGTGGATCAACTCAGACTGATTTGTGTGTGGACAGAAGGGGGGCATGGGCTCAAACCTGAGTCAGAGCCTGGGCTTAGTGTGTAGTATAGACATACTCAGTAAGACCAGTGGAATTTTGTCTCTGAAGTCGCCATAAACTGAACAGCTGTCTGTCTCCTCCCCTTCTTAGTATGGTTTGCTTTTGGCGCATTGCCCCTCTTCCCCCTAATAAAAAAAATTCTGCTCCCAATGCAATTTAAAGCAGTTCCCTGGCTTAGCTCACAGGAGGAACTCAGCGTTTCTAATTGCTAACTAGTTATACAAGTTAGACAGACTCCCTGACTGCGAGGAAGCACCAGTGACTCCTAACAATTCCTAGCTCCTACCTAGTGCTTTTCATTTGGAAAGCAACTTTATCCCCATTTTACAGGTGGGAAAACTGAGGCAGAGGGCAGTGAAATGACTTGCCAACAATCAGTAGCAGAGCTGGGGACAGAACCTAGGTCCCTGCGCAGTACTCTACCCATTAGGACACACTGCCTTCTCTGGTTTGTATGCATGACTCATGAGTCAGCTGGAGAGTTCACATGTGCTAATTGCATGTCAGAGGCTATTGGGAACAACAAACTCCTTTTGGAGAGGCGGCTTGTGAAAGCAGAGTGTAGGCCAGTCTGGGCACACCCCTCTGTAAATACAATGCCCTGCCACACAGAAACTGATTCAGGCTGTGTCCTTGAGCCCAGTACTAAAAAACACCTGCACCTTCTTCCAGTGGTGCCCTGCTGTGGGAATCAAAGGTCAGTGCAGGGCTCAAATGCTTTCCCTGTGCCAGGGATTGGGAACCTGAGTTCTTATACTGAGCTCACGCTTGCAAATCGAGTAAAATTCCACTGAAGTCAATGGGCACAATCCAGTGGAAGTGAAGGAGAACCGCGCTCCATACAGCCAGCTTTATAAACCATGTTTAACTTCCTCACCAATGCCCAGGCTGTGCCCTAGCCTGTGCGGGTCCCTAACTGGACGGCTGCGTTGGACTCAAACTTCTGGGAGAGCTCTGCCAGGGGCCAGAGCCATCGGGAGTGCAAAGGGGCTCCAGGAAGACAGAAGTAAAATGCTGTGACGCCCTCTTCACTGAAATTTCCTTGCAAGAAGTCCCCTCCCGGGGCCTGTATTGCAAGGGCCAACACGCAGAGCTGTTACTACATGGGAAATGTGAAAGATGAAATGGAAACTTCAGGGTTAAAAAATGAACCAAGCTTTGCCCTCAGTGCTGCACTCCCTGATCTGCTTCTCCACACTCCAAACACCCCCTCTCCTGCCCCACCCATCCCTAGGCGTTATTTTGACCCATTCTTACAACAAATGATCAGGGTTTTATCTACAGTTTCCTTTACTTCCTACTGCTCGGTTACTGACTTCCCACTTGTGCAGAGCCATCCCAGCATGCAATGTGCCAGAGGCATCATGAGCGGCGCTGAATTGGGCCTGACATGACAGCCTGTGGGAAAGTTGGCTCCTTGGTTCTCTCTTCACCAAGCTACCCAGTTACAAAGTCATGTTGGAAAACCCCAGTGCGGACTTTGTTGGAATACCTGCCACTGAGCCAGTTTGGAAACTCTACATTTGTGCAGCCTTGAGTTGTCAGCTCATCAGCTGCACAAGTTAAACAGGATAGGGGCTGGCCAGTACTTGGAAGGGACAAGGGAGCCTTCCCAAGGGAAATCAGGGGCCAGATCACAGTATCCCGTTGCTGAAAGGGGAAACTTACTGCAGAAAGCCTGTTGGGCTCATGGAGGGTGGTGTGCTTTTGTCTCTGGGGTGAGGTGATTTGTCCACCTTGGAGAATGATAGAGAATCTCAGGATCTCCTGCGGCTGATCTCTCCAGGCATGTACCTCAGGAGAACACTGCACCTCTGTTAATCTTTAAGGTGCCACCAGACTCCTTGTTGTTTTTGTGGATACAGACTAACACGGCTACCCTCTGATACTGCAGCTCTGAGCCAGTAGCTGCTCTACTGCTGGAAGTGCTATCTTTGAAATGAGATGTAAAACTGAAGTCCTGACAACATGTGCTCATTGCAGATGTCCTGGCCAAATCCCAGTTTAGGTAGGTCCAGGCTGTCTACTTAACTATCCGCTGCAGGTCCAGTTGGGGCTTCACATCCTGCCTTAAACTGTTGTGTGTTGCTGAGTGCTGGTGTGTTGCCAAGGGCTGATGCATTCCACCCCCAGAGGTGGCTGCATTTCAGCAGTGGGGGAAGTGTCTGTAGTGGATTAAATGCTTTGGGAGGAAGCGCTCTATGAACACATAGCATTATGAGGATTTTTGAAGACTTCCCCCATTTGTTGGGTCCCTAGCTTTGCTCAGAGTGCAGATCTCTTTCTGGAAGATCATGAGTACATGATGGACAATGATGAGAATAGCTCAGTGGTTTGAGCATTAGCCTCCTAAACCCAGGTTGTGAGTTCAATCCTTGAGGGGGCCATCTGGGGATTTAGTTGGGGATTGGTCCTGCTTTGAGCAGGGGGTTGGACTAGATGATCTTCTGAGGTCCCTTCCAACTCAAATAATCTATGGTTTACATACAATGTTTCAAGTCCCTGCTTTAGGAGAGCAGGCACCGAGGGGGGAAAAAGCACAATTCACCAGCCAACTTTATCTTCTCTGTTACCGTGAAAGAAATTCCACAGAGATACATGGGTGACTGACCTCCAGGGGCCAAATCCAGCCCTGGCTTAAACCTGAGGTGGCAGGAGTTTCACCCACTCACTCCAGGCTGAGATTGACCCAGTTAACAATGAGCTTTGCATGCTCAGGGCTTGAGTCTGATCTCGCATTGATGTAGATCTGGACCAATGCCTGTGAAATCAATGATGTTACCCTGGGATGAGTCGAGATCACAGTTAAACAAAAGAAGTTCCAAATGCGCCTCTGTAAGTGTGTTTTTCCTGCTTGCTTCCAGGTGTTCCCAACACCCACTTACAGCCAGAAAGCTGCAAAGTGGAAGCAGCTGTGGCCAATTGGCCATAAACAGAAGGGCTTAGCAACCACCCCCAGCGTGGAGAGGAGCTAGAATGGAAGCACATGCCCTGCTGTCTGTAGCCAGAGAGCCACTGATTTGTAAGTGACAAGAGAAGTCTCCTGGGGATCTGTTGTGTGCTAGTTTAGGCCAGTGGAGGGCAGGATGTGTTTCATTTTCTCTGTTCAAGTTGTTGCCTGCAATTAACAAAGCAGCTTTGTCTACCTCTGGGAGAACCAGGTGCTCCAGAGGCTTCTGTGTAATAGTCTCTGCACTGAATCACTGCCTGCTTTAAAACAGTTACTATGTGAATGTGCATCATTGCCTCTTTGAGATCAGAAGCTGTTTAGGGAAGGGGCTGTCCTTTGCTCTGTGTCTATACAGTGCCCGGTACAAGAGGGATCTGACCTGGCTGAGGCCTCCAGGGTGAGTAAATACATTTTAGATCCTGCCTGAAAATCTCTTGTAACAAATTAGCTAAGGTGGATGCCTATCACTGCCCTCTGCTGGAGAGAATCAGATCAGTGCTGTGGCATAGGGCATAGACTGCTAATAACGGAGATTCTCCTTTAGTGAAGTGCTAGGGGCTTGTTCTTTTGCCCTTGGGCTCTATATCACCACAGCCCATGGTCAATGAGTTTCTTAAAACTCCTGCAGGGGCTTTCCTGCAGTGACGTTAGCAGATAAAGGGACTTGCTCTATGTATTGACTGCTGGATGGGGGATGGTCTCCCCTACAAAGAAGAGCCTGTAACAATGCTTCTGGCATTCCCAAACATAGAGTTTAGTCAAGCATTTTAATGGCAGGCACAGGGGATGCTGGGCACATTCCAGCCTGCTGAAGCATGCATTAGGGATAAATAACTCCCAGACCTGTGACTTGCCAGCTGAGGAGTCGGTCAGGGCTTTGGCCCATGAAAACTTGCAGGCATCACAATGTTCCCAACGGCAGTGCTGGAATGAAACACGAGGCTCGGGGCGTATTGTCTGGGAGACTGGGCCCTGCTGTTGTTCCCAAGAGGCTTTGTCAGGTGGCAGAGGGCTTTGAAGTTGAGTAGGGAGGGTGGATTATGAAATATGTTCCTTTGGGAAGAGGCAGCTGTATCATGTAAACATACTAGAGCTGGCTGAGCAGGGGTAGTGGCTAATAAATCCATTGAGAGGCTCAAAGAACTGAGGGTAACTTATGGTGCTGGGAGCACATCTTGCTATGGTGGATCTGTAAGAAGGCTTCAGGTACCCTGAGCACAGACCTTTGCCCCTGCAGCAGTGTGCGCAAACCTCCCAAATACTGGAGGTGGGTTGTGTTGTGTCAGGGACTCTGCCTGGTCCCATACACCAGGGATTTTACTCCCCTCACCATCAGGGCCAGGTGCTGGAGACATCACCCCATCATGGTACAATGACTTTTACACTTTTCTCTTTTTAATAGTTCAGGTTACACCTCCACCCCGCCCAATGATTCACATTACAGGCTCTTCTGGGTCTATAACATCCCAGCATGCACCATGCTGTGGCATCATAGTCCCATGTGTTGTTTTCCTGGCATATTCACAGAGAAGTTAGATAAAAGCATAAAATACTCTTACTAGAAGTTGGAACATAACAGGACTCTATTTCTTAGAACTCAGAATAACACCAAAGAATCCAAAAAACAGAGAGAGACAAAGCAGGCTGCTCCCTATAACAGAGAAGTATAACTCCCTGCACCTTACTCTAGGCTGGCTCTGATGCACCCTAACTGACAAACAGGAACAGAAAATGCCTTGCACGTTAAAGTGATAACTGTGTTAAAATAACATGCTTTCAATATGCTAGGCTAGGGAGCCCTGCTGCAGCATGGAGCTGGCCAGTGGGTAGGCAGAGAGTTGGGTTTGATTATATGATGCGGTTTGCTCAGCTAGTTCATTGAAATCAGTATTCTGATTTCAAAATGCTCAGGAGCCAGCCAGTGCAGGTTCCCACTGATTGAAAACTTCCTCCTCCCCCCACCCCAGTTTATTAGAACAAATTGTTGACACTAGATCAGATATTTGACTTAATGACATTTGAGCCAAATCCTGGTCCCGTGCACCTGTGTTCCAGTTCTGCAAAGCATGTAGACATGTGAATAGTCCCATTGACTTCAATGAGGCATGTGGACTTCAAGTTCAGTGCTTTGCTGGAGCAGGGCCCTGATCCCCAGCTCTGTGACAAAGGGTGGAGCATTGGTGTAGACACCCTAGGCCTGCTGAGCCCACCCTGCTCATGAGAATTTGGTCACTGAATTCACATAGATGCTGATCTACTGGCCATGCCTCTTCTGCCTCCCTGACCGGTCCTCAATACCGCTGCTCCACATGCTGCTGAGGAATGAGCTGCCGTGCGGATCAGGGGCTGGGACTCCCTTGCACTCCATCTCTCTGACATGTCCCTCCACTCCCTGTTGCTATAGCAGAACCAGAACGATGCTGCTTTGTGAGGCTTATGCACCTAGGCAGTCAGGTGCAGTATGTGCCTCTAATACACTAGCTAAGCACTAATTTTGAGGGTTCAAGACCTGGTGGGTGGCGCTGATCGCCCAAGGTGCTGAGGCTGCTAATCCCCAGGCAACGTTCATCTCCAAGATCATTATTGCTGATATCAACTGAAAATGGAATAAAAATAAAGAGATGCCAGTGTGTGGATCTTCTGCTGTGGCGCAACTTCAGCAGGTGTGTGCAGAGCTTCCTAGCAATGCAACAGCCTGGGCATTAGCTTGAGTCATCAATCTAGTTAGCAGGCGTGGCTGGCTTTGAGCAAGGACCCCAAAACAGAGTGGGCGAAGCCGGGAGCGGGACAGTGTGGTGGAGGGAGTGAGGAGGAGCTGTTGGGTTAGATGATGTGGGTGATTAATGCTGGATGTGTTTTACAGTGGCTAATAAATCCATTGAGAGGCACAAAGAACTGGGGGTAATTTATGGTGCTGGGAGCGCATCTTGCTACGGTGGGTCTGTAAGAAACACATCCTATCTTTCACTAAATCGGGCAAATTAGCAAACACCCATTGTGGCAGCAATAACAGGGCCCAGATGCATGACGCTGGGTGGTGAAAGCCATGAGGAAGCCACTAAGCCGATTACCCTTCTTGCAACCAGGAGGATTACCATAGGCACATGGAACGTGAGGACCATGTACGAGTCAGGAAAGGTGGCGCAGGTTGCAGCGGCTGATAATGCTGAGGCATTGGAATCCACATGCACAAATACTGTCTGCTTCTCTGTCCCCCCGTGGAACTGTAATTGGTACAGTCTGACTCTAACAGCTGTTAGATAGTCATGTAGTGAAAGCACCAGAGTGGGATGCAGAAGAACTGGGATCAGTTCTTAACTCTGCCACAGACTCCCAGTGTGACCTTGCACAAGTCATTTAATCGCACAGTGCCTCAGTTTCCCATCTCATAATACTTCCCTGCATGCCAGGGGTGTTGTGGGGAGAAATCCCCTGATGCACGTGATGTGTTTGGATACTACAGTGGTGGGCTCACATAAGTACCTGGACAGTTCTGGAAGCCTGCGTGGAATAAGTTCATTGTGGATGAGTGGCCGCATCACACGGGATGCTGCCCTCACAGGCATCTTGCAGAGAGGACAAGTCCTAGGGGACCCTGCATGAGCCCCAGTCTGCCCCTGCTCAGGAAGGACTTGAGTCTCACTCCAGCCTTTATCACAAACAGAGGCATGTATGGTGAGAACAGGCCTCTACTATTACCCTTCCCAGGGTGAGCCTTGATGCCTGACCTAATCACCCTGGCCTGCATTGTCTTCAAGCTGTTATTGTTTGTGTTTGGAATGGTGACATATGTGAAGACAATGACCCTGGGTGTGCAGGATACAGCACGGAGAAGGAAGGAGGGAAAAGCAAATAGCTAAGCATGCAAAATTGCCCCGGGGACAGATATCAAATTATCGCATGGGGGCATCACGAAAAACTGGCTCCTGCCCTGCAGCATGAGGGGTTAATAGCCCTTGTCATTTAATACCGTTGCACAGGCTATTCTTATTCATTTCCCTGCTTCCTCCTTCCTACGAAACCCTGGCTAATTGCCCCGCAGCAGTGAGTGCCACAGGTTAATTACATGCCATGGCATCCAAAAGGATTTGCTTCACGTTGGCTGCAATGTGGGAGCCGCTTTGACAAAACAGATTGACTGGAATTAGGAAAGAACAACCCCCCCCCCCAGTTCATTCGGAACCTTCCTATGTCAACTGAGGCTGGGGGCCATCCTTGGACCAGCATCCAGATCTTTGCCCAGATGCCTGACGGAACCTTCCCTGAGGTTCCTACATGTCCCAGTAATATTGTTCTCCATTCCAAGCCTGAAACCAGAAATGCTGCGAGCCAGGCCAGCCTCTCCCTGCGTTTCTGGCTGTGAGTGGAAGCAGCTCACCTTTGGCAGGGGGATAAGAGACGAACAGCCCTGCCAGCCAGAAGTCCCTGGAGGGATCTGGGGATTTGCCCACTAAAGAAGATCCTTGTGTGGAGGAGAAGGTCTAGCAGCCTAATGCAAAGCACACCTTCCACCAGATAGGGGGAGCCAGAATGTGCTGGAGGGGACGGGGGAGTGGAAGCGCTGAGGATGCAGAAAGGAGGGTTTTGCAGGGTGCTCAATAGCACCTAATAACGGGGACAGGATACGCTGGGCTTCCCAGCGTATCCTGTCTTCTCTAGGTTTGTTCCTTAAGCCCTGATCCTGAGTTCCAGGTAGCCGAGCCCCAAATTTGGCAGACCCCATTAAAGCATGAGGGGTGCAAGAAGCATGTTGCAGGATGGAGGCCTTAGACTGTAGGCTCCTTTGGGCAGATCCTCAGCTGATGCAAACTGTCACAGCTCCACTGGCTGCAATAGATCAATGCCAATGTTACACCAGGTGAAGATCTGTCCCCAGAGCGCGTTGCTGGCACTCGAATAACAAGAGTGCTCATCCAACCAGAGCACACAGCCACCAAGCCTTCAGAGAGAGCCGCGCACTGCTAATTCGGGCATGTACAACATTGCTTTGGTTCCATTCCATTGACCTTACTGCGTTTAAGTAGCGGAGCCTGACTTTATCGAGTGGCATTTAGCAAAGCTGTGATCTGCATGTGACAAAAACTCTGCAGACATGGCTTCTTGTTGCTTTTAAGTACAACACTTTTCTAGTGCTGGGTCCGATCTAAGTTTTAATGCCTGGAGCCATGGAGCTTCCACCTCTTCTCCTGGGAGAATATTGCCCAGCCTGATCCATCTCACTTCCTGATATTCAGCCTAAATTCCCCCTTTATTAATATCCTTCCACTCAGTGATGTTCCCTGGTATCACCCTCAGTAATTCCTCTCTGTCTCTGATGTTTACACCCTTTAAGGACTGGCAGGTGGCTGTGTCTCTCCTTAGTCACTGCTTTTACAAGAGAGAGGGGAGTGAAGTAAGAGATCAAGATACAGGTGCTTAGAGAGGTGGTGGAAGAACCTAGAGGGGATAGCAATCTGCTCCAGGTACTGGGGAAAAACGTCCTTGGTAAAACCCTCAGCCTGACAGTCTGGAGCTCCCTCTACACTGACATAAATGAACCAAAAGCCTGGCACTGAGCCAAATGGTGATTTCAGTCACTAGGGTAAATCCAGAGTGACTCTGCCTTCACCGGAGGAGCAGGATTGGCAGCCCATAGAAACAGGATCAATCCCCCCTTTGCCTTGAGTGCGTTACCCTGGATTTCCACTTGCATGACTGAGATCAGATGCTGGCCCCGTGAGCTTTCATTTATCTCAATGAAATGTGGCTAGTTAATGCTTTACCTCTCCTGGCTATTGGCTGTTTCTCCATACCCGCGTCAAATAGATAACGGCAGGCCAGGTGGCGATGATGTTCTTGAGCAGAGCACCCCCGTGTGGGGAGTCTCTGAATGAAACGGACAATCCTTGCAAACTCCTGGAAAGCTCTATCGCAGAATCAGCGACCCCTTGGGGTCATTTACACCCGAGCAAAATGGCTGGGAAACACTAGCAAATCAGAACCCTCTCACACCCATCCCAGGCAGGGTTTTAAACTCACTTTGCACATGGAAATAGCTACATGTGGTGCAGGGCAATGGAGAATCAGGCCCTGAGATCCTGATTCTCACCTCATTCAGGTGTAAGTCAGGAGGAATGCCACTGCAGTCCATGCAGTTACCCCAGCACTGAGGTTTAAGCATGTCTTGTTCCATAACAGAGCTAGAGAATGCACCTGTCAGTGAGTCTGCAGCCTCCCAGCCTGAATTAAGGAAGGACAACTCCAACAGCAACGATAAAGGTAAAAAGGAGGAGAAACCTCCTGTTTCACTGACCTTGCTCCATCACTGGCTTCCCAAGTGTGTTGTGGCTCAGTTGCTATGATTGTGAGGAACCTGCTGTGGCCAGTGGTTCGGACACAGCCTGGGAATAAGAGGAGGAACGGGTGTCAGATCTTCAATCCCAACCAACCAGAAGATCCAGAAACCTGCTTGAGGAGTAGCAGCGAGGCACCAGGCAGGTAGAGTAAAGGGACCCAGAAGAGAACTAGCTTTGACAGATGCTGGTATATCACCCTTGCTCTTTACTAAGGTCCCTGCCTCCCTCTGAAGCATTGCTCCGCCTCCTAGTGTGTGAATAATGCCTGTTGCTGAAGCGTGAATCCCTGGCTCTGCCACTGACTCATTCTGTGACCTTGGGCAAGTCCCCTGACCTCCCTGTACCTTGATTTCCCTATCTGCAAACTGGAGAGCAAGTCTTACATTACGGGATATTGTGTAATTTTCTAATGTGTTTTACAGCATTCTCCAAAGTGCTGGGAATTGGCTTCTGCTCTCGTGTATGGTCAGGCAGCCCTGGTGGACTTGCATGGTGTAACTGAGGGAAGAATTTGGCGCTTTGAAAGTGCTATAAAAACACGACTGCTCTGAGGCTGCTGAGACTAGAATTTTGCCCAGTGTTCATTCATGTTTGTTCACTGTGTGTACACCTGCTAAGGAGCTTGCATGCTCAGCGTAACAGATTTGGGGGCCTGGACTGCAGGGATTCAGTGATCCTATGTCAATCTCAGGATCTTGTTCATGAAATCAGAGGTTTCTGTCTGGTTTGCATCACCTGGCAGTTAGCCACCGACTAGCAACACATTGACAAAACCAACTTGTTTTGCCTGCAGGGTGGATGAGCAGAAAGGCGTCCCCTCTGCTAACATGTTTTGCATGTATGTGCCATAATCATAAAGGGGGAAAGTGCTCTCCAGTCATGATGCGCTTGGCATTGGCCTTCTTCTTTCCCCATGTACTGCAGTGAATTCCTTCCATCATGCTGCCTCTGCTTGTAGGGAAGCTAGAGCCCAAAGACCTGGCTGCCCTAAGCCCCAGAGGTGCACTTTGTGCACTGAGATCTGGAAGACGTGTTGTGGGTTTTTAGAAGCAGATGGAGGTTTGTCTTGGCTGGTCCCAGTGCTCCCTCTCCACCTCCGGCCACTAGGAGCAGCCTAAAACCTCTCTCATCTGGGTTCTTTTTCTTCTTCCACCAACTTCCATCACCTCCTGCTTTGTTGCAGGCAGCCGAATGGAGCCACAAAGCTGGGGGAAGAAAGAAAGAACTCCTGGCCTTCCAGGGGCATGGGGAGCATGTTGTCTCCTCCACCTACATGTGTCACCCCAATCAGGGGCATGGGGCAAGTGAGAGCTAGGGGGACTGCCAGGTGGGGCAGTGATGGGGGGGGGGAATGAGTGGGAGAGCAAAGCTGGGGGTGTGGAAGGATTTGCTAGAAGTGCAGGATGGCGGAAGGGTGCCAGTGAGGGATTGCAAGGGAATGGAGGAAGGAGGAAGAGAAAATTAGGCAAGCCCAAGGGATATTGTTCCTCTAGGGACTTTCCCTCCAATCAATGCCAGTGGAGAACTGGAGATAAGGATGGGAAGAAGGACAGAGAGATGGATGATGACTGGCCCAGACGGAATCTGGCCTCTGATGTAATTTTGTCTTGCTGCACATACCTCTTCCTGATACTACTCATTCCTTATGTCATGTGGCCACAATTAGCAGCATAATAGGATGTAGATTCCCATGGTTGCATGAGGGGGCAGTGGATAAGACTCAGAAGGTGTCTGGCTTGATACCATGGTGTTTGATTTGCCATGTACAATGTAAGCGGGGGTGGGTTGAGGGGGAGGTTTTTATCTCAGCAAGATCCTTTGCTCTGTCCTTATTCTGGCAGCGAGTGAGCAATCCAAATGGCACGGAAAGGATCAACAGAGGAAAGCAGGGCTGGCTTCTAATGGGAAATGAGGAGATGTGGACCCTAAGGATAATCTCAGCCCAGGTTCCAGCTCTCTCCACCCAGGAAGTGGCTTCTGCCTTCTGCTTGACTGATCCTGGGGCTCTCCCCATGCTGCTGCCGCCCTGCCTCTCCCAGGACGCCACTGTCCCTGGTAGGGTGGCACCCAACTGGAATTTACGATGGGCCTAATGCTGCAGCCAGGCCCCCTGGCTTCTGCTTCAGATGGGAAATTCTATGGCAGCTGAATTTTTATGTATTAAACTACTGACTTAGGTTACTTACTGAGTCTATTGCTGACCTAAATATGGGAGTGACTGATACCCACAGCACTGTGCCCCTTGTGCTGTTGAGTTTGACAGACAAGTTAGTTCACGCTGTTTGCAGCCTTTCTGTTTTCAATGTGCCACCTAGTTCTGTAGCGGCGGCACATAACTGAGTCACAGAAGTGGTCCAGGAAGGGACGCTGGAGGTTTTGGTCCCTGGGAAGGTGTAGGAGTGTGGAGTACGCTGGACCCCATTTTGGAAGCCTTTTTGCGGAACAGTGAAAACAAACAGAGGGCTGGGTCCCAGGGGCTTTTCCCCAAAAGAGCTTTGCCTAAGCAACGAAGCTCAGAAACGGGGGAGATTTCGATGTGGGTTTCTGGTTCCAGCTTGTCCCTACTTCAGTTTAAAAGAAAAGCCTTTTTATTTAATTCTTTTCAGTGATAGCAGGACAAACAACTGGTCGGAGGTGACAAGAGGCTGTGTCCCAGCCGAGTGCCCCCCTAAGGGTCCACAGTTGTGCGGGCCACCTCCCCATCAGTGCTCCAGGGGAAGCGATTAAAAATAAAGACACATGCCGCTGTCGGGAAATAGATTGGACTACCAGCCTGTGGACAGCCAGAGCTGGAGAGATGTGATGTCCCTGGATGGGAGCCCTGCTCTGGTCGGCATGGTCACAGTGTTTAGGATGGCAGCTTGCGTGGGGAGTGGACAGGCTGGTCATGCATCAGGAGGTAAAGAAAGGGAGAGATGGACGGGGCTTGGGTGTGAAGGTCAAAATCTAAAACTCCATCCAATCCTGTAGGATCCCGCTTCAGCATCCTGCAAATCTGTCCTCAAGCCTGGGGATGAAGGCTGCCAGCTCTCGCTCCCTTATGCCCCTTAGCTAGGCAAGGTGCTACCTGTGGGGAAGATTGTTCTGTCTGCACCCTCCCTCTGTTCTCTCCCTCCAGGCCCAAAAAGACAAGGGGACCCGGGTTTGCCAAAGGGATCAACCAGTGATCCCAAGAGCTTGTGTTGAGCAGAGGGCTGCTAATCCGAGCCCCAGGGGACCTGAGGGACTTTTAGCTTTTGAATTCCTGCTGCTCCCGAGGTTAGTGGGAAGAGCTGTTGTGCCACATAGACTGGACAGACCAGTGCAGTGTATTTCCACTGAATACCCAGGGGATGAAACCAAACCTGAGCAGAGGAGCTGTGGGTTCTCCTCCCACTGCAGCAGCACAACGCCTGGCTTATGTAAGAGGGTTATATAATTTGGCTTGAGCAATGTCGAGCCATCCTGGGTGATTAGCAGCAGCATGGCCCGAGTGTTTGTGGTGAGTGCTCTGATGCCACTGCAGGATGACTCCTTGGGTAACAAGCTGAGTGATATCCTCCTGTGCTGGGCATTGCCTGTGTGAGCGATAAACCCCGACAGAGGGCGTGGGCCGCTCGCATGTTGGCGTGCTCCTCAGGTATGCCACAAGGCAAACGATTCAACCTGAGCTCTGTGCCAATGGCAGCGGCATGAGCCGGGGTGCTGGTAGGTTAAAGCAGTCGTGCAGAATTAAAGCAGTCAAGGAGCAAAATCGACCCACCTGCCTTCACCAAGGTGAGAGAATGAATAAACAGTTGGGATTTGACTCGGCCATCCAAACACATTACGTATCCTGGGCCTGTGGGTGACAAGAATTCTGCATGGCAGGAGTACCTTGTCCATTTTAGTCTGGTTCCCACCACTCAGTGCTCCCTGGATTGCCAATTCTCCTGCTACCAAGAGAAGGATTGGCGGAGGGCACAGGGAATACAGGACAGCCTCCCATCTGAAGGCCTCGTCATGTCTGTGCTGAATTTACTTTTGTATTAAGCAGGTCTGTACCAATGCTTGTCTGGGGACTAACCCAAAGAAAGGCACCCGGTGGCAAAGAAATTGTCTGAAAAGAAGCAAAACTTCATTTTGCAGCCAGAACTCTCCCCAAGACGTCCTCTCAGCCTTGCCCTCAAGTCCTGTTCTCCTGCCGGTTGAGTCCCCAGTCACGCCAGGCCACTGGTCACTGACCCCTGTGTTGGAAGCATGTGCTCTTCACAGAGGCCAACAGGTGCCCCCCTCCCTGCAGTTGGAATTTTGCCCCTAATGTCACCTTAGCAAGAAGAAATGGATTTGGGAGCCCCCCCAGCTGTCCAGAGTGTTGATGACAATGGAAAATGTGCTATAAGAGCATGCTGGGCTGGATTTTCTGCACAGCCGAGCACCCGCTAATCCTGCTGATTTGCACTGAAGTTAAGGGGCCTCTGGCAATCAGGCCTTTAAGACCTGGGCAGCAAGGGAAAGAAGAATTCATTGCTATTTGAATGGGATTTGTTCTTTATGCTACTGGGGCAAGGCAGGAAGTAAACATCCTTATTTTATGCATTGGGTTTTCTCCCCTTCATTGTTCCCAGCATTGCCTGCCCAGATTTTAGGGGGCCACATGAACCTCTGGGCCAAGGAGGAGCCCTTGAGTTCCCATAGAATTATTTGAAGGGATCTGGGTAGGTCACACTCCTGTGGCTCTGAAGACCCTTGATGACATTTGGAGCTCACAGAAGTCAAAGGGAATCTTGTCATTGACATCAGCAGGGTTAGAATTTCACTCCCTGTTCCAACATGATTTCACAGGGCACTTGTGCTTGATCAACGACACTGTAAAAAAGAGACGCCCCATCCTTGTCTGATCTTCATTGTGCAGGCTCGTACAGAGCGGCAGGGTATTTTAATTAGGACTCAATTATCTCAATCAACACTTGGCATAGAGTTCATAGATCATCTGTAATGGGCCTTCTGGGGTAACATTCCACCCTCCAATAAAAGGCCACGTCAGGCACTAAGGGGAAGGTGCAGTGATACACAGACATGCAATGAAATGCAGCACCATGCACAGAGAATAGAGTGAGCAATCCCTTGAAGTCCTGTGGCTGCTTCATTCCTTTCTCCTCTAAAGAGTCTGAGGCTACTGCCAGGTATGGAGAATCAGTCCCCAGGATATTGTGAGACCCATCCAAGCATACGTTGTAAGCAACTGGTCTGGCCATGAAAATGGGACTGGATGGATGCCCTCATCTGTGCAGCCCAGGGCTACATACACCCTTATTGCAGGCTGCAGCACTGCTTTGCTCACTAGTAATTGTGTTAATTCTTCACATTGAGAGAGAGAAAGGAACTGGCCAATGGTAAAAAATCAATGAGTGCTCAAGAGCAGGCTCTGAAGAAACTCCCTCAGGAATCTGCTGAGCTGGGTGGCCACATTTCTCTAGGCCTATAAAGCTAGCTGGACATATGGCCGTATTACATCATAGCCAGTGCTAGGCCCGTGCAACATGTGAGCTAGCACAAGGCTCCCCATTGCTTGTGTGATAAATGTTATGTCCTGGCCACTTGGTTGGCAGATTGGCACCTCCCATACGTGGCTCTTGCCCATCCTTAGAGGAGATCAGAGACTGGCCCCGTGGTTTCTATTATTTTAATAATAGTCCTCTGCAGGGCCACAGCAGTTCTCCTATAACCATCTCACAGGGCTCTGTAAACATTAATTAAGCTTCTCTACAGGGAGGAGGTGAGTATTAGAATCCCTGTTTTATGGATGGGAAACTGAGGCTTAGAGAGGTTAAGTGACTTCTCTAAGGTCGTGCATCTGCCTTATCATGTACCTGTCTAATGCCCCCATCACAGCAGTTCTACTGGCACCTCATTCACCTGCTATAAACTTTCCAGACCATGCTCTTCCCACAGTTTAGGTTACACCCTGATTTCCATTATTAATTTCTATTTCTTTTTTTTACAGCATATCTTCCATCCTTCCCTATTTAGCTTTGTCTAACTTTGCTCTCCCCCCATGTAAACTCAAGTAAGCGGATCTTCACATGATGATCACCCTGATCTCAGTCCCTGGGTCCTGATCCATTATTCCAAAGCAGTGGAAAGTCTCCCACTGATTTCAATGGGCATTGGCTGAGGCCCAGACGGGTAGTCAGTTCCTGAGTTTGGGGCTAATTCTCAGTATCGATAAGGCCTGAGACTCTGGCTGGAGGATATTCTTGGAGGGGGGGAGAAGGGAGTTTGAAGCAAACAAACTAAGCTGCTTTTGTGTGTGCACTTTGTCAAAGGTTAACATATTTGCAAAACTAGTGGCTGTCCCAGTGTTGTCCGTGGCCCAGTGGGGACCTATGGAGGCCTTCCTCTGGTCTTCAGAATGTATGTTGGCAGTGGGACTAGAATGGTCAGGTGGAGCAGTGGGTCCATGAGGCTCTCTTAAGACGCAAATGCTGGAAGGTGGCAGTGGTGACATCCTGCTTGGCAGTGCTTAATTTGTAATGAAAGAGGTGCCGGGGCTCAAATAATTTTTTTTACTTTCATAACTGATGTGCCAAGCCCAGAAGTGCCGGGGTGAGGAACTGCCCTGCCTAGAGGTGCCGGGGCTCAGTCCTGGCAAGCCCTGGCCCAAATTAAGCGCTGCTGCTTGGTGTTAGGCCTTTTCAAGCTCTCCTGCTCTTTCCTGGGCAGAGGGGAATTCTGAACAGAACTGGCCTCAACAGATTGTCTGAGGGGTTTCTGGTGTTATAGACTAACTGGTTCCCTGAGCCTGGCTGTGCTGGCAAAATGGCTGGTTGACGGCTTGTTCGCTAACCCTTTAATTACCAGTGCTCATCTAAGCTTTCATGTAAAAAGTGCGTTTTGTTTTGGTTTTTTGGATTGTGGTAGCACCTGGAGTAACCCCTGTCACAGCTCAGGGCCCCGTCAGGCTAACTACTGTACACATATAATAAAAAGACAGTCCCTGCCCCACGGAGCTTGTAGTGTCTAGGTGTGTGATGAGAGACAAGAGGTGGATGCAAAAATGGCAGGTTATTGTCCTTTATCCTTTGACAAGAAAGGGAACTTCCAAAACATTCTACGGGCCACAAAACGTGCTGCTGTGCAGTGTGCAGGGCAGGTGCAAGGATGTTTCATGCCCTAGGCAAAACTTCCATCTTGTGCCCCCCCTAGCCCTGTGGCAGCTCTCCGCCCCGCCTTGCGGCAGCTCCCCCCATCAGGGAAGTCATGTGGCAGCTCCCCGCCCCAGCTCACCTCTGCTCCGCCTCCTCCCCTACTCCACTTCTCCCGCCTCCCGGGCTTGCCATGCCAATCAGCTGTTTGGCGCAGCAAGCCGGGGAGGGAGAGAAGTAGAGCGGAGCAGCATGCTCGGGGGAGAAGGCGGAGCAGAGGTGAGCTGGGGCGGGGAGTGGTTCCCCTGCATGCCGCGCCCCACCCCGTTACTTGCTGTCGGTGGCCCTCCCCGCACCCCCCTGCCCCAGCTCCCTCCGCCTAAATGTGGACAACGACAGGGGTGGCTGAAGATCCGGCCGCCGCGGTTCCCGCTGAAGAATCCGAAATGCCGCCCCCAAATGCTAGCGCCCTAGGCGACTGCTAGGTCGCCTAATGTGTTGCACTGGCCCTGACACTGTGTACGGCTGAATTGAGCCTTTGGCACGAGAGCCTTTGGGATCCCAGCCGAGGTGGCCGGGCTCTATTGTCACTGAAGAGAGACACCGGGAGTTCTTGGGAAGCCCAGGGAAGGAAAATGTTGGCGAAGGGAAGCAGAGAAGCTGGCAGGTTTGGGAGGAGGGAGCCTGGAAGATGAGAGAAGAGAGGCAGCCGTTTTCTGTTCTGAAGGGGCTGTAGGGAATGGCAGAGTGCATGGGCAGCCTGAGGGCCTTCCATACTGCAACAGAAAGGGAAGTACTGGCCACATGATATGTACAAATATGGGGACAGAGGCCTGGATTCCAGGTGCAGAGAGGGGCTCTTTGGCATACAATCAAAGGAATGGCTCAGTGCATTGGTTTTCCACCCCCACTCTCCTGTTTGCTCCTGGCTAGGGTGCTGCTACCACACTCCCATATCTGGCCTCGCTGCATAGCATAGGCCCAGAGCTAAATTGCTGATGTCTAGCTGAGCCAGAAGGCTCTGCGTGTCCAAGCCTCGCTTATCTAAACCCCTCCAGCGCCACGGCCCTGGGATTGGGGATATGCACGGTTCAGATCACTGGAGTTTCTGCTGTGCAGCTGGCATGACAGTGAGGAGCTGCTTTCTCTGCTGTGAGCTTGGGCCAGGCTGCTTGTTGTCCAGGGAGCTGGAAGGCTGCACTACCCCAGCCATGAAGGGAGCAAATGGAAGAATAGGGCCAGTGTTGGGAAAATGAGAACATGGTATGGAGACAAAGGGGAGAGCTGGCTGCTTCCACCTACTTCTCTATGGGAACCCCGTGGGCATTTCATCTGAACAATGGCCCCTCTGTTGTTGACAAAAGGAGGTAGGATGCAAAGTACAAAGAATCCATTTTGCAGGCTATACACGGTGATGTTGTAGCCCTATTGGTCCCAGGATATTGGAGACAAGATGGGTGAGGTACCAACTTGTGTCAGTGAGAGAGACCTGCAGACAAGCTCTGTGTAAGCTCGAAAGCTTCTCTGTCCCACCAACAGAAGTTGGTCCAATAAAAGATATGACCTAACCCACCTGCTCTCTCTTTTGTCTGTGGGCATTTCTTTCAATGTAACCTTACACATATGACGCAGCTATAAAGAGAAGCAACAAATAAAAAAAGCAGCTACCGGGTGGGCCAGGCTTATCTGTGACTTTTAGAACTGGGAAAACAGTGACGAAAGGTATGCACAAATATTTACCCGCAAAAGGAAAACCACCAATTTGCTTTGGTCCTCACCGCCCCTCTTATTTGCTGTCTCTGAACTTTCAAACACGCAAGTCTGTGTTTGCAAGAGTGTTTGCTGAAAGAGAGAGTTTCGCCTGAGCTAATAGTCCAGATTCAGTCCATGGCACTTTGAGGGTCCCCATTCCTGAGCAGCTCACAATCTTTAACACACTGTTGCCCGTTTTTGACCTGAGCGGCTAGCCCAAGTTCAGGGCTCTGGAGATGTTCTAGTTGGGAGTTGAAATGGATGGAGTCTGGTATTTTCTTTGGTGCAGTCTTGTTTATTTACAAGGAATATACAAGTCCTGCTGCCCTGAATGCAGGAGGAACAAAGAAGAAAGGTTTAGCCAACAGCCCCATGAGGTCTCTCTGTTGCTTTTTGCAGGGTTGCACTGTGCTCACAAGCTGCTGCTTGGCTTTCTTGCTTTTTGCCTCTGCCTCTTGCTCTCAGTGCTGTCTGTCCTCAGTTTCCCTGTGGTCTCATACACACACACAAAATTCCCTGCAAAACCACAAGCCTACCCAATGCAGTCCAGGCTCCTGAGTGGCTTCACACAACCCCCATTTGTCTTAGCTGGTGGTGGGGGAACTTCTGATTAACTCATCCTGACAGTTATGTTAATTGCAGGGTGCGTTCACACCCAATCTCAAAGAGTTTTGTGACCCAAGCAGTTACTAGCACCTCTCAGCAGAATAGTATTTGTCCTCACAGCACCCTGTGATGATAGGCTGGGCTATTAACTCCATTTTACAGATGGGGGAGCTGAGGAACAGGAAGCGTGACTTGGTCAAGTTCACCCAGGAAGCCCGTGCTGGAAAAATGTAGCCCAGGTCTCCCAAGTCCTCGGCCTAGTGCCATATAACCACAGCAGCCCCCTTGGAGACTGGAGCCGCGGGCTGAAGCCTGTTTGCACAAAGCGTTTGGCAACTCTTTTTAAATAAACAAAGACATTCCTAAAAGCTGAAGTATGATTGAGGATTATCTTCTGTAGTGGCCTAGATATTGTCTACCCAGATGCCTCTATCCTGTCACCTGAAATGACTAGCTGATTATTTGTGAGTAGACAAAAGAGATTCAAGGATAGTTTCTTTAACCCACAGAGAGCTAAGCTGTCTCCAGTGTTTGAACAGATAGTTTCCCAACAGGGGGCATTATATGTGATATGAGAGATTTTAAGGGACTGTAATAGCATGGTAAATACAGCAGCAGGCTATGATATTGTTTAATTTTTGTCATGTTTAATTTTCTATCTCAGATGTGATGAAAGGGAAGCTTTGTAGCATGGTAGTATGCTTATCTATAGGGAACTATCTGGGAACGTAGAGACCTCTACTTCCAGAAGTGCTTGTTAGGAGTGTACAGTGTATGTGGAGGAAGGAATAAAATCTGAATGTTGCATCGTCTTGGCTTTCTCTCTTCTTCTCCTTGAACACTGAACACCAGGTAACCTCTCCACCAAGGCAGTTGAAGCCTAATTAACATCCGACAGGATTTCAGTGAACACAGGCGGAGATGGGTGAGGGGGAGAGGCTATTAGTTTTGGCTGGGCCAAGAACAAGTGCACACAAATTGGTAATTACATTTACTTGGAGCTTCTAAGCAGAGAGAGGAAGTCCATTATTAGTCAACACCTCAAGAGAGACTTTGGAAATTAAGCTGGGATGGGACAAGGGGTGGATAACACTGGGTTTATTCATGGAAACAAGTTGATAGAAGAACACGCAATAGCTATTGTGTCAGGATGTTCCCTAGGCTGAGGCAAGCAGGTCTCAGTGGAGAATATGCTAATACACTCTCACACCTACTGACTTGGAAGGGTTCAATGGCCATGGCTGATGAGCAGGACTAACTTTGTCCATGCTTTAAGCAGGAGGTTTGTGATTCCCAGCTAGAGACCTACTCATGCTACTGCTTCTTAAATCAGTGCACTAAAGATAGTGTGTAGCCACAGCAGTGTGAGTGGTGGGACAGGCTAGCCACCCCATGTATGTGCCTAGGGTCTACCACCAGCACGTCTCCTGAGCTAGGAACCACACCCCCAGCTTGAAGTATAGACATACCTTGAGCAAGGAGACTATTTTGGCACTGAGGGTTGGGACTCTGAAGACTTGCACAGCTGATGGGACAGACTCAGAGCTCTAGCAATGTGAGCGTTAGACATGTGACTCTTTTCTGTAAATTCAAGGGTTGGGGGTCGACATTTCCTGGGCAAGGCTAGGGAGTCTCAGACCTCACTGGGTTTGGTCTATTGTGTTACTTTTCTGTTAAGGTGAAACTTGCTGCTTTTTCCTAATAAACCTCATGGGCCAGACCCTCAGCTCATGGAAACTGGTGTTAGTTCCACTGGTGTGACTGGAATGGAGATCAGTGGACCAGTGATGATTCACACAGAGCATTTGGCTCTGTTTATTTAAGATCCTTGTGGTGTTAGGGAATATTCTTGTAGAGGTGTCTTGGAAGAGGTAAATCAATGGCTGGTAATAAAAGGGAAACTGGAGTCTAACCATATGTAGGGTTCACGGTCAAAGGCATGTGGGAGGAAATCTGTCCTACAAGGCAGAGGTTCTCAATCTTTTTCTTTCTGAGGCCCCCACAACAGGCTATAAAAGCTCCATGGCCCATCTGTGCCACAACAACTGGTTTTCTGCATATAAAAGCCAGAGTCGGCATTGGGGGTAGCAAGCAGGGCAATTGCCTGGGGCCAGGGGCCCCCCACAAAGCTACACTGCTCAGGCTTCGGCTTCAGCCCTGGGTGGCAAGGTTCAGGGCCCTGGGCTTCAGCCTCATGTGGTTGGGCTTTGGCTTTCTACCCTGGGCACCAGGAAGTCTAATGCTGGCCCTGCTTGGCGGCTTCCCTGAAACCTGCTCGTGTCCCCACAGGGGGCCCTGGACCCCTGGTTGAGAACCACTGCTCTAAGGTGCAGTCAGTGCCAGAGCAGAGGACATAGGAAAAGCCTAATCACCTTGATCAAATAGTTTGAGGGTCCCAAGGTGACATTCACATCCCGAACAAGGACGATGTCTCTCTAATAGGTTGCTTGCTGTGAACAGTTCACCCAGCTCTAGTTACACTGGTGTCCATTTCATGGAAGTCAGTGGAGTTGCTCCAAATTTGCACCAATGAAACTAGATTAGAATCTGCCCCAGTGTCCCAGGGACAAATTCAGATGTGATGTAAACAGTGATATAAATTCCACGTTGGGTGTAAACTGCAGAGTAGTGTAATTTTCAGCGCGTTGTCATTCCGTGAGTGTCACTTCCATGGTAAAGGGGGAGGAGTCTAGCAGGAAAAGCCACTAAGAGAAGGATGTGAACTAAAACTTACATCACAGCATCCCCAGCATTCCTGAGGCTACAGCCAGCCCTGCTACAAGCAGTTGCAACTCCCATTGATTTCAATGCAGTGGGAGTTTGCCCAAGGAAAAATAGTCAAGCCTCAGGATTTGGCCCAGTATCTGTATAGTGCTATACATATGCCTGGCGCTTTACAACAGAGAAGGCGGTGGCAAGGGAAGACCAAAACCACTGCCCTGAAGAGCTTAAAAAATGCAGCACGGCACAAACCCACTGGGGGCATGTTCTGATCTCCGTGACACCTGTAAATCTGGAGCAATGCTATGCCAGTGAGTGGCTTAACACTCGCAGGAGTGAGACCAGAAGCTGTCCCAGAAATGCTAATGATCATTATAGATCAAACACTTCACTGGTTATATTTGAATCTGTATTGTTGAAAGACCGGGGTGTTGGCTAGTGCCCCGAAAGTTTCTCCTGGCCACGTGGGAGGTTGCCACATCATAGTTGCCTAGAGCCTGTGTGACAGGTTGGATCACAGAAACCCCCTTGGGGCTACCAACTGATGTGCCAAGACTACTTCTGCCCCTGCTTTCCCTGCCATCTTGGGACTCTAGCACCCTGTCTTGTTGAGCCAGACACACCAGTCTGCTTCAACACAGACCTAGGGTCTGAACTACATGCCCCAAAGCTGCAGCCTTAGCTGAAAGCAACTTAAGAAGTGTTCCTGTCTTTAACACTCAGATGCCCAACTCCCAGTGGGGTTGAACCCCTAAATAAATCTGTTTTACCTTGTATAAAGCTTATAAATTGTCTGCCCTCTACAACACGGTCACAGTCTGATTCTAAAAAATTGAGATCAGGAACTTGGTGCAAATTCCACACTTAGGTGAGAGTTTCTTGCTTCATTTATTTTTGTTCACATCAGATCTTCAGAGAGAGATACAGACAAAAATCCTTCATCAACAGGAAAATGAAGAAGGCTTGTGGCAATAATACAGGTTTTCCTGTCAAGCTCCTCTGCACTGGCTCCAACCTGCGGTGGCATTTCAAGCCAGGGGAGTCAAATATTATAGGGCCAGGCTCCAGGGGGCTGGACTGTTAAGCCTGGACTGAAATAGACTCTCACATAAAAGAAACCCCAGCTACAGGTCGAGCAACACAATCTTTATTACTGTTGTGTTCTACAGAAAGATCCTCTGCTGGGAGCTAGTAAAGGCCTGGATTGGGGAGGGGACGTGTTTATGGCAGGATTCAAGGATAAGTGGATTCAATGCATCTCCTCAGCAGTCTCCACCTGCTGAGCTCCTATGAAGTTTAGGTCGCAATACAGAGTGTAGCAATAATACTGAGTCCTTAGGTAGCTCTCTTAATCTGGAGACCTCCCAGCACTTCCCAAAGGCGGATGGGTATAATGATCCTCGTTTTCAAACAGCCCTTCCCTGGTGGAACCTCCTGCAGCACAAGTGCCTCTGCCCTACACTGGGGAGACTGCCCTCTGGGGCATAGACCCCCACTGACACAGGAAAGTACGTATGGCACCTTCCTCCACTACTGGGGCGAATCGAGTTCACCAGCTATTGCCTATGACTAAGGACAGGGCCCATGATTAGGCAAATCAAACTCAGAATTGGCTCATCTGCATGAAAAATGGAGCACACCAAAATGAGACCCTTATATTCAGTGATGGGACTAGTCAGTGTATTGTAGAGCTGCTTGTCCTGACCTTTGCTTTGCTTTCTGATCTGCCTAAACTTGTCTAAACTGTTCCTGTGCTCAGCCCTGATACCAATCTCCTCCATCATCCCCTTCTTTCTCTGCCGCTGTAATAAACTGAACTCGGGTGGTCAGGTCCAGTCCTATGTTGGAATAGACAGCAAACATGGCACAGAGGTAAGGCATGCAAACTGAGAACTTATTGTGCCACAGTAGTGGCCAGAGGTCTGAGCCCCATTGCGGTAGGTGGTCCCTGCCCCAGAGAGCTTACAATCTCAGCAGTACGCTGCCAGCATTGTGTTCTGCCATTGATGGTGGGAGTTGCCAGTGGGACTAAATACAAATTCTATCCATTGGGACAAATCCTCCTCTGGTGCAATCCCATTGATTTCAACAGAGTCTGATTGATATAAGTGAGGGAGTTTTTGGACCACTGAACACTCTTCCCTTCCAAGATGTGAAGGTGGGAGTTGCACATGTCGTGGGCTTAACTCAGGTCCAACCCATTTTTGTTCCAGTAGGTCAGGTACATGGAAGCAAAACCTACTGACTCAGCTGGCTCCTTAAATTAACTCGCTGGGTCAGTGGGATTTGGAAGAGTGTGGGGTGTGTAATATCCAAGCAAGGGCACAAGCTATGGGGCAAGGTCATTTTGACTTTCAACACCCACGAGTCTCTGCCACACCTCCTTAGAAAAACAGATTTAAGGATTGTCAGCCAGACACCACCTGGTTTTGTGCTGTGACACCCAGCACCAATGGGAGGTTTGCCACCACCTTCAATAGCCCCTTAATAGCCTATGCTGGCCTCATGAATGCAAACACATTCCAGGTGTCACTTGATCCAATGGGCACATTCATCATCCTTCCAAATCCACCCCTTGCCCCTTCAACCTACTCATCCCCATGCAACCCATCCTTTGGAAGACCCAGCTTTCCACCCCCAGGAAATAGACAGGACTAGAACATGCCCTGTCAGCAGCCTGGGTTGGGTTCCATCGTATCCAAGGGGAGTAAGTTCCAGAGTCAAGGACCCTTCACAGCAACCCCCTGCCTCCAGTCAAATGTGTCTAGGGTTTCTAGGGGGGGCTTTTTGCTCCTTGCTTTGGAGTGGAAGAATGTGAAACTGCTTTTTAGAAGGGCAAATTCTTCCCTCAGATTCCTGGCTCCTATCTGATTGCAACTGCAGGGGTTACGGAGGAGTAGAAAGTCTGTTTGTACAAACAAACCCGTCTGGACTTTATAAATCAGAACCAGCACCTTGATACAAACTGGAAGCCAGTGCAGTGTCTGGAGTCCACGTGTAATATGCTTCCTATGCAAGACATTGCACAATGGGGAGTGGTCTCCAGGAATATCCCTGCACAGCAGGGGGCAGTCATCCAATCTGTCATGTCTAGTTTACTGCATGCTATTCCATCTGCTGCCTATCTCTTGTCTTATATATTTTTGTGCTGCTGCTTTTGGGGAGCTCTTTGTTGATGCTATGAGTGCTCCCCAGTGATGCTCTCCTGCTGCAGCTTCTGGGGAATCAGTGAAATATTCCTTGCATGTTACTATCTCAAGTGCATAGAAATCACTAGCATTCTATTATGGCGAATCTTCCCAGTTCTATCGAACTGTCTCACTTTAGCCGGAGAGAGCATGCCTGGCTCTGTAGAATAAGCATCCCCACCCTGAGAGCTTGGCTTTGGGGACAGATTTATCCTCTGCTGCCCTTACCTAACAGAATGATCTCAGTGAAAACCAGATACTGTTGATCCTTTTCCTTTAACACATGGCATGAGTCAAGAATGCCCTGTATCCCTTTACTGTTTGCCCCTAAAACCAGAACCCTGAAAGTTTTGCTTTAAACCTCCCAGTGCCTTCAAATCTCCCAAAGCTTTTAGAAATAATGGTAGACTAGTGTAATAAACTGTCATAGTGCCTGTGACTGTGTCTCCCTCTAGTGGCTGGTTTTATGGGCCATAATAGTCTACTGCTTTCTCACAGCCAAAGGAGTTTTTTAGTTCCAGGCATGTGACTTTGGTGATCAAGGTCCCAGATTTGATTCCTGATGACGATGAGTATGTGCGTCTCTGTGTCCACGCTGTCTTAAATGCCAGCTGTGCATCGGTGTACAACCTAGGGCATTGGTTTCCAAACTCTGGTCTGGACAGCTGGCTGGGCACATGGTACTGGCCTGGCCTTGAGTCCAGCTGCTGTATTGCGTTAGAAGAAGCTCATTAAATGCTTTTCTAGTGATACTTTTCCATTAATAACTGTAGTTGCCACAAGGATGTTAGGGGATCTCAGATGGGAGGGAAGGTGGTCCATGTGATTGTAAATGAGATGAGAAGTAGCCTGTGAAAAGATCTGTCTAGGAAGATGTGTTCTACATGATGAATGAGTTTTGAGAATCACTGTACAATGCCAAACAAAGTGGACCCAACTCTTTTGAGATGTCAAATTTCAATATACATATTGATCAATATTTTTGAGGGCCCAGGAGATAAAACACTAGATGCTGACCCTGGAGAATTGTTGCCTCGTAGTATCCCAATAGAAAAATCCTCTCAGTACATGAGTGGAAAAAATGCTTTCAGTGATAGTCAGCTCACTGCCAATACACCAAGCAAGAAGGATGGCCAACGTGGTAGAGCATGGGCCATTGATCTTGTAGACCCAAATTCTACTGATAATTAAGGATAAGATTTATTTCACCACCCTGAAAATATTTCTTTACGTGTGCACCATCATGCTATGCATCATGAATTGTTACATCATAGCTATCATACTCCTATGCAAATAGCCACCTCTCATACTGAAGAATCACCCAGGCAGTGTGTATCAGATGAAATGTATGATGAGTTGCCTTGCTTTCTTCTCAAGAACTTTTGGAGGTCAGTGGGGAACGCGCTGAGTAAGGTAACTGATGCTCCTATTAACTTATCCGTCTACTTCTTTCGACTGCATGATATAAATGATCTAGCACAAGCAAAGGACTCCAGTTGTTGTTATACAGTTTTATTATCAGAAGAAAGAGACATTTTAAGTCTAGATAGGCCTGAACCATAAGCCCCAGGACATGAATAACCCTCAAACCCTGTGGTGGTTCAGCTCTGGATCCCAAGTTTGTGGTTGGCAAAGATGGGCTGAATTCAAACCCTGGATCTGAACAGGGAGTTCAGAGAGAGGCTGGATAGAGTCATGGGAGTGCTTGAGACTGAGTTGAGGAGTCTGATCAAGACTGTAGAGAGAGATGAGGACATTAGCACAAGAAATGGAGAAGCAGTCGGATCAGGAAGGTTGTCAATGTGGAAAATGAAGTTTCACAGATGAGGATGGGGGACTGAGGGGAGATGAAGAAAGTGAATCAATCAGGCAGCAAAGATGGCAGAAAAACAGAGGAAGAAGAATTAGGTGGAGAGGTAGATAATGTATGCTAAGGGGCAGGGGGAGAGCCACATGGTGGGATGTCCAATGAAGGAGGGGGGAGGAAGAAGATAAGGGTTGAGATAATAGGGTGTGTATGTGTGTGAGAGAGAGAGGAGAGACCCAGTGGCATTGGCCAGGGTAGTTTATGATGAAGAGCCACCAAACGAAAGGGCAGTGACGGATGCTGAGTCAGATGGAGAGTACCAGGGTCAAGTGCGAGGAAGGAGAATAGCAGAAGATAGAGAGGTCATGGATCCGTGGGAGGCTTTCGGGGATGGAGCAGGGAATCTGGAGGGAGAACGGATGTGACAGGGTAATACAAAGTCAGCAGGATCAGATTGTGATGGGCAGGGGGAAGGTGTGTGGGAGGAGAAGACAATGGGAATGAAGGGTGGAGCAGGGTTAAGAGAGGTCTCCCCAAGGCTGCAAAGGTGGTAAGGAATGAGGTGGAGACAATATGAAGGGATGAGGTGAGAGAAGGAAGGAAGGACCGCACGTAAGAGCAAAAGCATCCTGCTGTCCTGACATTTATAAAAATCCAGTTAAAAACACCATGGGTAATAGAGATACCAGACTTGATATGAGTACAGCTTCCCAAGCCGTTCCATTCAGCAGGGATTATAAACACTTTTCCAAAGAGCATGCTGAACAGGTTGATCTACCTAGAGAAGATCTTTCAACAAAGAATTGCCAAATGTGTTCAGTGCCATGTTAACTGTACAGCTATCACTCCTTGTGCTGTGATTCCTATCAGACATCAGTAAGTGGGGCTGGGTCCAGGCACTGCTTGAAAGGAGCACCTTGAAGGTGTGTCAGGAAGCAGTGCTGATAATTACCAGTAGGTGGCACTCTTTTCTTTGCATTGTTACATAGCCCTGATTATAGGCAGGCCTGTGCTACCTGGCAGATGAACTAATAAAACCAGTCCTCTTGACCGCTTGTGCTCATTAGCAATCTCATGGCACCCTTGATGAGAGCTTGGCTGTTAAGCCCAGTATCTGAGCCAAATTTCCCCTTGCAGCTTCATTGGATAGGAGAGGAATATTTTTCTCCACTTCCTGTCCTAAACTGTTGTATGGCATTGCTGTTGAGATGTTAAACAGGTGCCATGTACCTCCCCAGATGAGGCTGCCTTTCACAAGTGGCAAAAGTAACCCCTATCTGTCCTTCCCTACAGGAGTTGTAAAGCACTCTGAGATCCTTGGGTGAAAGTTGCTTCAGAAGTGCCGAGCCTGATTGTTTTATTCTAAAGCAGGTCTAAGGGCAAGGATCAAGAAGCACAGAGGTTAAGAGATACACAAATCTTTGCTTAAACAACCCTTGCCTATAGGTGGATTCCCACTGTGCTTAGTGGTACTGGCCCATTTGGATTGTGTCATTATCCTTGCGAACAGAGTGGCAGACAACTTCAAGGAAATGCACAAGGCTATATCCTACTCTCAGTATGATCCAGAGAGCAAGGTGGGATGTGGCAGCTGAAGAGACTTACCATGTTCTTTGCTGCAGATAGCAAATGATGGGCCAGAGATGAGCAGTCAGGTCCTCATCCAGCTTCCAGACTGGCACGTGGATTGTGCAGGCTCATGTTGCTGCTCCTACAGCTGCTCATCAGCACTCCTGCTATGCAGTCCTCTCTCATCAGATCATTATGGACAGCAGGCAGTTATTACCTTGTCCTGTAAATGGGCAAACAACTGGGTTTAATCCCTCCCTCCCTGGGGTAGTGGTAATTAACCTGGCATTAAATTAATTACCCAAACACGTGTAGGGCCTAAAATAAACAAAAATGCCCAGTTGTTTAAGTTCATTTTAACAGCATCAGTAATGCTGGGCAAAGGTGTGATCCAGGGTGATCATCCCTCTGATCGGTGAGGGCTGAGCGACTGCATTAGCAGCTGGGAAACTGATTTTGGGACTGGAGCCAGCAGGGTGATGCAACAGAGTTTGCACGGCCACTCCCCAATTGGTAAGTGGCAGGATTGCCCAATAGGAGGCTTAAGAAAAGTCAGAGGATCAACTGACATAATCTACCCAGGAGCATTTCCAGCTTGATCTATCCCTACACTCTGTTCCCATGGTATGTTCCCCTGCCTTGCACAAGAGCATTCTGGGTAGCATTGTGTCCGAGCAACAGACAGGAAAATGTCTTGAGGTAATGGGTAGCCGTTGCACTGCTCATACAGTTAGCTGGGCAGCTCCACACCAGATTCAGTTGCATCACAGCCCTTGGTCTAGTCAGTAACCTACCTCCAGAGATCTCAATTTCACGGTCCCCTGAGGACTCAGCCCACTTTGGCCTGGAGCAGTCTGCTTTCACAAAAGTGATGCCTTTTGACCAGATTCTTATCTCAGTTACACCAGTGCCAATCTGGAGTGACTTCATTGGAATTACCCTGCGTATAACTCAAATCAGATCTAGCCTCACGTCTTAGGCAGCTAAGTATCCATTTTATAGCTACAGCAGTGTAAGTTTCCAAGGCATGGTCAGGACAAAGTACCAGTATAACTATTTTGATTAGGAGAGTGATATTTTTATTAGTTATTCAGGTACGACCCCTCATGTGGACACAGTTGCATTGGTGTTGTAGAGGTAAAAATCCATTTTATGTGGGTATAAATTATTCCTCTTCGTTTATGGGACTAAGGCCTGGCCTACACCTAAAATGTAGGTCAAGCTAGTTACTTTGCTCAGGACTGATAACATTTTTTTCCATCAATCTAGCTACCACCTCTTGAAGAGATGGATTTACTGCAGTGACAGAAAGCCCCCTTTCATTACTGTTGTAAATGTCTATACTACCGTGACGTAGCTGCAGTGTTGCAGCTGTGCTGCTGTTGTGCTTGTAGTGTAGATGTAACCTTCGCTCTGGTGGTATAACTGTGTCCACATTAGCGTGGTTGCACGGGTATAACTATTCTGGTATATTTAAAGCACTGCAACCTTTGTGTATAGACAAGCCCTAAGGATAAAGACTTGGTAGGGTTTCTATCGCCAGCCTGGGTTTGAATCAAGCATGGTATGTGCTCTTATGTCACTTCTCACCTATATCTTTAGTCCAGCGGGACCATCCAGCGCCCAGCTGGGTGTGCACAAGAGATGAAGTTCCTCTATCTGGCCACAGGGGGCCACTGTGATGCCTGGCCTCAGGCCAAATGACCTCTTAGTATCGGCCTCTCTCTCTCTCTGTGCGCCCCCTGCTGGTGTCATGGCAACCTGGAGGCCCAGCACAGGAGGCGGCAGCCCTGGTAGGGGTGGGCCGGAGAGGGAGGGGAGAGGTTTGGATGGGGGCTGGGAAGGGACAGTTTAGGGGAGATGTGGGGATTGGGGAAGTATTGGGGGGAGGCTGCCCCAGGCCCTCCAGCCTCCCCTGCTCCCCCAGTCACCTAGCAGCCCCCCAGGAGGCCCCCTGCCCTCCAACCCCCCAGCAGCCCCCACGCCACCGGTCCTCCAGCCCCCCAGCCCCCCCCCTCAGGCTGTGCCAGGCTCCCCACCCAGCTCTCCCTGCCCCAGAGCCCACTCAGGCCGTGCCAGGCTCCTGCCGCCCCACCCCCCCGCCTCCTCCAGCCCCCCTCGCCTTGGCTCCGTTCCTGTGTGACAGCCCCCGCCTCCCCCTCCTGGGCTCGCGCTGTCCCTGAGACTGCAGGGAAGAGGCTCGGGCCTGTCCCGCACCCGGGCCCACTGCTCGGGGACTCGGGGACGGTTTCTCGCTGCACAGAACTCTGCGCTGATTGGGTGGCGTTTTACACCTGCTGTCTGCTGGCGTGACTGACGGGCCAAGGTGCAGGGCGATGGGGAACTGGGCCGCTGCTTTAGTAGAAAATTAACGTTTTCCACATTGCCAGCTGAGTGCACCCTTCAGAGGACGGATAGGGCCAGATCTTCAGCTGCTGTGTGTTGGCCTAGTCCCAGTGACAACAGCGCACGCACACAGAGACATAGGTCTGCAGCCAATGCAGTGTGCTTGGGACCTGGCCTCCCTTCAGATGGTGCCGGGTCGCTGTCTGTAGCACCTAGTTATAAAAATAAATCAAAATAGCCTCTTCCAGTTTAAGAAATGTAGGGCCATAATTACCAGTGACATAAATGGTGCTGGCTGTTGCAAGCTGGTGTAACTTACTCATTGTAAACAGTGATGCAAATTGGTGAGAAAATGGGTTTAACTACGTGAAGTGGTGAAGTGGAGATCCATTACAATTTCAGTATTTCTTCAGTCTTTTTGAGACCAGAGACAGGCTTGCTGCCTTCCTAAACTGTCAGGTTGATCTCAGGGACCAATGTCTGTCTATGGACCAGTCATTGAGAAACTGCATTAGATAACAGGAGTGGGGGAAGGTGGGAGGGGCGGCATAGGAAATGTACACCAGGAAAGAAACTAACCGAAGGGTGTAATATAATCAAGGCTCTTTCTCCAGTCACATTCATCCCTGACGTAATGGGTGCAACTCCACTGAAATCTGTGGGACAAATTTGCTGTTGGTTTAGCTCCTTGGACGTCAATGGAGCTACATCAAGGATGGATTTGGCCCATGAAGCCTGCTTTACTGAACATTCTGCTGTTAGTTGTTTTATCTGCTATTCACCTTCTTCTATCCCCTTTGGAAGGGGTGGTGCAGCAGGAGTATTCTTCCCTTATGTGACTACTTATGTCAGTGCTGTATTGGACTGAGAGATTCCCATGTTTATACATGAGCTTGATTTGAGCTTTAAGGACGGACTGGTGACAACCTGGTTTGGAAACAAACTAGATCTCAGTAGACATGGGAACAGAGTGAAAAGGGAGGAAGCAGCAACGGCAGGGAGATTTTGAATTCTCACTGGGAAGACGTGTAGGGCCAGATACTGATCTCAGTTATACCCATCTCCTTTGGAGCTGGTAAGGCTGCATGGGTGTCAAGGAGGGCAGGATTTGATCTGTAGTGACTATTTACTGTGGAATTCACTTGCCATTCCCTTACCTTTGATGAAGTTAATTGGAAATGTGGATGGATTGTTTAATCAGCAGAGAGTGAGGTGGTGCTGTATTTAGGGCAGCTTTTTCTGAACGGCAGCAGAGGAAGCTGGTTACTAAGGATGGATGGAAAAGCCAAGTAGCAGGATTTGTGTAAGGAGGACCCTCCTATTGGAAGGACTGTGCTGTGCATCTGGGGATTATATTTGACCCCTGCAAGCTGCCATGTATTTTAAGGATTTGTGAGCCTTTGCTGTTTTCCTTTCAAAACTGTAGCTTGTTGTTCTTCAGATGGGTACACATCCTACTTGTAGTTGTGCCTGCACAACTTTTTTGAAGTCAGTGGGGTTGCACTGATGTAAAGGGGGTCAGAAGTTGGCCCATGCTGTTCAGCTACTTGTTATGTGCTGACTGTATTAAGGCAATAGGTGGCACAGGTGATTCAGATTGGAACTGTTGGGTTAAACATTTTCAGTATAGAAATAAAAATCTTGCCACATTGTGCTTTACAGTGAAATTGATTATAAACAAAAATGAAACTGGCTGGGCTTGTTTTACTGTCCAAGCTGAATGTAATGCCGAAGGGGTGAAGTTTCTCTTTGTAAAAGATGAGTAAACCCTAATCTTAAGTAGGACTCGTGTAGTGCATAGGCCTTGTGCTGACCCTCAGCATAGAAGTGAGTTTTATCCAAAGTAAACAAATAGCATACATAGTGAAAAGTACATTAGATTTAAGAATACTTCTTTTAGTTGTAATGATATGAGGTGTAATAAGTAACATTGTAAGGAAATGTATGGAAATATTATTTTCAAACTGAGAGAGAGCCTTTGAGTAGGATAGGCTCAAGTTGTCATTTATGTTACAGTAGTGTCCAGAATTTTCGACTGAGCCTGGGGCCCCTTCGTGCCAGATGTTGTATAGACACAATAATAAGACAGTCACTGCCCTGGAGAGCTTATAATTTAAAAAGACAAGACAGACAGATAAGGTGGGTGAGATGATATCTTTTGTTGGACCTACTTCTGTTGGTGTAAAGTACAAGTTTTCAGACTACACAGAGCTCTTCTTTGGGCCCGGGGGAGGAAATCAGAGCTAAATACGAGTTGGTCCAGGCACTGTGATTTCCTTCCCCAGACCCACGGAAGAGCTCTGTGTAGTCTAAAAGTGTGTACTTTACACCAACAGAAGTTGGTCCAGTAAAAGATATTACTCACCTCTCTTGTCTTTCTCATATCCTGGGCCCAGCACCGCTACAACACTGCAAAAGACAGACAAAGGAAGTATTATTATCTCGCTGTCGCAGATGGGGAGCTGAGGCACAGGGAAATCACATGACTTGCACAGGTCACACTGGAAGTTTATGACAGAGCGCCTGAGTCCCAATCAAGTGCCTTAACCACAAGACTATCTTTGCTCTTTGTTTTTTTGTACATCTTAATCATTCGCATTGAAATAGTCAGCATTCAAGGCCTGCATATGCTGTGCATGTGTTTAAAATGTACTTTGGGCAGTGACAAAAATCACACCGACTTCAACGGGTGCAGAATGGGGCCATTAAAAGCCATAAAACAGCTTCAAGAGTAAATCAATGTGGCGCCCCGTCCCAACATGACTATTGAGCTTAAAACAACAGTCAGAGTCTGGGGGAGTGAATTAGGAAGATGAATGCTGAATTATGATGAAGCAGAATTCGTTGATACAAGCAGATAGGAGAACTGGAACATTCTTCAAGCTTGCCTGTCTGGATCCCATTGCACTTCACCCACACAGGCACCAAGCATTACAACATCAGCTCAGCTCTTCTTGGCTGATTAGAATCAAGGTAACACAATCTTTTTGTTTCTGAAGATTTGGAGCCAAATTCTGTTCCCAGTTACATTGGTGCAACTTCATTGAAGTCAATGGACTTTCACTGGTGAGGCTATTATCATTATTTATGTATTTATTTTATGGAAAACAGATGGCAAAAGATTCTGGAAGTGAACTGCTAGCTAGGTAAGTGGTATGGGGTGAAGGGTTTTGGTTTTGTGGAACATTGGTCCACCTTCTATGAGTGGAGGGAGCCATAGGCACTGGAGCACCCACGGGGAAAAATTAGCGGGTGCTCGGCACCCACCAGCAGCCAAGCTCCCCTCACCCCTGCCTCACCACCTCCCCCACTCTCAAGCACGCCGTGTCCCTGCTCCTCCCTCTCCCTCCCAGCAACTCCCCCCACACCAGCACCTAACAGCTGTTTGGTGGTGCTTAGGACTTTCCCAGAGGGAGGGGGAGGAGCGGGTATACGGCAGGCTCAGGGGAGGAGGCGGAGAAGGGGTGGGGACTTGGGGGAAGGGAGTGGAAGGGGGGGCGGGAAGGGGGCAGGGACTTTGGGGAAGGGGTAGAATAGGGGCGGGTGAGGGTGGTGCAGGGATGGGATGAGACGGGGCCAGGGAGTTCGAGTACCCGTCAGGCAGAGGGGAAGTCAGCACCTACGGAGGGGGCTGTATAGTTTGAATGGCTTCCACGTTAGTAGAAGAGAGGCCAGTCTTCATGGGGACAGGGTGGCTAGAATAGACAGGAGGTTGTTAAACTAATAACAAAAGGGGAGGGCAAAGAAAGGGAAGATCTGAGCATTCAACACAAAATGGAGATGTTGAGAACAAAATTAATCAAGGAACCAACAGACATAAAGAGAAGAAATGTGTGGGGGAGAGGGGGCTCATGGGAGACTTCAATTTGAATGAGGTATGCTGGAGGTCTCATGCTGCCAGTACTGAGACATCCTTGGAATTTCTAAATATTATAGATGACAGCTGCCTGACTCTCAGTGAGGCATCCAGCCCAGGGGAATTCTGTATTAGACGTTCAGTATTAGACTTGACAGATAAAGAGGAACTGATCACAGACCTAACAATTAATGGTAACCTAGGTACAAGTAATCAGGACTTGATCACATTTATGATGTGCAAACAAAATAGAGTCCAGACCAGTGATTTATATACTTGATGATTTAAAAGGGCCAGTTTCTCAAAGCTGGAAACAATTATGAGCCAAATCAGCTGAGAGGAAGAATTTAATTATGCAAATGTGAATGATAATTGGGAATGATTTAAAAACACTTTATTAGATGCCCCCAAAAGCCACAAACCCACAATTGAGGAAGAAAGCTGCATTGATGTTAAAAAAAAAAAAAAAAAAAAAAAAAAAAGTCCTGGTTTAGAGGAGAAGTGAAGGCAGCTGTAAAAACTAAATATATACGTATAACAAATGGAAGAAAGAGAAAGTTGATGATAATGAATATAAATCAGAAGCTAGAAATAATAAAAAAGCAAAGGGACAGAAGGAGAAATCTATGGCCAGCAGAATTAAGGACAGTAAGGAGGAGGTTTTAAAGTATATTAGGAACAAAAAGAATCCTAATAATTTTATTGGTCCATTACTAGGTGAAAATGGTAAAATTATCAGTAATATGGCAGGAGCGTTCAATAAATATTTTTGTTCTGTATTTGGGGGAAAACAGATGATGTAATCCTATCAAAATACTCTTTCTATTCCATTAGAATGTCAGGAGGATGTTAAACAGCAGCTACTAAATTTTTAAAATCAATAGGTCTGGAGAACTTGCATCCAAGAGTTTTAAAACATCTGACTGAGGAGCATGCCGGACCATTTTCAATAAGTCTTGGAACACTGGGAAAGTTCCAGAAGACTGGAAGGAAACTAATGTTGTGCCAATATTTAAAAAGGGTAAATGCGATGACCTGGGTAATTATAGGCCTGTCAGTCTGATATCCATTCTGGGCAAGATAATGGCTGATAATGGGAGTCAAATAATAAAGAATTAATGCCAATCAATATGGGTTTATATAAAATAGCTCCTGTCAAACTAACTTGATATCTTTTTTTCAATGAGATTACAAATTTGGTTGCTAAAGGTACTTGTATTGATGTAATATACTTAGACTTTTGTAAGGCATTTGACGTGGTACTGCATGACATTTTGATTAAAGAAATAAAAAGATTTAAAATTAACATGGCGCACATTAAATGGATTAAAAGCTGGCTAGCTGGTAGGTCTCAATATATAGTTGTAAATGCAGAATCATTATCCAAAGGGTGTGTTTCTAGTGGGGTCTGAAGGGATCAGTTCTTGGCTCCATGTTGTTTGATATTTTTTAATGACCTGGAAGGGGAAGTGGTAAATAATGAAGAGGACAGTTCATTGATTCAGGGTGATCTGGATCGGTTGATATGCTGGGCACAAGTAAACAATATGCATTTTAATATTGCAAATGTATACATCTAAGAACAAAGAATATAGGCCATACTTAAACAATGGGGGACTCTATCCTGAGAAATAGTGACTCTGAAAAAGATGTGGGGGTTGTGGTGGATAAGCTCCCAGGGCAACACTGCAAAAGGGCTAATGCAATCCTTGGAAGTATAAACAATGGCATCTTATGTAAAAGTGGAGTAGTTATTTCACCTCTGTATTTGGCACTGGTGCAACCGCTGCTGGAATACTGGGTCCTATTGTGGTGTCCACAATTCTAGAAGGATGTTGACAAATTGGAGAGGTTTCAGAAAAACCACAAGAATGATTAAAGGATTAGAAAAGATGCCTTATAGTGATAGACTCAAGGAGCTCAATCTATTTAGTTTATCAAAGAAGGTTAAGGAGTGACTTGATTACAGTCTCTAAGTACCTACGTGTGGAACAAATATTTATAATGGGCTCTTCGGTCTAGCAGAGAGAGGTCCAATGGCTGAAAGTTGAAGATAGACTGGAAATAAGGTGTACATTTTTGACATAGTGTATAATTAAGCATTGTGATAAATTACCAAGGATCAGGATGGATTCTCTATCATTGGCAATTTTAAAATGACGATTGGATGTTTTTCTAAATGCTCTGCTCTAGGAATTATTCTGGGGAAGTTCTGTGGCCTATGTTATACAGGAGGACAGACTAGATGATCATAGTGGTCCCTTCTGATCTTGGAATCTCTGAATTTATTTATACATTTTATGTATTTCTATTAGAGGAGTGGCCAGAAGGCCCAGTCATGGTCCAAGGAAAGAGTTTATATTAAAGGGAAAGGATTGTCTTATGATTAAAGGCACTGGACTGTGACCGTCACCCAGGAAATTTGGGTTAATTCCTCCATTTCTACCACAGATTTCCTGTTTGACTTTGAACAGCCACTTAGGCCTAGATCCTCAAAGATATTTGAGCATCTAACTTCCCTAGCATCTAGCCCAGTAGGACCCATATATTGATTGGGGCCTCTCAGCACTCCTATAATGAAAATAATAAACGGTCAGTTAGCAAGTAACTAGGACATTGTCCAGATTATACAGCCCTTGCAATATCTGGTCTACGAAGTGCTGAAAAAAAACACTGGTGCACCTAGATATACAATAAGGTAACCTGTTATATTGGAATAACTCTTTTGCTAACTATTTCCCCAAGCTTATTCCTCCCCCCCTCCCCCCCCCCCGTTCCTCACATCTCCTTGTCAATTGCTGGAAATGGGCCATTTTCATTACCACTACAAACTGTTCTTTTTCTCTCCTGCTGATAATAGCTCGCCTTAACTGCTCACTCTCCTTATAGTGTGTATGGTAACACCCATTGTTTCATGTTCTCTGTGTATATATTTATCTTCCTACTGTAGTTTCCACTACATGCATCCAATTAAGTGCTCTGTAGCCCACGAGAGCTTATGCTCAAATAAATTTGTTAATCTCTAAGGTGCCACAAGTACTCCTGGTCTTTTTGTGGATACAGACTAACACGGCTGCTACTCTGAAACCTTTTACTGTGTTAATGATAAAGTACCAGCTTAGTTTCACTATCCAGTACCACCTGCTGGTAAACATGAATCTCATCTTAATCTTGGCGAATTTCTTTCCTATATGCTATATGCCAGCAGTTCTCAGACTTTTGTACTGGTGACCCTTTTCACAGACCAAGTCTCTGAGTGCAACCCCCCCTTCTACATTAAAAACACTTTTTTTATATATTTAACACCATTATAAATGCTGGAGGGAAAGCGCGGTTTGGCGTGGAGACTGGCAGCTTGCGACCCCCTATGTAATAATCTCATGACCCCCTGAGGGGTTCTGACCCCCAGTTTGAGAACCCTTGCTATACGCAGTGTTGTAGCTGTGTTGGTCCCAGGATATTCGAGAAACAAGGTGGTTGAGGTAATATCTTTTATTGGACAGACTTCTGTTGGTGAGAGAGACACGCTTTTGCACTTGCACAGAGCTCTTTCTCAAACTCAAAAGCATGTCTCTCTTACCAACAGAAGTTGGTCCAATAAAAGATATTACCTCACCCACCTTATCTCCTGCTAACATCTAAAAACAAGTCCTGAGCTACAGGAATAGGGTGAAAATCTACATATTGGTAGTGATCCACTGCCATTTGATAACAGCTGCATGTTTACACTCAGCCCTCTGCTTTGGAAACACATTGATTAGGTGTGATCCACTCATTAAGATGAACGGGGATTAACAATTATTGTTTGAGCTTTTTGAGTTGTTGATTCACAGAATCCCACAGCGTGTCAGGCACTGGTCTAACTTTAAAAAGCTTTAGAATGGTTTCTTCAGTCTAAATCTACAGTTTAGTCTCAGTCCCTCTTGTAATATGCCCGTCTTGATTTGAACTTGGAGCTGTGTTTAATACATAATTCTGACACCGGATCATCTGACCCAGTTAACTCTTGAGCAGTCCGACTTTAGCACCTGTCCAATGGCTGTTCGGATGAACAGGACCTTTCCACTTGAGACCAATAATTAAATTTACTGTCACAGTTACTCCCCTCACCCCTGCGGTTCTCCCACTGGCCGCCTCCACAAAATACCCCCAGAATCACTGCATTGCAAACTGATGCCTCAAGGGCTTATTGGTTATTATATTCCTTTGTCTGGTGCTGCTTTTGAGAACCTAGTGTTCATAAAGACACTACTAACTTCCTTACTGTCATTTTCTCACGTGCTCTCTCAATATGTCCTAGCTGTGAAAGCAGACCAGCTTTGAAATTTCTTAAATCTCTGACTCTTTGATGATGGGGGCGCGGGGGAGGGAGGAAATGTGATCTGCTTTATATACTGTTTTCAATGGGTGACTTTTCTGGGGCTTTGTGTGGGATGACTTTGTAGATGGAATCTGCAAATGAAAGCCAATGGGGACAGCCTGGATGGCTGTGGACATTTGTTCCTTTCCATGCTGAGTGCAGGACTTTCCAGTATAATCATAATGGGTGGAGTTTGACCAAATGTAGAGAATCTAGACAAGACCAACATACCACTTAAGCTCTTAATGGGGACATACGGAGTTTAGAAGGCCATGTGCAGCTTTTCTATACTTGGGTGAATTTCACCGAATGTCCTTGCATAAGATATGTCACCTCCACATGCAGCATTTAGTAATTTGCTTCACAGGATGTTGCTAATGAGTTCATGTTCAAAATGATCTCTCAGCTGTTCAAATGTATCTCCAGAGTCACACACTTTAGAGTTGGAGTATTTTAAACTTGCTGCACGTTCAGATGCTGTTTCAGAGTCATCTGTGGTTTAGGAAATGATCTTTCAGCCACGATATGTTTGCTGTGGGAATAAAAATCTAATAATTTAATGAGCTCGTTACATTCAGTGTCACCTAATATTGTTTTGCCATAAGGTCCTTTGGGAGAGGAAATGACTTTGAGCCAACTTCTGACATAAACATCGTACTTTTTTCCTCTTGGCTCTAAATCATTTGCTTAGAAAAGCTAGATGCTCCCAATGGGGGCTACAGCTGGTATAACTTTGTCATAGCACAAGTCAGACTCTGCTGAGACAGGCGTGTTTCTTTACTTTTTTCTTCTCTTTTTCTTCCTCTCTTCTTTAAAATACTATCCACCCTGTCCTTTTTGCCAATGTTCTTTCCATGCACAGATGATGAAACCATGCAGCTTAGGCAGAACTGGCTGAACTGTTTCTCATGAATTTAGCTCCATTTTTGGTGATTGTGATTATTAATAAAGCACTTCTTTGACTGCGTACTCAAAGACTTCAGTCGTGATCGAGTTGTGGGGTACTGTGCAAATGGTATTAAAGGCATTTGCTGCTTGTTAGGAACTGAGTCATGTGAATGTATTTGCTAGATGTAAGCATTCACCAGAGTTTTCGCAAACCATTTGCAGCCTATTGATTGTGCACAAACTGTTCCCTTTTGCTGTTTGCTATTTTCTGGTTGTGTGGCATGATTGGTCACCCACAGGAAGTTACATGGTATTGTTTCTCCGCCCTTGTTTGATGAATAAAACTTTCAAAATGGGTGGATAATGACGGACAAATATGAACATTCAGAATACAATTTTGAATGAACAGACATTTGTGTTAAAATGATGACATTCAGGAGTCACATGTCATGAGGACCCAATAGTTGTCCAAATAATAAGGGTGGTTCATCCCAGTGAGGCCTCTGCTCTACTGTCATCCCAGATAAGCTCTGTTTTGAAGGCTTAAGTGAAATGCACGTGATGGAAAGGCCCTGTGCTAGCCCTCTGCACAGCGGTAAATTTAATCTAATAGTGAATAACTGCTACTGTGACCCTGTGAATCAGAGTGAACTAAACTCTATATTTTTGCACATACGGATACTTATGAACCAGGTTTCCTTTACTGATCAACCAGCTGTACCTCACAGGCTAAGTGACTTTTATTTTAGAATGAAGGAGAGAACACATTAAGAAGGAACAAATATAAAGTCTCCATGAGACAAAAAGTGGAATGTATTTCTTGCTCTGTCTCCTTCTACAGTCTGCCCCTTAGCTAGCAGGCAGCCAAGCAGGGTTCTTTTATGTGTTTGTACAGTACCCAGCACATGGGGTCCTGGTCCATGACTGAGAAGGCCCTAGGCACTATGGTTATACAAATAATAATGCTAAAAATGTTGTATGCAGAAAGCAGAGCCATAGCTAAAGATACTGCTGTGCCAGACTGTTGTGGCTGAAGCAATAATAAAAGTCTAGAGGTGAGTTGGGCTTTGTCTACACTAGGGGTTTTAGCCATCAGTGTAGCTGCACTAGTGCAAACTCCTAGTGTAAGCAAAGCCAATGTAAGTCACAGTTTGCATCCGTGAAGTTTACCCCTGCTTGAAACGGGGTAAACTGCACAGGTGCAGGTCATGGCTCATAGCAACCTTCCTTTTCTGCACCAAAGATGTGTGCTATCGGAGCTACATCAGTAGCCAGCTGCTGATAACTGCCACTGAGCCGGATCCCCAACATGGCCATGATGTTGGAGAGATAAATAGATGTTTTATTTAGAAACTCAGTTCAATGGCAGGAGCAGGCGAGGAACCTAGAGCATTCTCCAAGCGGAGACTGGTTCTCCCAGAAATCCACGCCAACAATGGTATTAATTATATAGGCATTACTACATCCAAGCAATGCTTGTTGGCTGAGCCGTGGCCTGGGGGCAGGAGACTCTTATGTAGCAAGTTCTGAGAGCTGATTAATCCTTTAGTGGGTGATGTTGTGCCAGTGCATTGGCTCTGGAGAAGGGCTGTAAGATAGAACCTTAGGCATGTGTTTACTGGGGACCTTTTGTGCCCAGCCAACTGGTTGTTTCAACCCACTATGAAATCCAAGGTCTCTTCACCCTCCTAGGGGGTTCCTGTGATCTCTCTCCTCTTGGTCTGGGGGTCTGGCTTATTTAATGGTTCAGCATGTGCATGTGCTGCTGTTATGGACCCCAGAGGAGATGTTCCTTATGGGTCCCAAATGGACTGGGTGAAGTCCCCAGCAAGAAGGGAGAATAGTATCCCCAAAGAACAAGTCTTTTACAAGAGACCTCTGCTATAGTTTTTAGCCAGGCAAAACCCCATAGCCTCAATCTCTCAACTTGCAGAAGAGAAGGGAGCAAACTAGAAACAGAGAGCAAGAGAACATACATGTGTCACCTGGCACCTGATCTCTGGTACTGTAACTCCTCTGCACCCATCTGGCTGTGTCTCTTTGTAACCCTGATTCATCCCTCACCCCTGACTTCTCTTAATCTGCTCATTAAAGGCTGTTGAGCCTGAGACAACAGATCCACCCAGTATCCTCTGTGCTTTCTCTGGCTCCTCTTCTCTTGGGAGTAAATGAAACAATATCCTCTGGCCTAAATACACCGCTGGTGTTTCTCTCAGTATTTTCCACCAGTGGATTTCTCCACTTTTACCATTTCCACTGCCTGTCTTTCTATTGCCATCTCTTATTACATTCTCTGTTTCCTACCCCTTTTCTCCCTCCCTGCCCCCCTCTCCTTATCGGTGACATTCCTTGTGCTACAAACTTCCAGATACTATGCTGATGGCTGCTTTTAGAAATGGGTTAATGCTGCTGCTAACTCTCTGCCCTCCCTGCCCCTTGTTTTCCCTCCTAAAGCTGCTTGTATTTGGTACCTATATGTAGGAACATTAGGAGAGAAAAATAGGAGCATGCCTTTTAACTTCTTTAAAATCCCTGGGGCTAAAGGAGCTTTAGGGAGAGACAGTGGGAATATGATGAGTATCTTGCTCTAGGATAGGAACTGACCCTCCTAACTAGGATGCTTGGCATGCATACAAGGTTTCCCTCAGCTGTTCTGTGTCTCTCGCTGCTCTCTTTGTCCTCCCTCTTCTTGCCTCCAGCACAGCTCTGTGCTTCTCTATAGGAGCAGTCACTTTTTTTTTTTTAATATCACTGCCTTTCTCACGTCCTTTGGCTCTGGTGAGAGCAGCAGAGCTCCTGCCTGCCTGCACAAGCTATTCTTCATGACAGATAGAGCCAAGGGCAACAGACACAGCAGCACCATGAGGGAGACAGAGTCAGAAAGGGCGTGGAAGAAGCAGATGAGGGTGAGAAAGGGGCAGAGTCTAGGGATGGGACTAAAGACAGCTACACATTACTAGCGCTAAGCAATTTGAGCTTGCAGTCTGCAAGCATTTCAGATTGTACACTGTGGCACTTCTGCCAAGGCCAGCTGCATTTCTCTGCTGCCTCTGCCCTTCCCGGGACAGGCTCATTTGTTATCTGATCTTGCAGAGGTACTGAGACGTTGGATCACTCTGCAGTGTCCTGTGCTCTACAGGGGGATGGAGCCATGGCAGGAGATACTGATGGAGAATCAGGACCTGTACCAAGAGAGACAGAAGGGAGAGCAGCCAAGTGAGGCAGGAGCAGCCAGGATAGAGCCACTGCAAAAAGGTTCTCCCCTAAACCATGGAGTGGAACAGCCAGAACCCCCAGGAGAAGGAAGAAATTCCCAGGAGAAAGGTGAGAAATTGGGGCAAGGGGACACACCAAGTCAAGAGACTGCAGATCCAACACAACAGCTGCAGACTGGCATCAGCAGAGTGGGTTCCCCAGAGCAGGAGGTCACTCCAAAAGGACAGGATCCAGGGCCCACCTTAAATCATCCAGTCCTGGAAGGAGATGGAAACACCTCCGGAGGAGAAGCAATGCTGAGGGTCTTTCAGAGAGGTGCCAAGGAGGAAGCGGAGCCGCCCGAGGAGGGGAGACATGAGGAAGCCCTGATGGGGGAGCTCTCTGAGCTGGTGCAGCAGGTGGTGAAGAGAAGCAGCTGGTGGGAGAGACATGGCATAGATGACTCCATCATTGCCCTGAACTTTCTCATCCTTCCTGCAGGTAAAAGTGGGAAAGTTTGTGTCAACTAAGGGAAGGAAGGGAAGGGCCTCTGTGTCTCCTTATTGCTTTCTCATTACACATTAACAGGGAGCTGTATTCTCTTTGTGTTAGTAGGCATGATAGCTCAGCGGCTTATTAACCACTTATATGTTGCTGCTAATGGGGCGAAAGGCACCTCCAAGTACTGCCTCCCGTGTTCCAAAGCCCTACTTCCCATACTGCCCCATGGGAGCTGCCGTGGGGGATGGTGTCTGAGATCTGCATTATATGAACACAATTAGCTGTTGGTGACAATTGGGGTCAGCAGTGGGCATAGCTGAGCCAGTGCTGAAAGCAGTTTAACTGCAAGTGTAGCGTCAGGCAAAAAGGGCCTCAGATACTGTGGTGATGGGAGCAGCATAAGAACCTGAATATAGTAGAGCTGAACTGTGTTCAGCATCATTTCAGTATCTGTGCTTTAAACCTGCTCAGGCTTAAGGAGTTGATGCAGCTTATAATTGTTCCTGCAGATCCGGATTAAGTGCACAGGAGAGCTTCAGCTAAGTGGGATGCCGAGGCAGCAGCCTTTTCAGTGCCTCTGTCATCTCTGATTTAACCCTTTGATGCAAAGATGTGCATTTGGGGAAACCTTCCTTGTTCAGCACTACTGAGCTGCCATTTAATACTAGCTCTGTCTGTCCCAGTGAGATCTTCAAAGCGGGAGCTCAGCCCTCCCATGGAAGCTTTGGTATTGTATTTATATGAGTCACTTCTTATGGTTCTGATGGTGGGTGTGATGTAGGAGAGATGTATTTTTAACTACAGGCCGAGCTGGTCTTGTAGCTTCTCTCAGGATGTGCAAGAATGGCCAATACAGGCCCTTGTTCATCATCTGGCAGCCAGTGAGCATTAATTTTTGCTGTGAATAAGGGGTATGAGAAGCAACCAGTTGCGAGCGTAGGTGTCGCACGGTCCTGTGGCTGGTGGTTCTTCACTCATCCTGGGACAGGTATTTCCAGGTTGGCCCAGTTTTACTGGAGTATACCTTACAGATAGTGCTCACACCTCTTTCACAGGCCCCTAAACCAGTTTGGGAGTTAGTGAGGTGTCATCTCCTGGAAGTGTTGCATTAGGAAGGAATTATGAAGACAGCAGCCTGTGCTTAATTCTGCATCTAAACAGCATGAGCCAAATGTAGCCCGTTGAAGTCAATAACGTTACACTTCTAACCCGCTCACTTCAGCTCAGGGTTGAGGGACTGGTAGGGTGCTGAACCTGCTGCTGTCATGTATGTGTCTGGTTGTATTGTACTACATCTGGAAGTCCTTACTCAGGCAAAATTCCTCTTTGGCCAAATTCTCGGTGGGGTTGAGCACCCGTAACACCCCTTGATGGCACTGGGAGTTTTAATTAAGTACTCAGCACCCTTTGGAATTTCGCTCAGTGGGTGTTTTGCCTAAGGAACCAGTAAAAACAGGAGTACTTGTGGCACCTTAGAGACTAACAAATTTATTTCAGCATGAGCTTTCGTGAGCTACAGCTCACTTCTTCGGATGTATGCATCTGAAGAATTGAGCTGTAGCTCACGAAAGCTCATGCTGAAATAAATTTGTTAGTCTCTAAGGTGCCACAAGTACTCCTGTTCTTTTTATGGATACAGACTAACATGGCTGCTACTCTGAAACCGGTAAAAACAGGGTAAGTATTTGGCCCTGTGTAGAGGGCTTGCTCAGCCCTTATTTAGGTAAACTCTCATTGATTCCAGTGGGAATTTGCCTGAGTATGAACTAATTAAGACTCTTGGGACTTACAGATCCTTGTAGAGTACCTCACTGTGCCATAGGCGAGCTGCAGTGCCAAGCAAATAACAGGTCCCTGCCCCAAAGAGCTTAGTCTCGGTATATAATCGGGTACAAACAAGGAGGCATATGACGTGATTGTAGCTAGAAAATGCGAGAGGTAGCTTCTCAGAAGTGTTTTGAATAAGGAACGAGTGGGAGTTTGGTGTTGGCCAAGGCATACAAAGCAGCGTGACAGAGGGCACTGAGTTAGGAGTGGGGAAAGAGAGATGAGAGGAGCTCTTAGGAGGGAAGCTTCCTTGGGTGCAGTTGGGTGGAGCTGGAGATGCAGATTAGGATGTAGGGAACAGATTTATGGAGTGCCTTAAAAGTGAGGAGCAAAGCCTTGGCTTTAATGTGGAAGGAAAGAGGTCACCCACAAGGAGAAAACGAGGGAAGGGGGGACTTACGAGACCTGGGTTTATGGCTGCTTAGCTGAGCTGAACCAGAACTCCGGAACATTTTGCCATCACTGTTTATTTGACCAACCTTGCGAGGACTTCCACTCACCATAGTGGCATTTCTCTGGACGTTTGGATGCAATGCAATACCTTATGAATGCTGTAGCCAGTCAATTCCAAAATGTTAGGGAATGTTCTATTGATTTTGGTGGAAATGCAAAAATTGGAAGGGGGAAATGGGGGACACATGGAGTCCCTGGCATCTGGTTAGCAGACCCAGCTGCTTCAACTACCTATAATAGTCTATAGATCAAAGAGCCAGTTGATGGCAGCCATTAACGATACTCCTCAGTTTAGCTCTCCCACTCCTCCCAATACAGTTTAAAAGTGTTAACACCCTGAAAGAAAGAGAGAGAAGGAAAGGAAAATAAAAATGGTGAGAGGGAAGGGGAGAATGGAGAGGCCTAGGAGGAAGGGGGCACACACAGAATCCCTGATGGAGTAGGGGGAGAATGGGGCACTCTGGCATGGGGAAAATAGGATACAAACAGATTCTCTGGCATGGGGGGTATAGGGTGAAATGAGGAGAAGGGGGCATGGAGGGAAAATGAGGAATTATAATTATTTGTATTACTGTAGCACCTAGGAGCTCAAGTCATGCACAAGAGCCCCACTGTGCTAGGCATTGTGCAAATACAGAGCAAAAAGATGGTCCCTGCTCCGCGAGTTCACAATCAAAATATAAGAGACAAGAGACAGCAGATGGATATAGACGGTGTGTGTGTGTGTGTGTGTGTGTACTTACACAAGTGAACAATGAGACAGTATTGGTCAGCATGATGGGCAGTGTTTCAGCACCAACAGCCTAACCATTCTGGAATTATTTGTAGGCATCATGGGATGCCTTGCTTGTGCCTAATAAACCTTGGTGCCCTTCCTCCACCCCCTCAGGTCCATTCAGCATAGAGATCCAGTTCCTTCTTGTTAGGAGTTTTTATCTTCCTCTTCCCTTGTGCTCTGAGCTGCAAGTTCAGCTGACAGGAGAAATCCACTTGCATGACTTCTGTTCATGGAGGGACGGACAAAACAACAAATGTGTTTTGTCCTCTTTGTCATCCCACAATAGTCAGTCTGATGTCATTGGATCTTTCCAGTTCGGCAGATGTAACACCTGTTGGAAACCTGCACACTGCCTTCAAAAGATCATAGAATCATAGAATCAAAAGGTTGGAAGGGACCTCACGAGGTCATCTAGTCCAACCCCCTGCTAAAGGCAGGACCATTTTCCCTAAATAATCCCAGCCAGGGTGCGGTCTAGCCGGACTTTAAAATAGCTCTAAAGATGGAGATTCTATCACCTCCTAAGGTAACCCATTCCAAACTTTCACCACTCTCCTAGTCAGAAGTTTTTCTAATATTCCCAGCCTCGACTTCGCAGCTGCAACTTCAAACCCATTGCTCCTGTTTCTTCCTCCCGTACCACTGAAACACCTACAGCTCCCTCCTCCTTGGGATCCCTTCAAGTAGTTGAAGTTGCTAATCAAATCCCCCTTAGTCTTCTCTTTCTGCGCTAATAAGCCGCAGTTCCTTCAGTCTCTCTTCATAAGTCATGTGGCTTAGTCTCTAATCATTTTGGTTGCCGCTCCGCTGGATCTCTCCAATTGTCCAGTCCTTTTGTGTAGTGTGGCGGCCAAAACTGGACCACATATATCGTCGCCTCACCAGTGCCAATAGAGGGGATACACATCCCTCGATCTGCTGGCAACACTCTACTAATACAGCCCAATATGCTATTAGCCTTTTGCTACAAGACCACTGTAGCTCATGTTCAACTTTCCATCTACCGTAACCCAAGATCTTTTCTTTCAGCACTGCTATAAGCCAAACAGTCCCCAGCCTGTAGCAGTGCATGGTTTTTCTGTCCTAAGTGCAGGACTTTGCACTTGTCCTTGTTGAACTTCATGAGGTTTCTTGCGGCCCACTTCTCCAATTTGTCTAAGTCTCCCGAACCTACCCTGCCCTCCAGCGTTCACCATCCCCAACTTGGTGTAATCTGCAAATTTACTTAATGTGCAAGCTATCCCATCATCAAGATCATTAATGAAGACATTGAATAGAACGGCCCTAAGACAGACCCTGGGACACCATTGTTACTGTTGCCAAACTAGAGAGATGTGCCATTGAATACCTCCCGCTGAGCCCGTTGATTCAACCAATTTTCTATCCACTTCACAGTCCATTCCTCCAACCCTACTTCCTTAGTTTGCTGATGAGAATGCTGTGGGAAAACCGTGTCAAAAGCCTTACTAAAGTCAAGGATACAACATCAACAGCTTTGCCCCATCCACAAGTCAGTCATCTCATCGTAGAAAGCAATCAGGTTGGTCAGGCATGATTTACCCTTGGTGAATCCATGCTGACTGCTTCTGATCACCTTGTTTTCCCTCTAAGTGTTTCAGGATGGATTCCTTCAGCAACCTGCTCCGTGATTTTTCCAGGATTGAGGTGAGACTGATTGGTCGTTAGTTCCTGATCTTCCTTTTTCCTTTCTTAAAGATAGGTACTATATTTGCTTTCTTCCAGTCCTCTGGGACCTCTCCTGTTCGCCGTGAATTTTCAAAGATAATGGTCCAACGCTCTGCAATCACATCAGCTAACTCCTCAGCACCCTCGGATGCAGTTCGTCCGGTCCATAGACTTGTGCACGTCTAATGTCTTTAAGTAGTCCTAACCGATCCTCTATCACAGTGGGCTGCTTCTCCTCCTTCCCTCTCTGCGTCCCCATGATAGTAGTCTGGGGAGTTGATCCTGCCCGTAAGACTGAAGTGAAGAAGGAATTGAGTACTTCACCCTTTTCCATATCTTCCACTAGGATACCTGCCTCACTGATAAGGGACCTACACATCCCTAGTCCTCTTCTGTTTGCTTACATACTTGTAAAACCCTTCCTATTATCCTTCACATCTCTTGCTAGTTTCAACTCAATGCTTGGCCTTTCCCTGATTCTATCCTGCAGGCCCGAGCAATAATCTTATATGCTCCCCAGTCACCTGTCCAAGCTTCCATTTTTTTGTAAGCTTCCTTCTTTGCTTCAGCTCAACATGATCCCTGTTAAGCCATTGCTGGGCACTTTCTACCTTGCTGTTTCTTTCTGCACCTCGGTATGGTATTTTTCCTGTGCCTTAGCATGGTTTTTCTTAAAAACTGCCAGCTCTCCTGGACACCCATCCCCTTCAGTTCAGCTCCAGGAATCCTGCCCATCATTTCTCTAAGGGAGCTAAAATCCACTTTTCGAAATCCAGGGTTTGCGTTCTGCTTCCTCCTCTTCCTTTTGACCAGGGTTCTGAACATCTACCATGTCCATGATCACTGCTGCCCAGGTTGCCGTTCACCCTTACTTCCCGATCAATCTCTTCTCTGTTGTGAGCAGGAGGTCGAGAGCGCAAGGCCCCTTCGTTGGTTCCCCTGCCCCCAACATTTTGTACCAGGAAGTTTGTCCTCAGCGATCTCCAAAAACTTCCTGGATTGCCTGTGCAACTGCTGTATTCCTCTCCACAGATATCAGGAATATTTGAAATCCCATGAGAACCAGGGCTGTTGATCTACAGACTCTGCTAGTTGTCTGTAAAAGCCTCATCACCTCTTCTCTTCTGGTCTGGTGGTCTGTAGCAGACACCCACCATAACATCCCCCTTGTGACATGCCCCTCAATTTAACCCAAGACTTTCAACTGGCTATTTCCAGTTTCGTAGTGAGCTCTTGAGCATTCATACAGCTCGTTTACATACAGCGCTACTCCCTCCCTCTTCGCCCCTGCCTATCCCTCTGAACAGCTTATACCCATCCATGGCAGTGCTCCAGGTATGCGAGCTATCCCACCATGTCCTATCTATGCCAATAACATCGTAATCCCTGTGTGTGCCAGTACTATTAATTCTTCCTTCTTTGTTTCCCAGGCTCCTCGCATTTGTATACCAGGCACTTAATTCAGCCAACTGCCTACTTTCTTCTTGCTGCTTATTTCCCTGTTGCATCTCCTCCTTGATTGTTCCTGGTGTTCTCTTTTCCTACACACCTCAGATATAAGGGCTTCATTAGGACACTTAAGGCAATGATTTGATTCCCCCACCTTCCAGTTCCAATTATTTTCCTTCTCTCCCTGCATTACAAACCCCACATTCTCCAAGTTCCATCCTTCCTCCAGGTTTCCTCTTTGAGACTTACCTTTGGGCTTTGGTCACCCTCCCCATCGAACCTAGTTTAAGCCTCCTCACTAGTTAGCAAGTCGACGTCCAGAAAGCTCTTCCCTTCCTTGACAGGTGGAGTCCATCTCCGCCCAGCTCCTCTTCCTGGAACAGCAGTCCGTGGTCGAGGAAGCCAACGCCTCCTGATGACCTCTCGCAACCAGGCATTCACCTCTAGATGCATCTGTTCTCTGCCTAGCCCCTACCCTTGACCGGAAGAATCGAGGAGAATACACTGAGCACCGAACTCCTTCACCGTGGTCCCAGAGCCCTGTAGTCACCTTTGATCTGCTGAAGATCACCTCTCGCAGTATCATTGGTTCCCACATGGATGAGTAGCATGGGGTAGTAGTCAGTGGGGCGGATGATTCTCGACAATCCCTCCGTAATGTCTCGAAGATGAGCCTGGGAGCTTAAATTCATAACTTCGCTAGACACTAAAAATCATGGAGCAAATAAAGACATTGGATTTATGGCTTATTACAACAACTATAACCCACTACTCCTCCATTTTCTCCCCCGTTCATGACTGGAGAGGTATTAACTGGCCACTTCACCTTCAGTAGTCCCTTGCAATATGTGTTCTCTCTGATCCTCACATCTAGGCTATATCTAAATCTTGCTCCTTCCTTTTGCAGGCCTACACTAGCAACTTTCATCGGCCCAGCTGCACCGATGCAGCTGTGTCACTGTAGTGTGTCTGGTGAAGATGCTGTAAGCTAATGGGAGAGCATTTTCCAGTTGACTTAATAATTCCACCTCTGTGAGAGGCGGTAGCTAGGTTGGCAGGAGAAGATTTAGATATAGCCTGGATGTGAGGATCAGAGAGAGGTTCAGGTTGAAGGTGATGCCCAGGTTCTGACCTGTCGGCTGCAGGAGGCTAGCCCCCGGCCAGCCCTGTCCCCTCACCCAAGGACCTGCCCCCTTCCCCCGCCAGAGCCCCCAGTGCCGGATGAGTGGCGACCCCAGCCCCCGAGCACAGGGCGTGCAGTATGTGCCCCCCCGACCCCCTCTAAACACAGAGTGGGCAGCCCCAGCACCTCCAGCACCCCCCCCCCGAGCTCCAGGCAGCGTCGTCCCAGCCACCCCAAGTCCCAGCTGCCCTAGCCCCAGCACGCTGTTTCCCTGAAAAGGACCAGCCTGCCTGGACTGGGGCCAAGGGAGAAGGACCTCCCTTTTGGGAGGAGCATGGGCAGGGCCTTCCCCAGCCTATGCACCATGCTGCCCATGGTTATGGGCCTGGATGATGATGTTGTCCACGGTGGTTGAGAAAAGAGAGAGAGGGGAGGGCTTAGCAGTGGGAATGGGGGAGTTGTGTTTTAGTCATGTTTATCCACAAGGTGCACACTCAGTTTCTGTGGTTGCGGGGGACGGGACAGGGGAAGAATGGGGGATTGTGGTAGGGAGGAGGAAGGCTGGGAGGGACACAGAGCCCATGAGGGGGGCAGGGAGTTGCTGGGAGTCCCTGAAATAGTGGTGGATGGGAGAGTAATGCCCAGGGAGCTTGTGGGGGAGACTGGATGAGGGCAAGAATCCCCTGGTGTGTGCAGGGCACTTTGACTACATAAGCATTTGCCCTTAAACTTGGGGGGGGAAAGCAAGTTGGATAGTCAGCATAAAGGGACCCTTCATCATAAGCCTTTTCATCCATCACTGACAGTCCCGGAGACTACATGAACACTTCCCTGTCCCATAGACTTTCTTCTGTCAATGTAGCTAGGTGCTTTTATGGCCCTCATCCACGTTGTATCTGAACTGGGTGCCTGGATTTCCACTTTACCTTGGTGAGAAGAAGGAAAATGGAGACTCCTTCAGAATGAGATCTCATTTGCCCAGGAGAGCTGTAGTTCTTATGGGGAAAGCAGTCCCCCATAGGTCTTGCCTTGGCCATTATACTGGTCTGATCTTGACTATCTAGAAGGCTTACCAGCTCCAAGGTTTTCTTTCTGTCTCTAGGGTTCCTGTGTCTGCGTTCAAACACTGCCCTTCTCTTCCTGTTGGGCATCTTCATCTTGGGCATAGTGCACCACACTGTAACAGTGAAAGGAAGCCACTCGGCCAGCCACAATGCCTTGACGGAGTCCAAGTCTTGGGGGAAAGTTTGGGCCATATTCTTCCTTGAGGTATGTAACCAATGTGTGAGAATGCTTCGGAGTGTACGTTTATAGGAGATGCTCAGATTTCATGGTGCTGGGTGATTATAAAAACCTAGATAGTTAGGCAGAACACTGGAAAGCTTTACAGCTACACCTTGCAGTGTTGCATGGATGTGGGGTGGTTTGCTGCATCCCTGCATGGCATGTGTATATGAATGTGTGCATAGGCACCAATTTCTGTGGGCGCCGAAGGGTGCTTGACCCCCCACCGGCCTCTGGCCCCGCCCCGACTTCACCCCTGCCCTGCCCCTTCCCACCACTGCCTCGCCCCCATTTTAACCCCTTCCCCAAAGTTTCCACCCCCTCCCTGCCCCTATTCCGACTCCTTCCCCAAATCCCCACCGTGGCCCCGCCTCTTCCACTGAGAGTGCCATATTCCTGCTCCTCCCCACTCCCTTCTGGAGCTTGCTATGCCGCCAAACAGCACTTGGCGGCGGCAAGTGCTGGGAGGTAGGCAAGGAGCGGGGACACAGTGCGCTCAGGGGAGGAGGTGAACGTGAGGTGGGATGGGGAGCTTGGCTGCTGGTGGGTGCAGAGCACCCACTAATTTTTCCCCATGGGTGCTTCAGCCCTGGAACATCCATGGAGTCGGCGCCCATGAATATGTGTACATACCTGGGAATGGGGTTGATAATGTGCATAGAAGCACATTTCCATTGAGCAGAGGCAGTTTTGTCAGATATCTTGATGGCAACTCATCACCAAATTCTTAACTCAGTTACTTTTGATTCATGTGGGTGTAACTGAGATCAGAATTTGGCACATTAGCTCTAATCAGTGGCTCAACAAGTGCAGTGTATTAACCGCCACATTCCTCTCCAAAGAGGGGAGATATTTTTTTCTGATTTTGAAAATGCCAAAGGAAATGAAGGCAATCCTCTTCAGTCTTTTCCTGATAACCATCCGCCCCGCTGATCCATAACTGGTGAATACATCAGCTCCTGGGATCAAATCTTCATTTCAAAAGCCAGTCCCTAATGATGCTGAACTAGTAGCACTTTCCAATCAAGGGACAGATATAGTCAGAGAAAAAAATTACTTTTAAAAATGAATTACTTCTGCTAACTAACTTTATTCTTTTAAATTAATAACACTGTAGCAGAATGAGAAAAACATGTTTTTGACTGTAGATTGTATAGATAGAATGAGCACTTCAATCTTCTGGCTATTAAGTATGCATACCACTGCCCTCTTCTGGGCAGAATCAGAACTGTTCAGGAATGTGTTGTCTCTATATTGTTGATGATTCCCAGAGATTCTCCTTTGGCTCAGTTGGCAGGAGTTTGTGCTTTTTTGAAGCAGGAGGAAGTGAGTTCTATCTCTGCTGGTGCTGCAAAATTGCAAATGGCCTTGGTGTGCAATGTAGTGATAACCAGGAAGTATAAAGTGAACACAGATTTGTTATAATATCTTCTTGTCATATTAAGGCCATACATCAACTCTGAGACCATACTGGAAACTTGGAATTTCCAAAATGAAGAGAAATTAGCTTTCCAATCAGTTAGGGCACAGACATGAGCTCCTAACTGTGTAAGAGTTCATGCATTCAGAACAGCCAAAGGTATACATGATCACTAGATGCATCACTTAATGGAGCTAGGCTTGACCCTCAATTCTGCCTCTCGCTCTCAATTTACCCTCAAGCTGGGGGTTGTTTGATTCAGGGTTTTGGCTAACCCTGAATAACTCTTTGTGTAACTGGAATGTTCTTATCATGGTAAATGACCTTAGAGATTAGTAATGTCCTCAGCTGTAAAGTACACATCTTTGTGTAACTCCAGAAATTATCTACCATGGTTGTATCATGCAGCTTCAATAGCATTTTAAGGCATATGTGCAGGGCCGGCGCAACCCATTAGGCGACGTAGGCGGTTGTCTAGGGCGCTAACATTTGGGGGGCAGTGACTGCGGCGGCCGGATCTTCAGCTGTCCTGGCCGTCAGCAGTATTTTGGGGCGGGACCTTCTGCTGCCTCTGTTGGGGGCGCCAGTTCGGGGGCAGGACCTTCCGCCGCCTAGGGCACCAAAAAAGCTGGCAATGCTCCTGCATATGTGATGCAGACAACAGATGCATTTCTTGGGTGTAGTTACATCATATCTTGTCCTAGTGCACGACAATAACAAGGCTTTGAGTGTGAACCTCTATGGTGGGGTCATCCCAGTGAGACAATGCTGTATACCTGCCATGTTCTGATCCTTGCATGCACGGTGTTCTTCATTCCATTCTCTTTTCTTTCTCTTCCAGGTTTGCTCGGCTTTCACAGCAGAGCAGGCATACTACAACCATGTGAAACTCCACCACGGTTACACTAATGTTATCAGACTAGGCGATTCCAGTACTTGGAAGCTTCCTTTCTTGAACCGATATGTCTACATGTTCATTGCACCCATTGCTATACCTATTTTAACCCCTCTAGTGGCACTTGGTATGTTGCTTTCCTCTGAGATATTTTTCTTCTATAAGTATTGTTTAAAATCTAAAAGTTTTTTTAAACTAAAAATTAAACTCGTTTGTAAGGCCCCCAAAAGAGAAATACAATTATCAGCATTATGGAAGCCGCAGTCAGGTTAAAGGCCTGATGGTACTAGGAACTGTACAAATGCCGTCCCTTGCCTGAACAGCTTACAATCTAAGTTAGGATGAGACAGGACAAGTGCGTATAACAGACACTAGGAAGGAGCAGGAGAAGTCCTTTGGGCCATCTGCTCAAAACTAAGGCATTCGCCACAACCATCTGCAGGGCTTCTTGATTCTTAAACTGGCACAAAAGGGACCCTACTGAGAAGCAGATTTTATTCAGAAAGGAATGCACTCACAAAAACTCCATATTTAAATATATTGGGTCAAATACTGAAGACCGTAGGAAATCTCACACTGAAGTCAATGGGCCAAGTGCCTGAAATCCTTATTTATTTTTAATCCAGTCCATTCTCAGCCCTGTTGACTTCAGCAGGTATTTTGCCTAGATAAGGACAACAGGATACAGATTTTTATATACTTCTTCAGATCTTCAAAGCATTATACAAACACTGAAGCCCTCACCCAGGCCAGATCCTGTTGTCCTTACTCAGATGTATGTAGGATTGGTGAGGGGCATGCTAGGCTGGAATATAATGAAAGAAAGGGATGGAAAATATTTGAAGTGTACTGGTGTCAGTGCTAGGGAGTGTAGGAAGATGGTCTCGGTGGGAAGAATGGGATCAGGTGGTGCAGACATTGGAAGAAGAGACTGGATGATAACTGGGGAAATACAACGTTCATAGTGTATGGAAGCTCTTCAGTCTACAGGAGGCCAACACACAGCCATGGGCAGTGAACAGCTGCTAATTGCATGCAGAAAAATCATATATAGGACCAAATTCCGAGGTCATTATTTAAGTCCTGATTCTGCAACCCTAACTCAGGTTGCAGAGTAGCAGTAGCACACAGTCAATGAGACTACTCACTTGGGTGAGTGTGACTCAGCATGAGTAAGAGTTGCAGAATAGCTTTTAATTTTTAGTCAGTCTTTGTTCAAGCAAACGCCTATTGACTTCAGTGGGGAATTTCACCCTAGTAAGGACTACTGAAGCTTAGTAGGGTCTTCAGTATCTGACCCATAAATTGTCTCAGGACTAGAACAATAATCAAGTTAAACCAGAAACAAATCCATGTCCTACAGCTCCCTTGGTGACTCTGTTCAAAAATGTTCTGAAAGCCAGTGGAACCTTAGGTGTTGAAGTGGGTCTGAGATCAGGTGCTCGTGGAATTTGTACATTGTGACTGACCAGTGCCTATCCTGGGATTTAGAATATAAGTACTACAGCATTATTCCCCAGCTGGGTAACCTGGAAGACGTGGGGAGGGGTTGATTGCTGTCCTACATGCTATCTGTTCTTTCTTTCCTAGGTTTGCTGAAGGATGTTGAGTTGAAAACGGCTCTCCGGACCCTCTGCTGCATGTTTCTTGGGCTCTACTCCCATTACTGGCTCCTGGTCAATGTCTCAGGGTTCCAATCAGTGTGGTCTGCCCTTATCTGCATGCTGATCACACGATCTCTCCTGGCCCACCCCTACATCCATGTTAACATCTTCCAGGTAGAGACTGCAAATTCCACCTTGTACCAAAGGCCTTGGAAACAAAACAAAGCAAAGCTCCCTGTATTAATTAAATAGCTCTCACTTTGACTTTGGCAATTGAAGCGTCTATAAACTTAAGACAAACAACCCAATTCTGATCTCAGTTACACTGATTTCACATCGGATTAGACTCAGGTCCAAAATGTTGAGGAGACTGATGTCAGCTGGCATAGCAGTGTGCAGAAGTTGAGAGAGAATGAACACAGAAGACTGGATTCTGATCTTAATTACAGTGGTGTAAAAATGGAACAAGTCTACTGATTTCAGTGGAATTTATCCAGTTTTATAGAGGTGTAAATGAGATCAGAATTGGCCCCTTCTCACGCTAAGAGATGTTACTTTAAAATCCAGGTGCATAGAACCACAAAAGTGGGTAGTCCTTGCATGTTGGGGGTTCACTGATAGATCTATCTTGACAGGCCTAGGATGAAATGCATATAGATGGTCAGATTCTGATCACATTTAGGCAGGATAACCCTCTGAAGCCGCTAGTGTTTCCAAGCTACTGCAGTGTCATTGGACTCTGGCACAGAAGCTTCTTTTCTATTTGCCATGAATGGGTGGCCCTGGGATAATGTGTGGAAGCAGTGTGTGAATGCTTTCACACCATGCTTGACCTGTAAGTAGTGAGTGGGAAACTAGAGCATTCCAGTTGATGGCACCAGCCTGTTTACCTTTTATGAGGACTTCTCATCCCCATAAAGAAGGAGACTCACAAGATCATGTAAAGAAAAGGATGAGGAGTTCAAGAAACTGCCACTATTCTGCCCTGGCCTGACACAGTTGGATTCCACCCTTGTCCTCAGGAATCCCTGCTCCCTATCTGCCTGCTGTAGGAAGAGATGCCATAATCTTCCTGTTTTGTCTTGTAGCACATTGGCCTCCCGATGTTCTCTGCTGATAAGAAGCCCAAGCGGATTCACCTGATGAGCCTTGGAGTTCTGAATCTGCCCCGGAATGCCCTGCTGGACTGGTCCTTTGGGCACTCAATCATCAGCTGCCATGTGGAGCATCACCTCTTCCCAAACCTCTCTGACAACATGTGCCTGAAGGTAAGAGATAAAAGGAGGGCATGTCCAGAAGGTGTGTGGAGGGAGGGGGAGTGCCATTTAGCATAGAGAAGATTGATGAGCATGGTAAGAGGTAATGAGGAGATAAGTTTGTGTTCCCCCCTGCCAGTTAACTAAAATGGAGGTGGTATGCCTCCTTCTCTACCTGCAGATCTGACCATGCTTCTGCGCTCTTCTCTTTGCACCGGCTTACCCTCTGCTTCCTCATTAATTTTAGACTCCTTCCCATTTTCAGAACACTCCATAACTCCAACTCTAATTCGACCTCTGTCCTCATTTCCTCTCACATCTCTTCTTCCTCCCCACACTCTAGTCAATCTTCTCTCCAACCTTCTCTCATTGTCTCCTTCCTCCATTCTTGACTTTGTGCTTTATTATTGTAACAGCCTTCCAGTGAGTGTTTAGCAAAGTTCCCCCTCTCCTCCTGGGAAAGCTTTTCAGGCCCCACCAAATCTGTGAATAATTCCAGCTATAATCATCATACACCTGCTGTGGTTGACCTGTATTGTGTTCATTCGTCCACTTGCAGTGTATTAGATGTAGGCTCCAACCAAAACCCTAGATCCAAACACTCCAAAATTTTGGGAAAGCTGAGATCTGGATTTATACTTTGCAATCCAGGCCCATCTCTACACTGTGTTTGTTGGACACCATTTACTAATTTTACAGTCCCATGTATACTTCTGGTGTTAGTAACAATAAAGACATGGTGCTACTGTGATACCAACTCAAGGCAGTGTCCTTGGTAGATCTCACAAGATGAGCAAGGTCAGGCTTGGGAGGTCTCAAAAACAAACAAACAAACAAATCTTCAGGTGCCCCAAGAGGTGACGTTGGTAGTTCAGTAGGTGGTACTCTTCCCTCTATACCAATATTGAACCAGTGCCCCAGCATGGTATGAGGGAAGGATGGTAGAGATCCTAGCTTTCAGATGAGGTGCAAGATCAAAGTAGTGAGCGCTTGTGGTCATCTGGCCCTTATGACAAGAGAAGGGCGTCAGCCTCAATATCCTGCCCTTATTCCAACTCATCTAAATTCCCTTTGCTGCTCGAGTTGGATACTGTATTCATCTTCATTCCCTGAGTTAAGCCATTGTGTAGTGTTAGCTGCTGTTAAGCAGTTTTTGCATTCCACCCCAGAGTTGGCTACATTTTGGCAGTAGGCGACATGATTCCTACTTGCATAGTTTTCAAAGGACTTAATGATCGCTTTGGAGGAAAGGCCCTGTACAAATGTAAGTCATCATCATTAGAGTTTACTGTGCCATTTTAATACTACCTTTCCCTTTTAGATCAAGCCCATAGTCTCCCAGTACCTGAAAAAGAAGAAGCTGCCATACAACGAGGACTCCTATATGTCCCGACTACAGCTGTTCCTACACTGTTACGAGGAACTGATGGTCAATGCACCCCCAATAACTGAACTTGTGGGGATTCAGTGATAGGCTCTGGAACACAACAGCAAGATATAGGGCTGTTTCCTGTGGGTCATTATAACATCGGACAAGATCAGGAACTTTAAAACCAAAGATGTTGCCCTTATAAAGCAATCAAAGAGGAAACAAGTTTGCCTGAAGTGTCTTTCTTTTGGACAGATAGAAACACACATAGAGACCAAGAAATGCCACTTGAATGATAAATTGTGACTGAAGGGTGATGGGACAGAAGGGAATTCTGTAGCTTCAATACAGTAGGATCAAATGGGAGTTTACCAGAGGTATTAGAAGCTAGTATTTATTTTTCCTCCATTCTCTTTTAACTCTTGGACAGAGGTCGCTATTGATTCTTGTTTTCTTTACTGCTGTATTTCTGGAACAGGACTGGGAGCTCAACAAGAAAGGGAATTCACATCCCATCCAACTCCAGTGTGCCAGAAGAACAGGATGATTTAGGGGATTGGCAGTGGGGCAGCCTTTAACTCTAGGCCAATGGTTCAAATCTGGGCAAAGCTTATATTTTTGGAACAACTGAAAACTGGTTCCCATCTGATGGCTCTGATGGCCTGTGTGAATTGAGTTGATGGCTCCAGTTCCTCAGAGAAAGATGCCCGTATTACAAAACCTTAGTCAGCAGATTCAGTTGAGAGGCTGAGGATGGAATGGGCCATAAAGAATGACTACTTTAAAGGTGGTCTGTCCAGATTAATGGAGGCACATTGGTGGCGTGGTGTAAGAGAAACTTGCATGGCTGCAACCTATGCTCTACCTGTTTTGTGGATAAATAAATTCCTTCCAGGAGTGTGGATTTGACAAAACTAGCCAGAGCAGTTTGGGGGTGAGTTGGTGAAAAGTTTTTGTGCTGCCCCTCCCCCTCAGTGCAACCATGGTTTCACCGCAGTGCACAGAGCAGGATGGAGGATTTGCAGAAGAGTTAGAGTGAGGATTCTTTGGGGTGTACTTTCAAACTTAACCGGCTTCTGACATGTGGAGTGTTTGTGTTGTGGGTGGCCCGGTGGAAATCAGAAGGTTACCCCAGCCTCCTGCTGCAAACGTGGAACCCAACTGTTTGTCCTGGTCACTGTACATAGGCACCAACGTTTCAGAAAGTTTTGTAAGAGACAGTTATCCAAAGAAGGCAAGACTCTGGGTGCTGGTTTCTAGCTACTAGAGGGGCTTTGTGCTTATTCAGGAATTTTGCCATATACCTAAGGTGAAATCCTGGCTCGCTGAAAAACTCTGAGTGACTTCAGCAGAGACAATATTTCACCCCGGATATATAGCAACATACAAATGTTAAGGGTAAAATGTTAAAAAATGCCTAAGTGATGTAGATCTGAGTCCCAAAATGTTGCCCTAGGTACTTAATCATCACGACACATCCAGCAAGATAGGTACCTGTTCTTACTCAAATTTAACAGATGGGGGAGCTAAGGCAGAGAAGTTAAATGATCTTGATAAGAGGAAGTTGGTGTCAGAGCCAGGCTTAGAATGCAAGAGACCCCTGGTCTCATCAGTCCTGTACCTAGTTCACTGCTAAGCTGCCCCTGTGTGCAGCCAGATACCACACTATCCAGAAGAGGGTGTGGATCACAGCCCCCTCATGTCCTCAGGGGCAGCTGGGATGTCACAGCCCCCGAGAGCCATGAGCTCCTCGGAGATTCGCTGTAGAATTGAAGGACCTGTGGCTATGGTGTTCTGAGCCAATGGACCAATCCTGGGTATAGAGGAGCCTGGGGTAACCTGTGATCTTCAAGCAAAAAGTGTGTGGCAAGCTTTCATCCCTAGCTACTGGGTTACATTATCAGAGCACTTTGCGAGGAAAAGGGAGAGAAGCTTGAGAGAAGAGATTCTCTCCTTTACACTATATGGCACAGTTCCTACACACTTGGGATGGGATGGGGCAGAGGGATAGCCCTTAGGTTGGCTCTGCAATTTGGCACCTTCACCAGCATCAAACTGTGTGTGAAAGGACTAAAATGCAGTGCGAGCCCAGGTCTAACTTCATTTTCCAGTGTCCTCAGGGAGAGACACGGGAAGCCTCCCTTCATTCTGCTGTAAAATTCTAGAGGATGAACATCAGAACCAGCCAGGAGAATTGTTGGAGGGTGGAAGGGTGGGGGAGTGACTGCGTTGTGCTAAAACTGCCTTTCAAAGCTTTCTGAAAAACAGCAAGTGGCAAATTCCTCTTCTGCCCCTTTTGGGTTCTTAGCCAGGATGCAATTAATATTTATCCACTCTTACGGATTAATAGTTCATGTTAAGAAAAGGCAAGATAACTGCAGATAAGGGAGCACTGACTTCACTGTTCCTAACACTTTGTCTGCTGTGTGGCTAATGCAAAGAAAGAAATGCTCATTCAGCAAGAAGCAAATCCTAAAACCCAAACTGCCTATTACAAACCATTCTAAATGGGCGATAAAGTTCTCTTATTTATCTTTGTCCTCAGTTCTAGAAAGCCATTGCAAAGGCAGATTCTCTGGTCACCTTCTATGGGCCAAATCCTGCAGTCAGTCCTTTTTCAGGCAAAATTACCACTGGAGTCAAGGAAGAAGGATTGAACAATCTGGCCCTGAGAATATAGTGGTAGTGGTAAAGTGTGTGTCTGTGGAAGGGGTAGGGAGTGGGTATTGTGCTGGAATGTGCATCTAAGAATGGCTATACTAGAATATCTGTGGCATTTATCTTACCACGATTTAACAAAATCTCACATCTTGACAGGTGGAGGCCCTTCCTTTTCCTCACTGAACGTGAATTTCACCTCTGAGCACTGGGTCAGCACCAGGCATATTCACAGCCTATGTCCCCTTGGCCCAGTGCACAGGAGTGAATTTCACCCTGAATGCAGTTCTGCACCGGTGTTACTCCATTGGTTTGTATAGTTACTCCTGGTTTACACTATCGTGAGAGGAGAATCGGGCCCTGTGGTTGCACTTGTGAGATCATCCAGGGATGTGCAGTTGATCACAGAGTTAAGCTCTAATAGACTTTTTCCATCGATAATGTTTATGATTCCGTTATTAAATGCTTCATTAATCCTGATGGCCAATTTATGCTAAAATCTGCAATGTTAATGGAGCTCCCAGTTCCAGTGATAGCAGGAGAGAGATTTTAACTGTGCATTAGCTACACTCTTAGGCAGTACAGAGAAGCTAATCCCACTGCCACAAGCTACTATAGTTATTACAGCACTGTTTGGAAAGAAGTGGATTTGACAGAAACTTGGTGGGAAAAGAAATCCTGAGGACAGAAAATGCTATTTTTCCCTCCACTAACATGTACAAAACCTGATACCCCATCAGCCTGCGCATAAGCTAAGCAACAGTGGGAGCAATGGCTGTTGTCAGTAGTTCTCCATTACAATGGCATCCTTACCTACAGAGCCACCTAGAGACTGAAAGTGGCAACTACTAGGGTCTAAGGAAGACGGTTTGCAGCGTCGGAACTCTATTGATTATTCACTGCCCAAAAACCTCGGTGCTGAGGTTAAGGTTGGGGTGTGAATTTTCCCTAGCTCTGCATCAAAAAAGCTGTAAGAATCTGAAATTGGTATGGCCAGCTCCATGGAAATGGGCTGTAATTTGAGAACCCCTTGACCAAATGACCCCAACTTTGGTCTACGTCAGCCTCTCTTGTGACATACCAGTTTTCAAGATAATCTCCCTACATTTATGGGTTTTAGAGCAATTTGAATATTAAAATCAGCCCCTTATTGAGGGGGCAGTGCCTGAAGAACCACTAGACCAATTGATCTCAGACTGGCACTACTCACTCCCAGCGCTCTACATCTGCAAGTGTAGCCAAGCCCAGAGACACTAGATTTATGTCTTTTTACAACAATCTGTAACCTGCTACCCCCCTTTTTGTCCTATGACTGCAGAGGTGTTAATGGGCCACTCTACCTTGAATTGGTCCCGTACAATATGTGCTAAACAATCTGTTCCACTTTGCATTTTGCTGTGATGCTGGGCCTACCTTTCCCAGACCTGAAGAAGAGCTCTGTGTACCTCAGAAGCTTATCTCTCTCACCAACAGAAGCTAGTCCAATAAATGCTATTACTTCACCCACCTTGTCTTTCTAATATCCTGGAACCGACATCGCTACAATGACACTGCATACAACTCCTGTCCCAGAACCTACAAAAATTACCTGAGAAGGGGTATGAGCAACAGGTGCTGAACAGAGCTTACCTGCAAGCATAGCCAGGGAGTGTGGTAAGCGTCTGTCCCAAATCTGGACCTTAGCGTCCAAAATCTGGGTGCTTACTATGATTCTCCCCCCAAGCTTATACCCAGCTTGGCTCTTATCTCGCTGCCACCAGATAGGATTTTGGCTCCTATCAGCCCGGGTTCCCCAAATATTCCTTGGGGACCCCCTTTCTGGCCTCCCCAACTTCCCCTGTAAAGACCCCCAAGACTCAGAAGTCTGAGTCTTACCGGCAAGGGAATTATCTACCTTCCCTCCCCTCCCTCTCAGCCGTTCTCCTCTGAGCAACGCTGAGGAGTTGATGTAATCTCTTACATCACAATACCAAGCTGTCTCCGTCTTCCACAAAGAAGACAAGCCCTTAAACACTCAGAGAACAGAGTTGATTCTCCCTCTTTCCTATAACTTTTCACCCGTAGCTGTTCCCAAGCCCTGGCGACAATAGGAAAGTAAACCACAGAGCAATGGGCTCCCCTCCCCCTAGCCTGTCACACAAGAGGTAGACAGAGCTCGGGCACAGAAATTCCTCTCCCCTTTGCCTCACTAGGAAGAAATTCCCACAATTTTAAAAGAAAACTTTATACAAAGAAAGAACTTACATACAACAAAAACTGCTGCATTAAGAAACTGCAATACAGGATATAGTGGCTTATAAGAAAATAGAATAAACATCTGATTTAAAAGATATTCCCAAATTAAACCAGTCAGCAGAAATCAACACAATGTAATTACAAACCAATAGTATCATAACAGCCTATTACTTTGTTTCCTTTGTATCACACTTTAATAGTAGAAGAAAATTTTGAAAGAAGATGGAGTTAGAAAAAAGCTTGTTTGTACTCACAGCCGGAGAAACAAAAAAGACCCCGAGTTTCCATTTCCCCTCCGCAAGAATCTTTTAAAAAAAATCCAGGTCTCTGATTGGTCCTCTGGTCAGGTGTTTGGTTCCCCCTTTGTTCACCCTTTACAGGTAAAAGAAAATTAACCCTTACCTATCTACACTCCTGTCCCAGAATCTACAAAAATTACCTGGGAAGGGGTATGAGCAACAGGTGCTGAACAGAGCTTACCTGCAAGCATAGCCAGGGAGTAACGACGATCAGCACTGTTTCAGAGATAGCAGTGACTGGGACAAAGGTGTACTGTCACAAACAGCAGCGAGGGCTTGAATGTGGACGTTGCTGAGTAGCAGTGGTGACTCTCAAAATCACATCCCTTTCTAAAACATTGTATGTGGAATTTTTGTTTAAATGACAATAGGAGTGGTCTGGTTTGTGGTGAGGTAGATAATGTAAAGACACCGTTTAATGCAAATACACCCCAGAGGGTAATAAAGGACAGAAACCTCCTTATTTCCATGCCTCAGCCAGATAAACTGGCTGGCCTTGGTTTGTCTATCTCTGGGTGGGAAGGAGTTCTTATCTATCAGACCTTTTTTTTCTGTTAAAAGTAGCCTCACAAAGGACTGATTTGTCTTTCTGTAGATAAAGAGAACTCAAATATCACCAGCTGTCACCAGGAGGAGATTTGGGCAACTTTATGAGAGCTAGCTGGCTGAAGCTCAATCCAGATAAGACTGAAGTGATGCTGGTAGGCTAAGTGACATGGCAAGGCTGATTTCGCCCCCTTTGATTGAAGATGTGTTCCCACCACTCATTAACTGTGTTTGGAATCTGGGGGTGGCATTAGACCCCGAGCAGCTGATAGATGGTCATATGGCAGTGGTGACCAGGAGTGTTTTTTACCATCTGTAACTCAGCAGGAGATTGCTACCATGGATCCAGGCCTTTGTCACCTCAAAGTAGGATTATCACAATATGCTTTGCATAGGGTAAAAATTTGGATCAATCTGAAAATTTAAGGTAATGCAGAATGCTGACGCCCTTTAAGCTTTGCTTCTTGGTAGCAGCACATGTCACTGGTTCTCCATGAACTGCCTTGGCTTACTTTTGGTTTCTGGATTGAATTTAAGGCAGTTTTTAATCTGTAAAACCCTAAATGGGTTCAGACCTTATTACTTAAGAGACTGCCTCCCTCCTCGTGCTGAACTATCACAGATGCAATCAGTAGGGATACTTTAGTTGTCTCTCCCTCAGTTTAAAAGAAAGGGGGCTGGCAGTACAGGGTTCTCTTAGAGGGCGGACCTTCAAAGCTTGGCGCAAGGCACATTTGTTTATATGGATAGCTGTGGTGGTGAGAGCCATTGAGAGAAATCAGATGTAAAGGAGAGCGGTCTGAGGATGTGCAGATGATATATTTCCCCCCCTGTAAATTTGGCAGGAGCACTTAGAACCTGGGATCAACACCTCTTTTTTGTTTTGTAAATAAATCTAATAATAAATTCTAAAGGCCAATAGAGCTTTGCCATTCACTTCAATAGATGCAGGATCAAAATCAGGGCCTTAAATAATTGTATGGACTGATTAATCACTGTATATTGCTTTGAAGATGGAAAAATCTACCCTTACTAAAGTCCCTAGGAAAGATATCATCTCAACTAAGAAGTCATATTCCTTATTGAAGAAAAAGCTTTTTGTTCTACACTGATGGCCTAAACCCTGTGGTACCATCAGCATGCCAACTTTGTAATAATAATCACAGGACTCCGCATTCCTATAGCATTGTCAAGCTAAGGACCGCAAAGCCTTTTATTATAATAATAATGAATTAATCCCTGGGGGCCTGAGATATATTGTTATCTCCATTGTACTCACTGGGAAACAGAGGAACACAGATTGTCGGTTATGGAACATGCACCATTCCCATTGATGCTGTTAATACACAGAAGTCAATGGGACATCACAATTGACTTGAATGGGAGCAGGATCGGGGCTAAAATCAGGTCAGAAGCATGTCTCCCAATGGTCTCAGGATTTGCGGGTCTGTCCTATTTTGACCCCTCCAGCCCCTCTGTCCCAGTTGAAGGAAAAATTTCCCACATTGATGGCTGCCAGCGGAGAGAACATGAAAGGGCCCCTAAACCTAGAAGCATTATGATCTGGCACAAGTATGAGCTTGCAGTGCCACTCGTAGAGGGGGTTGGACAGGTCAGACCCTGGTGGTGCTGCATCCTGCTTTAGCCACTTGAAATGTTAGGAGGCTTTCCCAAGATCAAACAGGAAGTCCGTGGCAGAGATAGAACCTCAGTCTCCTGATTCCCAGCCCCATGCCCTAGAAACAATGCCCAGGCAGGGGAATTTAGGGACTGTGTGCTGATCTGTGGGGGGGTCAATCAAAGTGATCCTCCCCCACGTGCGGGAGTGGAGGGGAAACTTGCACTGGAATAAGTGTGTTTGGGACCAGTCCCCTCTGCCTCGCACTCCGTCCCCAAACAAACCAGCCCTCCCCACCACCCTCTCTATGGTACTGCCCAACCGGGAGAGGCTCCACACTGTGCACTGGACGATAAACCATAGAGACGGAATACACAGGCCTGGGAAAGGGCTCTTCCTCTCCAACAGGCGGTGTTCCGGGAGGGGCGTGGTTATGCTAATTAAATTGGTTCATGGTCCGCCGGGGTGGACTTATGCTAATCAAAGGGACTTTCCGCCATTTGATTGGCTAATACGGGCGCAGGGCGGAGTCGCTTTGCTGCCCGGCCGCGGGTCGGCCGGGACGGAGGGGTGGCGGCAGAGATAGAGCGTCTCGTCTCCAGGAGGTGGGGTGCTCCTAGCGCGCTCCCTTAGCATGGGTTCGAGCTGCGGCCGTGTCTGCTGGAAGCGGGGGTCTCCCCTCCGCCGCCTCACGGGTAAGGGGGCCATCCGCTCGCTGCGCCGGGGCTGGAGAGCGTAGGGATAGGAGCCTGGCTATAGGGTACGGGGCCGCTGGCTATAGGGGAACTGGGGGGTGGGTACGGGCCGCTGGCTATGGGGTAGGGGCCCCTGGCTATAAGGGGACTGGGGGGTGGGTAGGGGCCCCTGGCTATAGAGGGATTGGGCTGGGAGGGCATAGGAGCCTGGCCTGGCTATAGGGGAGTGGGGGTGCAGGCATGGGAGCTGGGGAGGGCATAGGAACCTGGCTATGGAGCAGTAGCTCTCAGTCTTTCCAAACTACAGTCCCCCTTTCAGGAGTCTGATTTGCCTTGGTTACCCCAAGTTTCACCTCACTTAAAAACAACATGTTACAAAATCAGACATAAAAATACAAAAGCATCCCTGCCCTATTACTGAAAAATTGCTGACTTTCCTCATTTTTGCCGTATAATTATAAATAAATCAATTGGAACATAAATATTGTACTTACATTTCAGTGTATAGTCTATAGAGCAGTATAAACAAGTCAGTGTCCGTATGAAATTTTAGTTTTACTTATTTTGCTAGTGCTTTTTCTGTAGCCTGGTGTAAGACTAGGCAAATATCTAGATGAGTTGATGTAACCCTTGGAAGACCTCTTTGTACCCCCAGGGGTACATGAAACCGTGGTTCAGAAGCACTGCTATAGAAGGACTGGGGAGCCTGGCTATAAAGGGACCTGGGCGGGGGGGCATGCGTGGGGAGATGGGAGCCTGGCTACAGAGAGATTGTGGAGCCTGGGGGAGCAAAAAATGGAGTGGGGAGGGGGTTGTTGGGGTAGGAGCTGAGCTATGGAGTCAGTGACTTGGAAATTTAGGGGCGCAGGGGAATGGGGATTATGTAGCTGAGGGAATGCAAGGAGCAATGTGACAGTGAGATGGAAATGGGAAAGAAGAGATGAGAGAACCACCTGACATTTCGATGTCCAGGCCTTTAAGAACATACGCTGGTTGTGAAGCCTGTATTCACAAAAGGCACTTGGGCGGATTCCAAGGATGCCTGAGCCTTCACTCAAGGAAGTGATAGTCCAAGGGAAGAACAGAAATAGGCCTACCCTGAAATGTCCAAAACACAGATCCTGGCTGTCCCCCAAATAAAGTTGTGCCCTCAAAGTTGTTTGCTCTTGGAAAGAGTGAATAAAGCAGAGCCTCCCCTGGAGGCCCCTTTAGGCCTGTGTTTTGGAAGAGCTGAACACCTGCAACAACTGTTAATTTCAGCTGGAGTTGTGGGTGCTTTGCGCTTCCATAGTCAGGCCCCACGTGTCTCAAGCTGAGTAGCCACAATCCCTCCTGGAAATGTGGTCCTTGGTGATGTAGGAGTGGTTAGCAAGACTGCTAATGACATTAAATTTGTTTTAGCTGATTAAAAACAAAGCAACCAAAACCACTGCAGACTTGTGAGATGGATTTGGACACAATGCAGGGGAGTGAGCAATGTAAGGACACATAAAGTTCAACTGGATACGTATACAGCAATGCATATTGCTAAAACTACCTTAAACTTCTCATCTGCTGCTAGGCTCTGAATTTGCAAGACTTTTTCCAGAAGAAAATTTGGAAGTAAAGGGGGAGAGAGCTCAATGCAGATATCCGTCCTGTGTTGAGTATCGGTCTAATTAAAAACAATAATACTAAGATGCTCAGTGTTCTGTTGAAGGGAGGAGACATTTAAAAAATGATATTGTATCAAACGATACATTCTGTACGGTCCAGTTTATTACCTCAGTTTATGAAAAACAGAGCAGAGAGGGAAAAGATCCAGAGAGGGGTAGAAGAGAGAGGTTTTGAGGGATTTTTACGCAATGAAGTATATAAATACTAGAAGTTAGCCTTAAACTACAGGAGTTAGAGTAGATTTAACTATGACTTTCAAAGCTATGATCAACTCTTCCTCTTATTCCTGTCCTGTAACTTGAGTGCAAAGGATCACTTTCTTTAAAGTAACCCTGTCCAATACAAAATAGTGTTGTAAATAAACCACCAATTTCCTGATGATAACAACATCTAGGGTAACTAGAAGTAAAAGTACCCTGTAGTGATGCCTGTTTGAAAGACTCCACCATATCAGTTAGCATTTGGAGGGTGAGAGCCCTCTTCCTTGTTAAATACATATACATTTGGACATAGGAGTGTGTGCCTTGGTGGGTTGTTTGTTAATAGGATAGAGAGACCCATTGCTGGTTTAAGCTCAGGTCAGTAGTGACTAAATTGTAGCCATCTGATTACTGCTGGATGGCTTGGCAGAATGAGCTGGTTTAGTCCAGTACTCAATGAACAAATAGCCATGATGGTGATTTTTGAGATATGGACAATACTAAATTGGGGTCCTGGTCTGCAGTCTCAGCAGAGAAGCCGAAGTTTGCATGGACCATGGAAACTGAACTTCTTTCTGTCCTTCTAGGTCAGGGTGAATCAACTTGTTGTGGTAGAATGGGGAGGACACTTGCATTGCTATTGCATGTGCCGTAGCCATTTTGTAGAGAGAGAATTTCAGGCTCCAGTGACATCCGGCTGCCGCCATTCACCTGGCGTAGATTCACGAAAAATTACCCACCCCTGCAAGCATATAATCTCCTCCTTTCTGAGAAGAAAATTCTGTTCCTGTCTTGCACTTCTGTCATGCCACTCCTCTGAAGTCGTCAAAATGCTTTAATCAAAATATTAATGAATGAAGTCCAAGTTTCCTTGTGAGGTCGGCAGAAATTTCTCTACCTGATTTACAGATGAGTGAACAGTGGCATCAAGAGGCAAAGTCTCAAGGGACGCCAGTGTCGGAGCCTGGAATGGAATCCAGGACTCTTGACGCCTACTCCTCTGTGCTAACTACCTTCCCCAGACACACTCCATTTCTAAAAGAGTCCAGTTGACTCTGCAGGTACAGTGTGAGTGGATCTGGGTAACCGCTTCCTAAAATAGATACAAATATCAAGGGCACTGAAGAAAAATATCAGGGTTTGGCAGAGAGTTGTAGTCCCCGGCATTTGACCCCAGTGCATTTTTGCTTTGAATGTCTTTGTACTTAGTGGAATAAAACTTTTCAGCTGACTGCCAAGGCTATGCTGGACTATGACTGAAATCACTATTGTCTCCAGCCCTTCCGGTTGCTGTTTAATCGGATCACGTTAAAATTTATCGATGACCTGTTCTCTGAATAGCCTGCAGTGTGGGGAACGCGAAGCGCTAGATTGCCGTGGCAGCGAGATCTTTTGCTGGGCTTTCACTCAGAAGGAAAATCTCGAGTGGCAGCCCCCACCTGATAACAAAGTCAGAGGTGGAAGGGGAAGCCATAGTGTCCAGCTCACTGCGCAGAATGGAGTGCTGAAAGGGACTTAAAAGATGAAATCATCACTAGGGGAGTTGTGCTATGGCCCAGTTCAGTAAAGAATTCCTTTGAAAGGGGAGGTCTGTTACCTAGCAGAAACCCTGGGCACATCCCTGATGTTTTCCTGTTGGTGGCTTTTCTTTTCATGGTATACGTGTTCCTAAGGGTAACTTCTAGCCTTCCTTTTTAATTGGTTCTAAGTCCTGTGTTTGCTTAATGCAGAAGGACTAGCTCTTAGAAGCCTTTCGCACCCCTCCCTGTTCTGAGGTCCAGCCAGCGTGCATGGAAAATCCTAGCAGGATAAAAACATTTGTGTCAAGGGTGGTATTTTCTCTGCTCATTGACTCTGCTTTTGTGCTCTTTGCTCAGGTTTCAGCAGGCTGCTTTCTACAGCTGCTCTGGCTCCTCAGATATGTGTTGTGGGGAGTGGACCTGCTGGGTTTTACACTGCCCAGCACCTCCTGAAGGTAACTGGCTTCTGTTCAACGTAAGAGGAGATATTCAGCCTCTTGCTTGCTGGCATATGGGCCATAGACATCCCATAATTCAGGGGACGATTCTCTGGTGCCTGCACTGTGTTGGGCTGTCTCCATTAAGCCTATAAGGCTGTCACAATAAATTAGGGCAAAACTATGCTTCTGTAATAAGATACACCACAAATATCTGTCTACTGGGCTTTTAAAATTTTTATTCTACAAAATGCTGGTAACATTCATCTATAAATATATGGACACCAGGGAGAATTGCTTTAGATCCTTCTCCATATTGACTAAGCCAAACAAATGAACAAACAAATGTCACTTAACAGTAAATGTCAGAACCTTAGTCGATCAGTTATTGGTCTGGCGGTAAGAATAGATTACAAAACCTGCAGAGTGCTGCTAGTGATAAGTCACATCCATAGTTGCTTAATCAAGTGAGGTCACTTGCTTTTTACTGTCTCTGAAGTACCCTTGAGCATGCTGTAGTATAAGACTCTGCATTTTAGCCATTAATGAACTTCAAGGACAAATTTCAGGGCTACTTAATGTCCACAAATAGCACTAGAGAGATGCTGTCTTAAAATACTAGCTGCTAACGAAGTATTTAAAGCAAAAAATCTGACGGTGTCTAAAATACATACCACCTACAAACCTAAAATGTGTATAATCGATAGTAAGATTTTAGGATCTCGTCCAGCATTGTTAACTGCTGTTGGCGGGGGCCCAAAGGGTGAAATCTGGGGTATTTTTCACCCAATATACATCTGCAGCAATTGCTTAAATACCCAGTGCTAAACTCTCCATGACAGGCTGGTCAGACATGGATCTCTGCTGGCAATGTTTTGCACCATCTCATATTCCTTTCACTGACCTAGTGGGCATGTCCTAAGATAAAATAGTTATTGCACAAAAAACAAACCAGCCACAGTCTCTAGCTCAATATGGTGTTCCTATTGGTGCGAGTTAATGAATCTTCAGGTCAGAAGGTAGATCCTCCTTGTTAAGTTTCTTTAAATAATTCCTTTCCTCTTTCTATTGGGGCAGGCTGGCAAAATCCACAGTATCCCAACCTGAGCATGTGGTTTAGCAAAACACAGGAGAGTTTTGCCTGCAAATTCAGGATCAGTGTCTCTTGATGTGCAGCCAGTTTCCGCAGCAGAAGGTTGATGTTGGGCCCCTGTTGTTAGCCACTTAGCTTGTGTGCTTTTGTTCTCGCTTGATTGCTTATTTTATAACTGTGAACTTGCTCTTCTTCTCTAGCACCACAGGCTGGCCCGGGTGGATATTTATGAAAAGCTGCCAGTTCCCTTCGGCCTTGTTCGTTTTGGAGTGGCACCAGACCACCCTGAAGTCAAAGTTAGTATTGGCTTTCCCCTCGCCTAACAGGGTTGAGGTAGGGTGACCAGATGTCCTGATTTTATAGAGACAGTCCCGATTTTTGGGTCTTTTTCTTATTTAGGCTCCTATTACCCCCCCCCCCCCCCTCCCAATTTTTCACATTTGCTGTCTGGTCACCCTAGGTCGAGGGGTGGCGGAAATGGAGAATCCATGTCAGTAGCTTTGTCCAGGAGTTGTGAACTGGGTGTGGTGGTCTACTTACACCATTGTGAGCTGAGACAAGTTGTAGGTCCTCTCGAGAGGTATAAGAAGCCCCAGTGTTGGGGTGCAATTCTTGTTTGCAGGGGATTCTCTCTCTGTTGTGGGGCCTGTTTTCTGTTGCCAGAGCAGGTCTGGTCAGGCATTCCAAGGACAGAAGTGATGTTTGCTGAACAGACAAGGCTACTGGGAAGCAGAGGCGTTGGCGACTAAAGTAGGGGAAAAGTTTGGAAATGTGGGGAGGTGCACAGGGCTGTCTTTACCCATATGCAAACTATGCAGCTGTGTAGGCACCAGGAAATTTGGGGCACCAAATTTCCTGGTGCCCTATGCAGCTGCATCCTGCTCCAGCCTCTGCTCCGCCTCTTCCCCAGGACCCCTGCTGTGCCCCAGCCCCATCTCTTCCCCAGGGCCCCTGCTCCGCCCCACGCCACCTCTTCCCCAAAGCCCTCAGCCCTGCCCTGCCCTGCCCTGCCCTGCCCTGCCCCATCTCCCCTCTGCTCCACTCCAGCTCCTCCCCCACTCCCCTGAGGACTCCAGAAGTGGTGGGGCCTGCCCTCACTGGTAAGTAGAGTGGCCTGGCCCCAGCCTGCTCTGCTACCCTGGCTCCCAGCCGCACCACTGGCAAGAGCTGGGGGGCAGTTCCCCCTGCCCCCCCAAACCTGGGAGCCAGGGGAGCAGAGTAGACTGGAGCTGGGTCACTCCGCTTCCCGCAGGAATTGGCCAGCTCCCCCGCTCCCCCCCACAGAGGCCTGGCGCCAGCCCCCCCACCCCCACTGTGGAGGTCTGGGACAGGGCCCAGACAGACCCCTGTGCGGGGGCGGGTCGGGGGGGCTGCGTAGGGCACCAAAAGAGCTAGGGACGGCTCTGGAAGTGCATATAAGAATGAATTGCTGCACAGTCCGATTTCAAGAAAGAGCTCTCATATTAAAAGCTGGGAGTGTCAGGCAAGGATATCTGCACCAGAAGGTCAGTGCTGGGATTGTTCAGTAGCACCGAACATAAGAATGGTTGGAACTTTGCGTTGTTCCTCTTGATGTTGGTGAGGGCTGTTCAAGGGGCAAAATTCATGTTAGCAAAACTTCCAGCCAAGTGTTTCTTCAAAGGGGCAAATTCGCACTAGCAGTGAATGGATCTTTTTTTGTTACTATTTTTTGCCGTTTGTCGCTTCCTTTTGACAGATCTGACTGGTGTGGTGCCAAACCATGGATAACTGTGTTTATTTTAAAATGAAATATTCAAGCCTTTGTCAGATAAGAGCTATGCGTCCCAGAACAGCCAGCATGAATTAGAGAGGGAGACACTGACCTACAGCTTCAAGGCCACATGGGGGCATTGGGCACCTATACATCACCAGACCATTCCTCTGTCTCCTCTCTGGCTGTGCTTTGTAGGATGTGCTGTGTGGCTGTTAAATTTAAACCCTTTAAAACTTCTTTTGACCCTACAGAACGTAATCAACACGTTTACTCAGACGGCACATTCTGATCGCTGTGCCTATTATGGGAATGTCACTATCGGGAAGGACGTGATGGTGAAGGAGCTTCAGCGGGCTTATCACGCGGTGGTTCTGGTGGGTTAATGGTCTGTTGTGTCTAGTGGGGAAAGGACTGGGGTGGTGTCGCAATCAGATCCAGAACGCTTCACTCCTTCCTACAGAGTTTTGGGGTATTGAGTCTGTTGGATTCCCCCACTGTTTAGCCCCTCCTGTCAAGTTTGTGTTTTTAAGGGAGAGGGAATCTGTCTCTCTTAGGTTTTTATATGTTCTCCATCCTTGTAGTGTCTTAGCTCCTCACAATTTTTAAGTGATTTATCTTTACAACACCCCTGTCTGGCAGGGCAGGGCCGGGCTGGTGGGAAACCAAGGCACAGAGAGGCTAAGTGACTTGCCCAAGTCACACAGGAAGTCTGAGGGTACGTCTTCACTACCTGCTGGATTGGCGGGAAGCAATCGATCCAGTGGGGATTGATTTATCGTGTCTAGTCTAGACATGATAAATTGATCCCCGAGTGCTCTCCTGTCGATGCCTGTACTCCAGCGCTGCGAGAGGCGCAGGCAGAGTCGATGGGGGAGCGGCAGCAGTCGATTCACCACGGTGAAGACACCACGGTAAATCGATCTAAGTACGTTGACTTCAGCTACTTAGATCGATCCCCACTCTGGTATAGACCAGGGCTGAGGTAGAGCAGGGAACTGAATCCCCATCTCGCTGGTCACAGATGAGTGTCCTAACCAATGAACTGCCCTTTCTCCTGGGCGTGAAGTGTCAGGTCTGAGGTGGTGGGGGGATGAAATTCGCTCTATTTTGGCTAGAAAAGAGGGTGTTTGAATTTGTGAGTAGCTGTGCTGGTGAATATTTCCTGTAGCCATTCAGCCTGAAGTGCACATCCCAGAGCGTGTTGCTGATCTGGGGACAGATCACCTACAGAGGGAACCGTATCTCCTCCTGTCCCGTAGAGAAATGGCTGAGCTAGTAGCAGGGAAATGTCTGTTCCTTGTTTTCCATTGCAGAATGGAAAGAAACTCCCCTCCTGATTGGAACTATCGTTCTGAGTCCAGTGCCCTGGGGATCGCATGTGTCTGTGACATAGTCCGCCATAGTTCTCCTTGCTGCTGAGATGCGGGAGAAAATAGGTGCTAGTCTAAAAAGCGACAGGCTTTATGGCTATTTGGGGAGTGAGAGGCGGGTCCCAGAGGAGGAGATGGAGAGTTACCCTTTCTTCAGGTTCACATTGCCCTTGCCCTGAAAAAGCAGCTTGAAAGCCCCGCTCTCCCTCGCCACACCTCTGTGTCTGATGTAGTCCAGCCTGGCTAGATTAGTGTGATGAGCAGGGTGTCCTGCAAGCCGAGAAGAGCCGATAATTCCACAAAACTCACTGGGGTCTTTGCTGTGCTGATCTACTACCCCAGGAGGTGCCCGGATATTATGGTGATTGGCAGCAGTACAGTATCCAAGAGATGCAACCGCCGACACTGGCTCCTCTGTGTTGTGTTTGTGGAGCTGGAGATTTGCATGGTGTGTGATATTTATCCCCGCATCTAGTGGCATGTGTATGACTATGGGAATGTTGCTTCTGTCTCTGCAGAGCTATGGTGCTGAGGATAACCAAATCCTTGGAATCCCAGGGGAGAACCTTTCGACGGTTTATTCAGCAAGAGCATTTGTGGGCTGGTACAATGGACTGCCTGAGAACAGAGATGTAAGGGTTTGTTTTTTCCTCTCCTAAGCCTTCGTGCTCTCTGTGCATCTGTATGCAGTCCTCCAACTCTGGATTAGTGCCTGCCTGAAAGGCTTGCAATTGAAAAAGATTAGCAGACACAAAATTAAATCCTTCTCCAATGTTAAAAATGTGAACAATTTTCATGTCAGTAAGAGAGGATTAGCCAGCTCTGTAGATTGGCAGCACTTCTTGGAGAGGATGTAAGGAAGCCCGAAAGGGACATTTTTAGGGCTGGGGAGATTAAGCTGGCTTGTCAAAATAGTAGACGCTCACAGAGATTCCCTGTGAGAGACAGGGGAATCCAGGAAACCTACAGGAGTAGGGGCCCAGGATGTGCTGAAAGAGATGCAGGCTGGGGAAATAACTGAATGTGGTGTAAACTAGCCATTCTGATAAAGCCACACTAGGCAACTACATCTGAGGGAGTGACCTGGGCCCTTTTATCTGGGTTAAAATGGTAGCTAGAGTGAAACAGGAGGCTGAAGAAACTTCTGCCTTTGTAACAAGGAGGGGGTGGAGAGAACCAGCCTCAAGTGTGGTGAAAATGCCGGGATTGGCTGGGTGTTGAATGTACTATTCAGTGGGATCTCTCTCTTCACACAGCTGAAGCCCGACCTAAGCAGCGAGACAGCCGTGGTCCTGGGGCAGGGGAATGTAGCTCTGGATGTTGCCCGAGTTCTGCTGTCTCCACTCGATATACTCAGGGTGAGTTAAGGGAGGCATTGTATAACATAGAATGCAAGGTGCAGAGTTTGTATGAAGGGCCAGAAATCTACTTCAAATTCATTAGGGTTTGATGTAAGAGGGAAACCCAGACAAAATAGCTGATTAAAACAACCACATATAGACTCATGTGTGGGTCCTGTTTTCAAGCAGAGCCTCTCTCCCTCACAGCCTGCTTCCCCTCCTGTTCTTCCCTGCAAGGGAATCATAGTCCTAGGTTTGTAATACCCAAGCATTGCTATGGGAGTGATCGAGGGAGTCACGGATTCAGCATTGGGATCCGCCTGATGGCACCGGCAGCTGGACTGGTGCAAAAAGCCTATTTGGTGCTTTTAAAAAACAGGCAAAGAAAGCACCATGTTCCAACCTAGTCTACAATGCTCTAGAGCTTTCCCCAGTGAGAAACATTCTCCTTACATACCCGAGAGCTAGAGAATTCAGGAATAGCGCTGGGATTCTCCCAGAACCAGCTGGCCTCTTCTGTAGCACTCAGGGCACTTCATGGTGTGGAGATCATCACTTTATTTTGCCCCACACAACCTCAAACTCTGTGTTTTAAAGGCAATGAATGAGGCTTTGGCCCTTTCTCCTTGTAAGCAACAAAGAGGGAACTGCAGCCTGGCCCCTGCTGGAGGTGCTGGGAGGTTAGAAGTTTAGCCTGGGTTTCGCTTTTGGAAAGGGTGCGCCTCTTCCCCACGCATCTCTGCTTCCCAGGGTCTTAGTGGTAGCAACAGCCTCGGCAGCACCCGATGTGCCTGCTATCCAGCCTCTTAGATCTTTTCCCTACCATGCTCCTAGTTCAATAGCTGGAAGCTTGTTGGCAGCAGCTGCTGCGTACAGCTGCTGTCCCAGATGCTAGCAGCAAGGGCCTCCTAGAGCTTTCTGTCCCTCTGGAACTGAAAAGAGGCTGATTGAAACTCAACTACTACCTGCAACTTTAATGGCTAATTTAAAAAAAGCTTGGGACTTTGCCAATGTTTAGAGGCTTTACATAGTTACACGGATTGGGAAGTGAGAGCTGGGCTTCAAATGATGTGGTCTTTGGGACCAGTGGCAGTACTCAGCCCCGGTGCAAGGGGGACATGGCACTTGTCTATGAAGTGCAGCGTTCCCAAAGCTAACTCTGTGCCTTAGTCGGATTTGCTCCTTTTTTGTGCTGAATGTAGGTTCTTCCCCGCTTTTATCTCTGTGGAGCTAATCCCGCTACAAGCAAGTGAGTATGGAAATTTGTTGGACCTTGGGCATCATCAGTAAAACTGTCTGCAAGTTCTGTTTGCAGAATCTTTATCTGAAGGGGGAAGGAAGAGGCAGAAAAGAGCCCTGCTGAGCTTTTCACATTGTCTAGCTTGTGATGCTGACGGTTAGGGGAAAAACATGTTTTGACTTCTGAACTGAGCAAATCAGATTTGGAACCCTTTGAGGTAACCTCTAATTAGTCTGCTCTTCTGAATAGTACTGCCCTTCTCATTTCTTTTCGGTCATAAGGAGGCTTCGCTAAGTGTTTTAGTCTACAACCCTCAGCCATGTTTTTAGAATCATTAGGGTTGGAAGAGACCTCAGAAGGTCATCTATAGATACCATCACAGACTAAGTCAATAGGGGAGTTTCCTCCATTGTAGGGAAGGGTAAAGGGGCAAGTCACCAAATGCCCCTGTGTGAATCCCTACAGCAGAGGAGGTTACAAAGGTGAGGTTCCTCGCCCTGTTGGCCCCAAGCTTTAAATGGCTGACTGATTTGGGGTTGTGTGTGTGGTGGTTAATTTTTTTTAGCATCCTCTTAAAAGGCTTTTAAAGAAGGGAGATTTCCCTTTGAGGCTGCTCAGTAAGGCGTTACCTTGTTAACAGTATAACGACTGCAGAGAGGATTTTCAGTGAGTGCTGCGTTAAGGCGTTAGCTATCAAAACCACCTCATGCAAAGGGAGGTGGCTTTGCCTGGGCAAGCAGATGTCCTGCTGTTTTCAACTTCCTGCGCTGTGCCTGCCTCTCTCTCCCACCACCTTCGTTCATTGTCACATCTTTGTCTTGCAGAAGACTGATATCACTGAAGGCTCCTTGGCAGCCATAGCCTGCAGTAAGGTCAAGCGTGTGTGGCTTGTTGGGAGGAGGGGGCCCCTCCAGGTAGCTTTCACTATAAAGGTAAAACTTATATGTTTGAGCTTAAGGGTACTGTAATGTAACAGGATTCTCTGTGACTGTAAATCTAACCCTAAGCCCCCTCTTCTGTGGGTCTAGTTAATTCAACGTGAGCTGTTGAATCCACTAATTGTGTCTTCGAGGGTCTACAAGAAGGCACGTGAACGCTGGCATCCTGGTTACTGTGCCCACATGCTGAACTCAGCCTCTCGCCTGTAAAGCGGGAGTTGCTAGCCTGTGCCACCTGTATGGTGGGAATGGCTTCTCTTTTGGGTCTGTGCTGTTCTTATGGCTTCTCTGCCTTATCCACACACGGCACAGTGAAGCATCACGTCTTCCTGTCTGACGTTCCCAGGAGTTGCGGGAGATGATAAACCTGCCCGGTACCAGACCTCTCCTGGACCCTGCTGACTTTACAGGCCTTGGTGATGTTATTAAAGGTGAGGAATGTCTGCCCAGCACAACACAGGTTGGATGGTGAGATTTCCGTGGTGGGGTGAATGCCCATGGGTTCTATCCGGGGGAGCTCTTGGAGATGAAGGATGAGGCCAGGGGGCCTTGCCCTGCTTTCCAAAACAAAACCACTGGGCAACTTTACCCTCCCCTCATAACCCTCACATCTTGGAAACCAGTCTCTGATTCCTGCCTTGCTCCGTGTTGTCACCTGATTGGATGCAATAGTTATGGTCTATTGGGTTGTAATGAGAGAGCTAATTTCTTCTTCCCCTTTCCCTTCACTCGCTTGCTAGACCATAAGGCTTCAGAAAAAGCCTCGCAATGCCCTGATTGACTAGCACATGAGTTCCACCTGGCTGAGCCACAGTGAGGAGCAGGTCAATGGGCTGAAACAGCAGCACGGTAGCCCTGCTGGCGAATATTCAAGGATGGCTAGCAGTAGGAGAGCTGCAACACCACCTGTGTCTAGAGGAAATGGACATTCAGCTCTTACCTGCAGCACGTTCCAGCGTCGTTTGTCTGCTCAGGCTTGTAACAGCATCACATGGACTGTTAGGGAGTGATGGGGAGATGGATCATGAAGGGCAGGGGAAGTGTGTGACTTTCAGTGAAGGAGAATACATGTCTGAAAGCCCATGTTCCAAGCTAAACTGGAAGGAGAATTGCGTTCTAAGGTGCCCTTGGACTTCCTTCTCCAACTGTTGAATTCAGAGGCGGTGGCTTTTGGCAAAGCTGTTCCAAAGTCCCAATTGTGCGGCTGTGCCTGGCATGAGTTATCTGCCTTATTCATGGTTTAGAGGCTTGCAGATGCTGAGTGGATGTAATTCTTTAGCATTAACTGTACATTGGTCCAGACTCTCCTCCTTGCATGGTCCCTCTTTAGAGACTGATGGACCTTTGTTCAGGGTTCCTTATGCTCCTGCCTTGCTCCTTTAATTTTAGATGTTCCCAGACCCAGGAAGCGTCTGACCGAGCTGATGATCAAATCGGCCCTGGAGAAACCTGGTGAGAAAGAGGCCGCTCGTTGGGCATCAGCAACCAAAGAGTGGGGCTTGAAATTCCAGCGCAGCCCACTGGAGGTACTGCCCGCTGCTGATGGGAAGCAAGCAAGAGGCATCCGAATGGCCGTCACCAGGCTGGAGGTATTGACTCAAAGTTCTCTCTTTCTAAAGGATTTGCCCTCCCCATGCTTGGCTGTCTGTGTTGCTGGGAGATGAGTAAATGTCTGTTGCATCCACTTGGATCTGGAAATCTCTGGGGAATCCTTCTGCGTTAATCTAAAGACAGCTTGATACTTCTGGTCTAATTAGACCCAGCAGAACTGCCTGCTGTCTGAGCAGCTGGAATGACAGATTCTTGGGAAGTCAGCCCTAGGTCTCCCCCAGGAGCTGCTTCTGATACAAAGGGAACTTTCTGTCCATTGGTATTGATAGTTGCAGTTGGAGAATGCTCCAGTAACCCAGCCTACTAAATATTGCCAGTGACTTCAGGAGGGAGAAGGGAGATGTTGCTGTTTCTCCTGGGAGAGAAGACTCTCGACTGCATTTGCATTACAGGCTCTTTAACTCTTTTCTTTCTTCTCTCTCTCTCCCTGGGTTATGTAGGGTTCAGGCGAGTCTGCCAGAGCTGTTCCCACTGGAGAAGTGGAGGAGCTTGAATGTAGGCTGATCCTCAGCAGCATTGGCTACCGGAGCCTCCCACTTGACTCTTCAATACCATTTGATCCCAAACTGGGGATCATCCCCAACAGCCTGGGCAGGGTTCAGGGGGCACCAGGTTAGTATTAACGCTCAGGGTTGAGGTTTCTTCATGTGTAGTGTTTGGGTAACAGAGCTTATGAGTGTGTGTGCGAGCGGCGGGGGAACATTCCTATAAGAAGGTGGAGTTGTCAGTGGCCAGGAGGTTTGTGTGGATGGGAGGGTATGGGCTTGTCTAAAGAATGGGTCTGGGAACTGGGAAACCTGTGCTCCATCCCTCTGTAGCTCGCAGGCTTCCTGTGTGACCCCTCCGAGGCACAGATAACTGAACTGCCCAAGGTTTTCCCATCCGTAAAAGTGATGTAATGCCTGTTTTAAAGGAGCGTTGTGAGGCATAAGTCACCAACATCTGGAAAGCAGTTTAATATCCTCTGACAGAAATTGCTATTGACATGTCAAGTATTGTAGCAGTTTGGCCATTTTGTGTCCTTACCAAAAAAAACAAAAGGTTACAGTTTTAAAGTCCTGTCCTGCATCTTGTCACATGAATAGCTCAGATACACAAATGACCCAAAAGCATGCTGTAATAACGAGAGATGGCAGCCTGCAGTGGCTTCTTAGGGGTAACATTCTTGAGTCACTAGAAACTCCCATAGCAGCTCTGCAGTGGGGAGGACAGCATGGTTGAGACAATGCACTCTCTGCTACAGGGAGGGGAGATACTACCCTAATATACCCTACAATGGTCTTGGTAGTGATGCGAGTGTGACGTATCTTGGTGCCAGCTGTTAACAGTGGCCAGCTACATCTGAGAGGGTGTGGGTGTAAAACTATGGTGGATAAGGAAATATAGATCTATATCTAACTCTTGAGTCCCTTCAAGCTGAAGAGACAATTGTGTTGGGGCGTTGGCTGGACCCTATCCCTACATGTATACTGGGGATTGCGTCAGAGCACGTCAGACTTTGTGTAACATGCTGTTACAGGTCTGTACTGCAGCGGCTGGGTGAAGAGGGGACCCACAGGGGTGATTATCACCACCATGAATGATAGCTTTGACACAGCCCAGTCCGTGCTAGAAGATCTCCAGATGGGGGTGCTAAACCTTTCAAACTCCAAGGAAGGCTTCAAGTCTGTGAGGAGCATCCTGCACAGTCGAGGTCAGTGAACGTGCATACATGAGTCCTTGTGTGTGAGTATCTGTAGCAGTGTGTGAGCCAGCAAACTCACGCAAAAGTTCTAGCCTGAGACAATAGGTTAATGAACTGTATCCTGAAATGTGGAACATGGACTGTAATTTGACTAAGGAAAAGGGTTTGATCTTGTCTCAGTCTGTAGTAGACGTTTCTCTTCCCCTTGTCTCCGAGGGGCGGTGGGAGAGAACAAATGCCACGCACGCTAGTCTGACTGTCAGTCTCTGCCCGGGATGCATGCAGTATAATAAGATCACAGTGCTGAGAGTCAGGATTTAATTGCATGGGCAAGGCTGAGTGGACAAAGCTTGCACAGTGCGCTCTCTATTCCGGGCGCTTTTTCATTTGTATAGACACTACCCATGTTTAAATTCCACCCACTCCCACTTAGCATTCGTTTTTGTGAAGTCTTGGTTAGACTTCACTTGCTGATTAGACATAGGAAGCATTTCTCGAGTCTCTTTTATCCCTTTTGCTTTTTGACGGGAACAGTCTTTTAAATTAAAGAAATAGTGTGAAAATTGTATGATGGATTTTAATTACAATTTACAGCACTCGCTGAAGCAATAATAAGGTGGACTGCCTAATGGCGCAGAATATGGAGAGACCTGGCTGGGTGCTTGCAGCACACCTAAGGAGTGCTATTTTGAGCATCTCTGCTTATTGTTAACAAAACGAGGAACCTTGTGTATGAAGCTTTTGAGTGGTTACAGTGAATATATTGCGGAGAAAGGTGACGGTCCTGGGTCTGAGATTCTGTTACCCGCTGGTCTGTTTAAGGACAGTATGAGCTCCCCACCAGTGCTGCACTTCCATAATTCTTCAGTCCTAATCCAGAGGAACCACTCCAGGAATGCGCCAGGAGTTCGTTCCGTGGGCTGCTAAACTCTTGGTTTTGCTGCTGAGGTGACCAGAGAGGGTGCTGGTTGTGCTGCTAGATTCTTTGGTGTGAATACAAATCCATTTCATAGATGATACGCAATAGTCCTCAAACATAGCTCCTGCTTTCTACTAATTTAATCCATATTCAAGTCAGCTATTTAGAGAGAAATGTCTACCCTCGGCATGTCCTCAGTCTTTCCTATGACAGATCTCTCCTTGAGCCCTGTTGCACTTAGGCTCATAGGAATGATCACACCAGTTCAGGCCAGTCATCTTAATCCAGTATCCTGTATCTTACAGTAGAAAATACCAAATTGTGCAAGTAACCCCTTAGTAGGCTATTCCATAACTGCCTATCTGGAAGAAAGTTTTCTTCCTAACACTCTGATTTATTGTTGACTTATGCCCTGAAGCGTGAGGGTTTCTATCCTTTAATTTTTGTTTCCTGTCTACTGTAACTGTAAGCAGTTTTTATTCTTCATACAAATGATTAATCTCTGTTTGAATCATACTAAACTCTTGTCAGTGATTTCCACAGGGTATTTATGGGAGCAGAGTATATAACACAACGTGTATCCAACCCTGCATTTTATTACTAAAAAAAAACCCCACAGGTGGGGGACTGCAATTCTCTTTATTTAAATGTAGTAAGGTTTGACAGTCATTGCAGGACAGCGCATGGTTGCTTGCCAAGGGGCATTTAAAAGCAGCACAATCCTTGAGTAAAGTGTCATTGTCAGCTGCATAAACAGCACGGCTGTTGCTATTGATTGGCTTTCATAGCAATCCTTCCAGGCACATTTGGGGACAGGTTAAAACACCCCAGAGGGTCATTTACTGCTGCTGTATTTAAAGGCTTTCAGTTCAAGTGTGCTTCCCTCTAATAGTTCAAGACGTTTTAAGTGAATCAAGGCTGTTTCCCCTCCATGAGTGCTGCGCTGAATATTGTTATGGCTTGCAAGTGTCTGACTAGTCAGATTTGACTGGATCTCTGGAGCATGTCTTTTAACTGCCTTTGTGCTGCTGAGTTTTGAAGGTGCCTGTGTTTGCCAGGTTCTAGTTCTTCTGTTTGCTTGCATGTTTCATTCTTGTTCATTTGGGATATACGGACCTGTCCTTTCTCTTTTGTTATAACACCAGGGGTCCATCCAGTTACCTTCTCAGACTGGGAGAAGATAGATGCTGCTGAAGTGGCAAGAGGCAAGCTGGCTGGCAAACCTCGGGAGAAGATAGTAGATCCTCAGGAGATGCTGCAGTTGATCAGTCACTGAAGATGCCTATGCACAGCCCTCTGAGTCTGAGAAAATGACAGATCCACAATGTATCTCCTGCATCTCCTCAGCAAGTCCCATTCGCTGCTGGCCATGCCTGCCATGGAGGATTGGCACAGTTAGAACTGATTGCTGTTCTTGGATGCATGGGAGAAGGTGGGTGGCTCCAGGGGCCGGTAGAGCTGTCCGGCAGTGAGCTGGAACTGCCTCTGGCTTCCTAAAGTGGACATGAGTTTACACAAGGTCATGTGCTATTGACTGACTCCAGGTCTTTACAGCCTGCAGTCTTGTCTCTAGCCACCTTCCCTCCTTGGGTCAGCCCTCTAGGGGTTCACTGCAGTGATCTGGGAGCTCGCTGTAGATTGAGTCACTTGGGCTTTAACTGCTTAGTTGGACCGGGTGCCGCTTAGAGTGAGAGGCCCTGGGTCGTCGCTCTCCTCTGATCATTTACTGCACCTTTAAAGCCAGTGAGAGAAAATGAGTGACCGTCACCTTTCCATTAACACACAAAGCCTGAAGCCAAATGGCTTTATTTCCTTGTAACTTGTGTCAGAGTCCGAGCAAGTTATTTTCTCTCTCTAAATCACCTATAAATAAGCCCTTTCAGGAGGAGGAAGGTGAAGTTGGAGCGGCAGTTTGAGTCCAATCTCTTAATCTCTGTCTGCATTAAGCTTAGGGCTGGCTGGCCAGCCTAGGCCTGCAGCTAGCCTAAGAGCTGTGCAAATGCAGGGCCGTGCTTCTCATCTGCTGAGTGAGTGTTGCTTTCTGTCTGTCTGCAAACTTTACTAGGCAGTCTGTGTCCGTAAATCCTGGAGAGTCCTCGTCTGCTCAACAGCTCTTAATGATGGATACCTGGACTGGGCTTGGGTTATTTTATATTTTAGCTGGGGGGTGGGAAATTAGTAAATATAGAATTGACTTGTTCCAGAATATCCAGAATCATCTGTGCGTTAGTATTTAAGAGGTGCAGCCTGCCCTGATTGTGACTAGCACCAACCTCTTGGCCTTTCTGCTTTTTTGTGTAGTCTGTGTGCTTTGAAGATTATTATTAAACAGTCCCCTTTTCCTCTTTGACCAAATCGATCATGTTTTAAATGATTCCAGGTTTTGCTGCTAGACCGAGAGCCCCAATATCCTCTGTTTAGCTGCAGAAGAAGTATAGCATCATGCAGACTTCCTCACTGCTCTGCTAATGTGCTTTCTCCTTGACCTGTAGGGGCTACCTGAATGGCTGGACTGCATTTATGTCACATGTAAACTGTTCAGATCCGTTTTTTATGACAGCATCTGCAGATCCCCCTTTTAAATGTGACTATTGTAGACTAGGTCTCTGGCTGTTAGGGGAGTTAAATCTCTGTCCTCATGCAATCCTTGGTGCCTCTGCTAAAATGTATCAGTTGTGATGCTGTTTTGCTGCAATGTGGACACCTGTCTGCTGGGAGGTTCCAGATTGTATTTCCATGCTCAGCATTTAGTCCAATTTTAGACAAGACAGATCTGGGCCTCATCTCTTTTTAAATCTCATTTGCAAACTCATTAAGAAACTCAGGAAATGTGATGACTGCTGGAAACATCTATGCAAATTAGCAGTAAAGCTTGTTGAACAGCTGTTTGTGCGACGTGACTCCTGTTATGTCGTAGGGATGATGCATTTCTAATGTTAAACTCTGAGCTGGAGATTACGTGGATTCTGGATTTGGAAAGGTGATTAAGCTTTTTTTTTTTTTTTTGGCGAGGCTGTTGACTGCAAAGTAATGAAATTGTTCTCTGTCCTGCTTTGGTGCTGGGCATACAGGAACATAACAATAGAGGAAACAATTGAAATGCATTGTGAGTGAGGTATTTGCCTGCGACATGATGTGATGGGCCAGACCTTGTTTGTCTGTAGTGGTTGGTGGTAAATGCTTTTTGCTCATGTCAGCAGAGTTCACCGTGAATGTTAATCCCAAAGCACTGTGCTGGCTGTTTACACGGTACGGGGAGCGCACACTTGTCTGTAGGATGGGTTGCAGTTGTCAGTTCTGTACAAGCAGGGCTCCATGCCAGTTTTTAGGAAGGGAAAAATAACTGAGGGGGATTGAATGCTGTTACTTAGATAGGAATTTGGCCCAGGCCTGGGGCTAATGCCCTCCGGGAAGTGCCATAGGACCATTAAGGATGCACAAGAGGTCAAGATCCAGGTTTTAATATCTCAGGCAGATGAAAGACTTTTATTGACGATTATGTCAATTCCTCTCATGTTTGCTGTTCCTTTGAACTGCCTGTTCCATAGCTGGATGCATGTATCTGTCCCTGACCGAGTGAATTAATCTCAGGATGGAGAGCTGGTTCCTTTCCCCTTGTCTTCTCTCTGCTCTTTCATCTCTGTCTTCAGGGACCAGGGCATTTAAATCTCTGGTAAACTTCATTTCCCAGTTACAGTCTGTCCATTAGGTGGCGCTGTGATGCCAGTACTATAACTCCTAAAAAGTACAGCAAGGGCAGTTGAACCTTTCTAGGGCTGAGTGACAACCTACATTTGATGAATGGTGGTCCCTGGCCTGAGAGAGCAAGTGGCTCATTAGCCTTCTTTGTCTCTACTTTGTCTGCCGTGAGACTCAGCTTTTCCTGTGTTCGAGGTGGCTGCCTCCCTCTGTCTGAAATGATGCCCTGTCCGCTTCTGCTTTCGTCTCCCGCTTTCTTGGTGCTTTTCAGCTGGTCAGAGTTCAGTGCTGCACTTCAAAGGGAGCTCACCTGCAGTGAAGTGCAGTGGCTTGGTTTCTTACTCCACCCTTTCCACCTCCCACACAACAGTAGCCATCTCAGACTCAGTTAATTCCCATGCTTTAAAAATCCCTTCAAGATACCATTAAAGTAGGGAGTATTAATCAATTCAAAAATACCATTATTAGACCATTGGGATCATAAACCTTTGAAAGCCTGGACATTTGAGGGTAAGGATCCACAACCAACCTTAGCTCTCCCCAGATATCTCTGCCCTGTCCATTCTCCCCTTACAGCTGGGTCCCTGAGTCAATCACATGTGAAGGGGAAGGATGGTTCAGTGGTTAGGGCACTGGCCTAGGAGGTGGAAGACCTGCGTTCGTATCACTGCTGTGCCACAGACTTATTGTGTGACCTTGGGCAAGTCATTTGATGTCTCTGTGCCTCAGTTCCCCATCTGTACAATGGGGATAATACCACTGCCCTGCCTCACATGGGTGTTGAGGATAAATACATTAAGATTGTGAAGTGTTTTGAGATTAGATGAAAAGCCCTAAATGAGGTTATTTTTATTTTAGCTATTCAGGTAAGTGTCAGTAATACAGGAGGGTGGGGTGAGGCAGATGGGGCTCCGCGTTCATAGTGGAATGGTGGCTGCAAGCCAATTTTCCGCAATGTGTATGTGGAAGGGTTAGAGACAAGCTGGAGGTGTTTCTCACTCGCTGTCGATGGAGGAATGAATGTAAGACTCACCCACCTCCTCCCTCTGCTGTAACCAGGGTGGAGCTCTGTAGTAGCATTCCCTTTGTGGGCTGGTGCCATGGGGATCTGGTTTTATTGCCGCTGAACAGAATTAACCTTGCAGACACTTGCCGCTCCAAGTAGCAAGTGCCATGGAGGAGGCTTGGGCTACATCTCAGGGAAGAGGCTACATGATGAAAGCTTTAGAAAACCTGTCCCGTGAGGAAAGGTTAAAAATGAGGCATGTTTAGTCTTGAGAAAAGACTGGGTGGGGGGAGACCACCTGATAAGTCTTTGAATACATTAAGGGCTGTTATAAAGAGGACTGGGATCAATTGTTCTCCGTGTCCACTGAGGGTAGGACAAGAAGTAATGGGTTTAATCTGCAGCAATACAGGGTTTAAACTCTGGAATAGGCATCAAGGGAGGTTGTGAAATCCCCATCGCTGGAAGTTAAGAACATGTTGGACAAACACCTGTCTGGGATGGTCTAGGTTCACTTAGTCCTGCCTCAGCGCAAGAGGCTGGACTAGATGATCTTTCTGGGTCCCTTCCAGACCTACAGTTCCGTTCTACGATTCAGATACCTCCCACCCTTGCTGCAGTGCTGTTCCCAAATGTGCATGACATGAGCATCAAGAAATCCTGCTGCTATGTTTGAAATGTTTGCCCAGTAGGTGGCAATGGTGAACATTGCTGGAGAGTTGCCCCCTGCTTCTTCCTCTCCCAAAAGTGGCATTGAGGATAGCAAGAGAATCTACTGATACAAAACATTTAGTTTCCTTTGTCACAGTTATGTGTAATGGATAAGAAGCCAGGCAGTGCAAAGCTGAGCATGACGCACCTGCCTTTCCCCTCCTGCTTCTGAAGGGGGAGAGAACTGAAGAGCTTGAAGTAAAGACAGTACTGGCCTTTTGGTTAAATTTCCCTGCACTGACGATTTGTGTCCCAGCTTAGCCTCAGTGAAACAGTATAAAATAGCTGAGGCCAATAAAAGATTAGAATGTAGGGAGGAATGTCCTTTATTTTAAGAGCCCATCTAGACTACACAGCCCAGGTCCTTTCACCCAGTTACACCACATCCATTGTTACGTAGGCTGAACCATGGCCCTGCTCTGGAAACTGGCTAATGCTCTGGGCATGTCTGAGTGTTCAGTCAGATTACACAGCCCAGTTACAACAGTGAAGAGTCCCTTCCCTGCAAGATGCTGTCCATTGACTCAGTTGTGTTTTGGGATGCAGACAAGATAATGCCACTTTTCTAGTAGAGGAGAAAAACAGCTGGCTGAAGCAGGTCAGGATAGCTGGCTGCTATTCCTTGGTGCTCCTGAGCAAGTCATATAACCTCTCTGTGCCTCAGTTTCCTCATCTGTGAAATGGGGAAGCTGCTACATTTCCTCTGCCATTTGGCAGCATCTAGAAGGGGCTGCATTCTCGAGCTGTTCTTGCTTTCAGCCTCAGGAGGAATGCGCGGCTCTGATATCCTCCCCCGGACGACACGCTATCACCATGCCTAGTGCCCAGGAAGTGACTCCACGTCCCATGGAGGCTGGTCTTTCCTTTGTCATGGGGCTGCTTGGCAAATTGATAAAGATGCAGCGTACGAGAAAAATCCAAGCAGGCTCCCAGATGCTCCTACCCTCGTTGGCCCTGGTGGCATGCCTGCCATTCCAGGGTCGTGCTTTTCCACGGTGGGGCATGGAACTGTCAGCTGGCACTTAAGTCTGTCGCTTTCTTAGCACTGTGTTTATAAACACATTTTCTTTCTTATGAGTGTCAACTGGGCAGCCTCCTGCCTGGTTAACTCGCTCACTGTTTATCGAAATGTGTATTTAAAGTGACTGAGCCACCTGAGGGCAATGCTGCCTTGAAACCTGGTTATTTAATATCCATTACAGCCGAAGGGAAAGGTTCTGCATTATATTTACATTCTAGTGAGGAAGAGAAGTGGCATGATTTAAGATCGAGTTAGTGAGACCGGAGAGGCATTGTTTAAAAAGCTATTCGTTTAATGAAATCATAAAAATGGATTTAGATGAATTTCCCCAATTACTCGGTCAGCCAAGACAACATCCTGAGGAAAGTTCCCACGACGTTAATGCATATGAATCACCCAGAGTGGCATCCCTTCTTTGAGTCTGCCTAACTGTCTTTTAATGGCTGTTGGTGCCATCTGTTCCCAGAGTGTGCTGACTCCAGCAGCAAAACTTTCTGAGAACGTTGGACAGAGCCGCAAAACCCTACTGTCCTTTTGGAACCTTGTGGTGTTTTTCTAGCAAAAATCACTTGCTGTGCATGGAATTATACCCACCTCTCTCAGAATGTGGGGCATGGGATGGCCTGTGGCCAACATGACCCTAAAATAAGCTTCCAACCACCTTGCCCTGAACTCTCACAAAATGGGGCCATCTGCAGGGCTAATTAAATGCAAAATTCTGATTCAAGGGTTTAAGCCACTTTTGAGTTGGAACAGTGTGGGGGAAGGGGGTGAGGCATGACGGGATGAGGAAGGAAGGAAGATTCCACATTCCCTTTGTATCTTCCACATCACCAGTTGGCTCTCTACCAGATACTTGCAGCTTTCCTGTCACTGTTGCACCTAGGTGTATGGGTCTGCGTCAGCATGTCCTTTATACTTATAGCTGGGGCTTACTTGTTCCATGGCAGGAATTTATACTGTACACCAAGGATGAAATCCTGGCCCCGTTAAGGCCAATGGCAAAACTCCTAGTGACTTCAGTGGGGCCAAGATTTCACCCCCAGGATGTGGCTAAAGTGGTCAGGGGTAGCTAACCCCAACCAAACCTCAGTCGGTAAGTTAACATCTTTAGCTTCAAGTTAGCTGATTGAGGACCCCTCTAGAGGGAAGCTTAAGTGCCCTGTGTGTAACACACCTGTAGCACTATCAGATCAGGAGAAACTTCCATTAGAAAAATTTCATTCCTTTGGCTTTCAGAAGAGCTACAACTCTTAGGTGAACCCCTCTATCAGATCAATATGTATTTGGTTCTAGACACCTAGTACAGCTGAATACCTCAGCATCTCTCTGTGCCTGGCCATGATGCCCAAAGCCCTCCATATGCTGCTCTGATAGCAGTGGAAGTGCTTTGTACACCTTATCAAATCTCATCTCTCCTGGAGAAATCCCAAATGGAAGCGGAAGGGGGCGCTGTTGGCTCTCAGGTGCAGGCAGGAGTGCTCCATAGCTCCAGTTTCCATACTTGGCTGTAGGTTTTTTCTTCATGTGTGTTAATTACTTTGGCATAACAGGGCCTCCTGAACAGGTTTCCTATGGCTAGAAGGGGAATAGACTAGAGTTAGATGTAAACCTGCAGCAGCTGTTTTGAGGAGCTATTTAGGGACGTGATGAAAAGCAACAAATAAAGTTGTCCAGGTTGGAGTAGCTTATTTTTGTTGAGTAACTAGCTATTTCTTCCCTCTGTGGGAAATTTCCCTTACTGTGATGAGAAGGTTTTTAGTTGCCTCATCCCCGGCTTACCTAGTGATCTTTCAGTGAATACAAATGAATGCAAGGCACTGTGTCCATGGATCTGATGGTCCCTATTCATTTCCCTGGGTCGTTTCTTTTTTTTAATTAATGTAACTGGACACTGCATTTCCAGCATGTGTCATAAGGTGCGTACCATTCCAGAGCTGAGAGAGAGGGAGGAGTACAGGAGCCTTGTGCTGTATGTCCAGCTCTAATGGACCTGGTACTTACCCTTTCAGACCTGTCAGCTGTGCATTTCTTTTTGTATTCCTCTGTTTTGCCTCAATAGTTCTCTCTCCTGGGTTTCTGGCCTACATTTCCCTTACGTGCTCACCTTCCATTCTCTGCCTGTCTGCTCACCTGCTTCTGCTGATAACGCCAGCTGGCACTTCCTCCATGCTATGCTCAGTGGAGGATTGCCACAGCTGAGCTGCTTGCTGATGTCATGGACAATCTACTCCATTTTGGGGCTTGCAGGAGCTATGAATGAAGGGCATTTATGTAAGCATTGGCCCTTCCTTATGTGGCTGATCCTCCCTTGCTTAATCTCACATGAGCAGCTAGAGCATATTTTTGTGGATTTGTTGGGAGACTAAGGTGCAGTTCACACTTCCCTCTCTAGGAGCAATGACTGGATGTGTGGGATGAAACCCTCACCCCATTGACATCAGTGGCAAAATTCTTATTGACTTCAACAGGGCCAGCATTTCACCCAGAATGCTTTGCTTGTTGTCACTGTGCCAAGGGTTGGGGTTGGCACTGATGACTCTGAAGCATGCTCCTGACTAGTGTATGTCAGGGGGACAGGATAAGCGGGGGAAATCATTGTGGCATGTCTGCCGTCCCTGCCAGAGAAGGGGAAGAATCAAAGGGAAGGGATGTGACAGGCTGTCCGCTACCTCCGTTAGGACTCAAGCTGGCACTTGGAGGCATTGATTAAGGATTGGCAGTGTGAGGCCATGCTGTTGAAGGCAGCAGTTCATGACCAGGAAAATGAGACTGATGGTATTTTAAAGGGACACTGCACAGGTTAGTTAGCCCCAGAATGGGAGGGTTCTGTCTTGCAAATATTTTTGCCTACAAAACCTCATATTAACAAACATTTTCATAGATTAAAACCAAACAATCAAAGTTTTTTTTTAAATGAATCCTGGGTTGCAAATCCTGCAAAGACTGGAAGTGGGCGCTAAATCAAAATTGACTATAGAGTCTAGTTTCATTGGCCGTGCTGAATGAATTGCGGAAAACAACCAAACTGCATAAATGATGAAATGTTAAACTAGACTTTAAACATTTTATCTGGTTTAATTCTTGAGTATTGTTAGAAACACGGACAAGGGGAACAGCGTTTTGTTTTGGTTTTAAGTAGTGAGCCAAATTCTCATCTCAGGCCCAGTGATGTAAATCCAGACTTTGCTGGAGCTTTTCCAGATTTACACTGATTGAAATGGAGATCAGAATCTTAGCCCCTGCTTTAGGATGCAGTCGGGTTAAAAGTCATTTGCCAAGATTCCAATCTCAGTTTCCCTGGTGACAATATAGAGCAGCTCTACTAATGTCAGCCGAGTTACTTGGGATTTACACTCTGGGCTGGCGATCCGAACCTCGGCCCGCAATTTTTAACGTGACTGCTTCCTTTCTAAACGAATGAAAGCAACATTGTATTTGAATTGCACTCTGACGCACACAGGACTCTGCACAGGAGGCATGTCTGATCGGCGGGAATGATTAAGAAAAGTGAAGGGTGCTTTTGTAACCTTTCCATTTCAAGGTTCCCTGCTTCAGATGTTTAGAGAATCTAATGTAACTGAACCTCTGGAAACTGTTCTGTTGTTTTCTAGGACTTGTCTGCTGCCTGCACTTGCTTTGTGAATAACTGCAAATATAAAATGTTACATTATAAAGCCAATCACTGGTTTGATCTGTCTGATGCAGCTAAACCCTGGATGTAACCACTTCCCGAGGGAGGGATGCTGTATGTAAATGCAACCCTTCTGCATTAGGTTGTGAGCTAGCAGGACTGGGACATTACTTGGCTGGCAGGCCTCTGGGAAGACTTGTCAGATGATAGAAGTGGGGTGGTGGCACACTACCCTTGGAGTCAGTATTGGACCACTAGCCACCATGGGGTTAGGGAACAATGTGCTGCTGAAGACTGTGTGTTTCTGATGTGAAACAGAAATTTGACTGCTTGCTCTAATTAGAGCATTCCACTTCTCTGAAAGAGTAACCTAGGTGTCCTGCTCAAGTTCTAGTGTCGGTAATTACATCCTCCCTACCTATGCCTGCCCCTGTAGTTTCAGGTGAATCAACGTATCCGTATGGTCCTAAACTCCCCTGTCCTGTTCATCAGCAGCTGCTTTGCATTCCCAAAGTGACTTGCGTGTCAGGGAGTTCTGTTATGCTTTTCAAATACTGTTGGAGTCTCCTGGATGAAAGGCACCTAGAAAGGTAATGTTAATATCAAAGCAGGAGCTGTCCTTTTGGTGGAACAAGAAGCGTGAGGAGTCCAGGCCTGGGTGTTGGTATCTAGATACCATGGTATGGATGCCTTACAAGTGCCTAAGATAAGCGGATAAGGTGAGTGAGGTCATATCTTTTTATTGGACCAACTTCTGTTTGGTGTGAGAGACATGCTTCTATGGGTCATGTGTGGAAGGGCTTTGTGTGGCTCGAAGGCTTGTCTCTCACCATCAGAAGTTGGTTCAATAAAAGATATGACCTCCCCCACCTTGCGTCTCTAATATCATGGGACTGACCCAGCTACAACATAAGATAAATAAAGCATTTGGAGGTGCTGGCTACCCACAGACTAGATTCACTCATGCAAGTGGGCACAAATTGCTGGTTTAGGGGCCTGGGGCTAAAGCCAAAGCCTGAGCCCCATTGCCTGGGACCAAAGCCCAAGCCCTGGGTGACAGGCCTCAGGTTACAGGCCCCGTGCCTGGGGCTGAAGCCTTTGGGCTTTGGGTTTGTCTCTTCAAACCCCCCCCCCAAGGGTGTTGGGGCTTGGGCTTTGGCTTTTCCCCTCCCTACCTGCACTCAGGGTGGCAGGGTCTGGGCGGGCTCAGGCTTTGGTTCATCCTGCTGGGGCTGTGTAGTTATTTTGTTGTCAGAAAGGGGTCAGGAAGCAACAAAGTTTGAGAACCCCTGATCTAGTCTGACATCCTGTATACCACAGGCCACAGAACTCTGAAAGGGACAGATTTTGACTGAAAGTTACTTGATGTTTTTGTTTTGATTACACCCTCATCTCTGCCAGCCTCTGCCTTCCCCAGCTCACACAAAGCAGCAGTAATTTAAAATTCAAGTTCTCTGAATTCATTGGTGGAAACATCTGTCTAAGGGACTTGGACACTGTATTCACACTAACAAGGAGAAGGGACCACTGTCTAGAAAGTGTCTCCATTAGACTCACTAAAAATCAACCTTCAAAGTGTTACTTTGGGACAACACTGTGGTGTCTTGATCAGTGAATAATGCTGATTGGGATCACTAGGCGTTATGCAGGCAGCAAGGAGGTGGCATGACCTAGTGTATAAGGCAATGTACCAAGAGTCGGGAGACCTGAGTGCTCTTCCTGACTCTGCCATGGTGTCTGTCTGTTTCCCAGCTGAAATGTATGGCTTGGCTTTATTTTTCTTCCACCTTTCCCCATCTGTTTCTCATGCCATGTCTACCCTATAAAATTATGTTGGCCTGACCTATGTCGGCACACAGCCACTACAATTATTAAATCACTTGTGTGTGTGCACAGTTGGCTTCTTGTGTCAGCGGTGCGGTCCTCACCAGGAGCGCTTGTATGCATCGTATTGTCAGTGTGGGACGGCTCCTGAAAGCTAGTAACAGTTGTTGTAAGCAATGCAATGTCTACACTGACACTCCATCAACCTAATAATATTGACAGTGACCCTCTGCCTCTTGGAGAGGTGGTGGTGTTAAATCGGCATAGAGAGGCACTTTGACAGACAAGAGCCAAATTTAAGTGAAGACACTTCCATGGCTAGGTCAATGCAAGGCAGCTTACGTTGACCTAACCGTGCAGTGTAAATCAGGGCTGGTCTACACTACAGGGGAAAATGGATCTCAGATATGCAACTTCAGCTACGTGAATAACGTAGCTGAAGTTAAAGTATCTAAGATCGAATTACTGTCCTCACGGCGCGGGATCGATGTCCGCGGCTCCCCATGTCGACTCCGCAACCCTGTTCGGGTTTTGGAGTTCCGGAATCGATATAAGCGCGTTCGGGGATCGATATATTGCGTCTAGATGAGACACGATAGATCGATCCCTGAGCAATCGATTGCTACCCGCTGATACGGCGGGTAGTGAAGACGTAGCCCCAGGCCTTGGTCTAATTTTTCCTGATCTCTCAACGCCCCTTTTCTTCAGCCCCGTATCTCTTTGTTCTCTTCTCCCACGTTGTCCAGTCCCATTAATTCCTTCCTTCCTTGACTTCTCCATGTAATCTCTTCTCTACCGCATTGGCCCTTGCTCCTTCCTTATTTTCTCCCCCATCTCTGGTCACTGGTTGCTAGACACCCCCATGCCTGTCCCCTCCAGAATCTGTCCCTGCCTGCCCCCACCTGCTTGCTTGCTGGGTCCTGTAGCGCAATGCTCCTTTCAGCACATTGGCTGCTGGATGATAATGCTGCTTCTCTCCTTGCTTTTGCACTTTGGCTGTTGGCTGCCTTTCCCACACCTTGCACTTGCTGCCTTGTATATGCAGCCTGGGTGATCCTCTGTTTGATCCCCTCAGGGCACTGTTGCCAATTCTCACCTTTTTATCAAAAGTCTCAGGATATTTGAGGTCCATCTTTCTTGAAGCTGTAGCTCTGGGAGTCATGTGACTACATCAACATCTCCGCTTTCTCCTGGTTTTTAAAAGGAAGTTTCTAGCTCTCTTGGTGGTGGAGAAAAGTTTGTAAATGTGCCCTGGGTGCACCTTAAAGGCTTAGAAATCACAGGGCAAAGAAAAAGAGCCCCAAATGTATTTTTAAAACAAAGCTGCTTATTTTAAACCACTCTCATGATTGTAGGGGGGCTGATGAATATTTGAATAGCTGCAACTGGCAAACAGAAGTAGAGTCTGTTTTCAGCTCTGGCAAGGTCAGCAGCTGAGTGGTGGTAGAGGGAACAGGCCGCCAGCAGCAGCTGAGGGTGTGGGGTGCCAAACCTACAGCCCACTGACTGGATCTGACCCCCCCAGCACCTTTCCCTCCACTCTGGAGCTCCCTTTGGAATGAACAGAGGGATCCAGCCTGCACCTGCCAGTGCCAGCCTCTTGCAACACAGCCCAGAAGAGCTGAAGCCTGAGTGGGTGGAGCTGAGGAGGGAGCTGGCGCCTGATGGGCCACAGGCACCTGAGCCCCTCCTTGTCCAGGCTGCAATGCCACAACACACAGCATCCTGGGGCCCAGAGGAGGCTCCGTCCTCTCTTGCTCCTGCCTCACTTGTTGTCCCTGTTGTTTTAACGGGCTCCTAGAAGAGAGGAGAACTTCTTTCCCGCCTCATAGTGTCAGGAAATGGCTGCTTCTTTCCCCTCCCAGGGATGGAAACCATCCACAGGGGAGAACCTCACAAAGGGCAGAGGGGAAAACAATGTTGAGAAGGGGGAGAGGATGCCCAAAATGGGGCAATGATGTAGGGGAAATTCACCAAAGGAAGAGGTGACTGGCTGTGGGGGATGCATAGAGGGGTGCGATGTGGGGGAAAAGAAGGGATCTCAAATGCATTTATTTGGTAATGACTAGAGCTGGCCAAGAAACTGTTCTCCTGCCCTTTGAGAATTTGAGATTTAAAAAAAAAAAAAATTCTATCCTCAATCTGGAAGAAAAGTCTATCTCATGTTTTTGCCAACTGATCTGATCTGAAATTTTGGGGCAGATTTTCAATCAAAATATTTGGTGTCAATTTTGATCTTTTATTTTTTTTCCTTTTTGCTATAAATTAACTTCAGCTTAAAAATAAAGTCATTTTGACCTGAAAAACAGAACTCTTTTGTTTTTGAAAATGTCAAAACATTCTGTTTTGGCAATTTTGAATTTCAAAATATTTTAGAATATTTTAGATATCTGTTGAAATGGGTCTTTTCCCATGAATGGTTTTAGTTTTGGTGCATTCACATTTTCTGATGGGGGAAAAAATGTTTGGCTGAAAAATTCCCAACCATCTCTAGTTACTAAGCCCTTAATTGCCTTTAGCTGTAGGGTTTAACTCTGGTACTCATGGACACACACTCTACAGCCAGGCAAGGCTGCACAGTGCCTCTTGTCAGCGAATTCCTTACTTCTACCCTCAGGGTCCCTGACGGACACTGGTTAACTTGACCCTCATCTCAGAACTTGCTTGACATCCCTGTGTTGTGGGGAGACTTAGCAAGAGAGATGAAGTGACAATTAGTTTTGTTGCCACCTTGGTCTCTGTCTGCTAGCTGACTCACACTGTTTTGTTCTATAGAGGTTCTTATATTGTGATCATCAATGTAGCATCTGAGTGCCTTCCAGTACTCTCTTAAGCACTAACTTCTGTGATGCTATTTGTTCTCTCACCCTCTCCCTAGGAGGAATGGGTTGGACAGTGGGCTTGCCTCATAGAGCCAGACTTTGGCCCAAATTCTCTGCTGGTGTAAATTGGTGCCTCTCAATGCCAATTTGCACTAGCAGAGAATCTGGCCCTTTGAGATCACCCGAGCTCTTGTCCATCTTGGGTACTGAGCTGCACTGAATCTGCCCCTGTAAAGCATAGGCAGTTAAACACACCAATGATATTGCATTAATAGAAAGTACTTGCATTTAATGTGAAGGTTGGGAAGTCAATAAAAAACTAAGGTTTCCAAAACTGCCCACATTAACTCTGCCATGTGGCATCACAAGCAGCATTTTCTGTACCTGTTTGTCCTTTTTGAAAACGTAGACAGTAATGTATTGTTTGATTGTTTATGCCTTGCATTCTCAACCAAGGTGATGCAAACTGATGTCAGGGGATCACAAGCACCCCATATTGCTAAATGGAGAGTCTGGCTTTCTGGTACAGAAAAGGGGAATCTGATATGGAAAAAGTAAATATTTGGTATACACCAAGAACATACAGTTCCTAGGATATGCTATTTGGGAAGTTTAAACCCTTGGGACTGACTCCATCATGTGATAATGTCCAGGTTGCCAACACCATGGGGGAGCGCAAATCCAACCAAGAAACAGTGTTTTCATTGAAATAAAATACATTATGAAACCATTTCATTTGTAAATTTACTTTTGCAAAGATTTTAGGCACCAATGACCCATCACTGACCCCTTTAAGCTTGTTCTCTAGTACGAGTAAGAAAGTAAAGAAAGAAAATACGATGCAGCAGCATCAGTTAATCTGGGTGTCTCATGGTTTCAGTTAGAGGAATCCAGGCCCATGCAATAGCCAGTTGTAATATGCATAACAGGCTTCTATATTCCTTCTAATTGTTAAAATGAAAGACTTTAAATTTGTCCTGCTCTATAACTAATGCTCCTGGGTAATACGATAACACAAACCATCACTTTGACTTCAATGAGATCAAGCCCAGTGAGCCAGTGTCAAAGGTATTTAGGCACTCAAAGATGCCTAGTGAGATGTTTTACAATACCTGGCCCAGCGCTGTGAATTAAGGATGCAGTGAGTGCTATTTCTCTTGGTGTTGGTGGGTTTAGCTCAGAGCTTTTAATGCTACAATAACTGTTTTTAACTTGAGTTGACTGGTGTAAAGTCCTGAAACCCTTCAAAGGTCACTGTGGCTAGTCATAGTTCCTCCAGGTGTTGCAAGCAGTTTTGTAACAGCAACAATTCCCCAGGAACAGGTCGTTTCCCATTGGAGTATAGTCAGAGTATAGTTTAGACAGCGAATAGTTAACTAACGGAGTCAGGGTCATTACATAAGTTGCCGTCTCTCTCGAAATGCCAGGTGTCACTTTCAGAACCCAATGATGTTCTCAGTCATCATCTCTATGTGTTTTCCTTATCGGTTTAAAGCAGAATAGAATCTCATTTTTATGAACTGGTGTGTGACTGAGAAATATAAGTGAAGCTTGGTTTGTGCACAATACCAGCTGAGATTATGAACCTGATCATATTACATAGTATTTGTACATTTTTATTGTCACAAACTTCATGTATATGAGAGTTGGGTAAGTGGATTTTTAAGAACTGAAACAAAGTATATTGGAAATCTTTGTACATCTTTTAAGATATTAAAATGTTATTTCATTGCTTCAAGGCTTTAACCTTTTGTTTTTAAGCTTTCTCTCTCAGAAAGGCATGAGAGTCATTATTGGTAACACCCTCAGGCCTCTGGTGAGAATGAGTCTCTGTTATGTATTTGTACAGCACCTAGCACAGTAAGAGGTAGTCCCTGCCCTAAATAATTTACAAATCCAAATAGATGAGACAGAGCCAGGATTGGAGAAGGAAGCAGTAGCCTCGTTTTACAGATAGGGAACTGGGGCCCAGAGACAGATTAAAGATGACATTTTCAAAAGGGCTCTGCACCTATAACTGGGGCCAGATTTTCAACAGAGCTTAGTTCCCACTTAGGCACCAGACTCAGTGGCCAAATTTTCAGAAGAGCTCAGCAGGTATGGTGCATGCTGAGCTCTTTGGAAAGCATGGCCTTACATGGTTTGCCCACATGGCCACACAGCAAGCCTCTAGCAGAACAAGCACATGACCTCAGAACTTGTTAGTTCCAGGCCAAAACCTCAAGTGAAAAGCTGATTCCTTTGTAGGCTGAACCCCAGGCTGGAAGCCAGGGGCTCCTAAATTCTACATCCTACTGGGCCAGGGATTCACTGCAATCTGAACCTGAGAGGGGCAGCTCACCCTCTGTTCCTGTTGGCATCTGCTCCATTCAGAGTCAGCCTCAGGCCTTCTGGAAATGGGTCACCTAGAGCCAGTCCTGTGAGGTGATGACACCAACAGGAGTGGCAGAAATTTGCAAACTCTGGCCCACAGCCTCACTCTTCCAGCGCTAGTGTGGGGAGTAACACTGGGGAGAGAGCCCCCTCCCCTCTCTCACACAGAGGAGCAGGGGTTGTCTTATAGCCTAGTAAAGCTCTTTTCAATCAGAAAGTTGGGGTGATGCGAACCCTGGGGAAGGGATCCCTTAACCTCCCACCTCAGTGGGTTTTTTCCTTCCTTTGCAGGATTCCCCCCCGTGAGATTTTTTGGGGGGGAAGGGGGGTGTTGAATATTCTCTAAGTTAAGCACCATGTGGTCAGCTGACCATTAGTACTGGGCCCAAGCAACAGCGGGACGCTGCCAGAGCTTCACTGCCTGTTATCCCTCCCCAGCCTGCCCCAAGCCCCCCCGACTAGTGACACCCCCCAGCCCGACCAGGGAAAGGGGAATGGGGCTCCCTTAAAGGGCCAGGCTCTTGCCCTGTCGGACTGCCCTGAGTTGCCGGGATGGAGTTTGGGTCAAAGGGGGGGGGG